>NC_090647.1:96273593-96621093 GCF_040937935.1 Hyperolius riggenbachi
CCGCAATAGACTTCAATGGGGAGGCAAACTTTGAAAACTAGAAACACTTATGCTGGCCACAAAAGTGATGGAAAAGATGTTTCAAGGGGTCTAACATCTGAGTTTTTGCATGGATGAGTGGGATAGATGCCAAAAGTCCCGGGGAAAAATTTGGATGTGACGCAAAGCTGCGTTTTAAGGGCAGAAATCACATTGAATGCTAAATTGCAGGCCTAAAGTGCTTTAAAATATCTTGCATGTGTATATATCAATCAGGGAGTGTAATTAGAGTTCTGCTTCACACTGACACACCAAACTCACTGTGTAATGCACCGCAAACATCTGTTTGCGTAGTGACGGCTGTGCTGGACTGGTGCGCACCATGGCGAGAGTGCAGGCCATGGCGGTTTTCAAGCCCATATGATCGCCGGGCTGAGGTAGCTGAATGATAGAACAACAGTGAATGAGGGTCCAGCTGATCGAATTTGGACTGTCCACAATGAAGCAACAACCTTATTATCTTCTTGTATGTAGGTAGGCATAGGTAGGTGCCCCAGTATAGGTAGGTAGGCATAGGTAGGTGTCCCAGTATAGGTAGATAGGCATAGGTAGGTGCCCCAGTAGTTACCTAGGCATAGGTAGGAGTCCCAGTATAGGTAGGTAGGCATAGGTAGGTGTC
Organism: Hyperolius riggenbachi; assembly: GCF_040937935.1. Lineage (NCBI taxonomy): Eukaryota > Metazoa > Chordata > Amphibia > Anura > Hyperoliidae > Hyperolius > Hyperolius riggenbachi. The sequence continues at coordinate 96,274,252 of NC_090647.1, forward strand.
CCAGTATATGTAGATAGGCATAGGTAGGTGCCCCAGTAGTTAGCTAGGCATAGGTAGGAGTCGCAGTATAGGTAGATAGGCATAGGTAGGTGTCCCAGTATAGGTAGATACGCATAGGTAGGTGCCCCAGTAGTTAGCTAGGCATAGGTAGGAGACACAGTATAGGTAGGTAGGCATAGGTAGGTGTCCCAGTATATGTAGATAGGCATAGGTTGGTGCCCCAGTATAGGTAGATAGGCATAGGTATATGTCCCAGTATAGGTAGGTAGGCTTAGGTAGGTGTCCCAGTATAGGTAGATAGGCATAGGTAGGTGCCCCAGTAGTTAGCTAGGCATAGGTAGGAGACTCAGTATAGGTAGGTAGGCATAGGTAGGTGTCCCAGTATAGGTAGATAGGCATAGGTAGGTGTCCCAGTATAGGTAGATAGGCATAGGTAGGAGACCCATTATAGGTAGGTAGGCATAGGAAGGGGCCCTAGTATAGGTAGGTAGGCATAGGTAAGTGCCCTAGTATAGGTAGGTAGGTAGGAACAGGTAGGTGTCCCCGTATAGGTAAGTAGGTGCCCCAGTAGTTAGGTAGGCATAGGTAGGTGTCCCAGTATAGATAGTTAGACAGGGCCTGGCTGGCACAGTAAAAGCAATTACCAAGGTCCAGCTGCAACAGATAGGGCTGTATAATGCAGTGTCAGTGGGCAACACAAAAAGAACACATCAGGAGAACATTAGCTCTCACAAGAGCTGTTGAGGGGTGCTATTTTAGCAGTAGCAATCAGCCAGGAGCAAGCTAACAAGCCTACAAGAGCCTAACTAATCTTTCCCTATGAGAGTCTGCCAGCAGCTGCCCCTTCACTAATTAATGCAGGCACACAAGTGAGTGTAATGGCCAGTGCTGCCTGCCTTTTATAAGGGGGGGGGGAGTGGCTCCAGGAGAGAGTATAGCCTAATTGGCTACAATGTGCCTGCTGACTGTGATGTAGAGGGTCAAAGTTGACCCAAATGGTGCACTATGGGGGTGAACCGAACTTCCAGGAAAATTCGCCTTACACGGTGAACGTGAACCACCGGAAGTTCGCCTGGAACCGTTCGCCGGCGAACCGTTCGGGCCATCTCTAGCCACATGTAAATATCTATGCAGATAGTGCCCTGGCTAGGATTCAGAAAAAGCAGGGTGAAGCAATAGAGCTATAAAGAGGGTTAAGTTTAAGACACTTGGCTTTCATAGCAAGATGTTGTCATAGTGATGCCCTCCCTCTCCCTCGTAAATGGAAATAACTGCATATGACAGTGATCTGCAAACTTGGCTCTCCAGCTGTTCAGGAACTACAAGTCCCACAATCCATTGCAGGAGTCTGACAGCCACAGTTATGATTCATAAAGGCAAATGCATTGTGGGACTTGTACTTTCTTAACAGTTGGAGAGCCAAGTTTGCAGATCACTGGCATATGACAATGTAATGTACAGTCACATAGAACTTTCAGTACATTCAGTTTATGGACACATGGTTGTATATATACTCCCCTCACAGGCTCTGCTACTGTTTAAAAGAACACATTTCCACCAATCTTCACACTGCAGGCAATCCTCTCTCCTTCCACTCAGTCTGAATACTGAATTACAGTGTCTGGAGCTCCCTTCTGTCCTGGGTCCCATAGCAGCGTAGTGTATAGCTACCTTCTTGCAGATAACAGCTAAGCCACCTTTCTGCAGAAGACCTCAGACAGCTGCATCTTTGCTTTGTTGAAGGCTACCAATTAAATGCATCACTCTAAGCCAATTCACTGAGGTGTGTTGCGGCATAACGGCCGCTTTGTACTTGCCGCACTCCAATGCACACCTATGTGACAATGCACCACCCAGGCAATCCTGTTTTGGAATTCGGTGAATTTTTGCGAAAATCTTTGGAAATATTCGTGTGTTCGAAATTTCGCTGTATGCCGATGCTTATGCCCTTATGCGGAAATTTCCGAAAAAATACGCTGCATGCGGACGCCTATGCCCTTATGCTGTATGCGGACGCTTATGCCCTCATGCGGAAAAATGTCCGCAAAAATAAGCTGTATGCGGATGCTTATGCCCTTATGCGGAAAAAATATGCTGTATGCAGACGCTTATGCCCTTATGCATAGCGGGCAAACCTTCGCATATTGGTACTACGATATGCGGAAATACATACGCGATAAACTATGTATTTAAGGCTAATATAACGGGCATTAGGTGAAAATTAACGTGAAAATATTCGATCGAAAATTCGCATGTCGAAAAAAAATTAGTGCTTTTTTGGGCGAAAAGAATATTTGCATTTTCACTCATCACTGTTCACAGTGCTTGGGTTGCATTGCAGTATAACAGCATGTGGCATCGTAATGTGTGCTACCACGTGACACAAGCGCCACTGCTATACACCCCTAGCATGTATAGCGCAAATAGAGGAGCGGGATACCAAAGAGGGATGGGCACTGTGCGGTGGGTGACATAGGACAGGTAATGTATAAATGCACACATGGAGGGCACATTTATACAGTATGTGGAACAGCTCGTTCCGATATTGCACACCATTACCGCCGCACACCCAATTGACCACTACGGCCTGCAATTTTGAAGCATGTCCAATCAATACATACAACCAATTTCAACCAGAAATTGAATGCATTGTCGATCAGGCATGCTCTTGGCAGCACTGATTTTTATCCGATTCGATAAACATTATCGTATCAGATGGTAGATCGGCCATCATATCGAGTAGTGTATGGCCACCTTTAGTTCATACAATAATAGGATTCCATGGGTCATTTTTCTAGGCAAACATAATTGAATGGCCACTGTTGACTGCCATTCTATTTACAATCCTATTCCTATTTATCAGGATGGCACTTTACATTTATGTTTAACCGCTCCTTTCATGAAACATAAACTTACAAAGGAAGGTAAATATATCCATCTCAGGAATGTTTTGCCCTAGAGCATTATGGAAAGCACAGGACCTCCCGTATAAAGCACTGGAGGATAATGGGTGGGCTGTGAGTACTGTACTCACCTCCTGTGCACGATCCCCCTGCCCGCCAACACTACCTCCCCCTGACTCCATCCACTTCAAGCTTTTAATCATTCTCAATGAGCTCATCATTACCTATACCTTTTAGATTTTAAGAAATCTATTACATTTTCATTCTTATTCTTCACAAGACTACAGAATTATTATTATTTAGTATTTATATAACGCATAACATCTTTTTTCACTGTGCTGGACAGCGTATATTGTCTTGTCACTTAACTGTCCCTTATAGGAGCTCTAATCTAATCCCTACTATAGTCATATGTCTATATCATGTAGTGTATGTATGGTGTAGTGTATGTATCGTAGTCTAGGGCCAACTTAGGGGGAAGCCAATTCACTTATCTGTATGTTTTTGGGTTGTGGGAGATAACCGGAGTGCCTGGATGAAACTCACACAGACACAGGGAGAACATACAAACTCCATGCAGATAGTGCCCTGGCTGGGATTCAAACCAAGGACCCAGCACTGCAAGGCGAGAGTGCTATACACTACGCCACTGTGCTGCCCAGAACCTGATGATAGGAAACCAGGATTTCCTGCTGTGTGACCCACAACTGAGAGTACCACCATCATTCCTCTTTCCTCCACTATTAGTGCATTCCAGCTGCTAGGACTGCACGGAAGACTTCTAACCAAGGTGCCTCTTTACATAATCAGTGCTTGTAAAGATTGCTTATACATTGAGTCATACAAAAAGTCAAGTACGGTACAAGTCTCAAACATGTAACTTTAGCACAGAACATAATTTGGAACACATGGTATTTTCCACAGGAAACTCTTATTCAGCATATGATGTATTCCAGACTGCTTAGAGGGAACTTAACTGACCTTATTCATTCTTCTGCTGTCTTGCATGATCCCTTCTGTACTTTACATTAATCACATTGTTAATATGCCTTCCTCTTGTAACTTTATCCTTGGCTCAGGGTGTTTAGGATATCAGAAGATGTTAAAAATAGCCTTAGAACTATATAAATGCACTGGTTTAAAACAGTGATGCTCATCCTTACTGAAACCGGAACCCCAGCTATTCCTGAGCCATTATTTTATGCCTTTAAGGCTCCTACTGTCAGTTAGCCACTGCCACAAATCATTTTTTCACTTTTACGAAGGATTGCTGATAGCACTCATACAGTATAAATACAATGCCTATCAATTGTCCACGGACTAATGCAGTGATGAGTCAAGTCACTCACTGCCTGTTGTGTTTAACAGGCAACAGTATTCAACTGAGCTGCAACTGTCATTTTTTCTCCACCAAATAATCACCAAGTTCAAATGACTGTGTACAACCTCACTTAGTTACGTGTGTACAAAGAAAGGAGGTGGTTCACTGAAAGAGCCTGATGCATCCATGTGAATCAGCCCTCAAAGCATAGATCCCATTGATATTCATTGCGAATCGGTTAATGCCTTCAATTCTAAAACCATTTCTGGGTCTCTGATCAGGGTCCCAATCCACAGCTGCGGCGCCTCTCCAGAGAGCAAACTGATTCATTTAAAGTGTACCCGAAGCGACATGTGACATGATGAGTTAAACATGTATGTGCAATGCAAAAAAAAAAAACATATTAAAAACCAATAATTTGCAGGCATGCAAGTAACAAATTCTGTCTCATCAGAATCTTGTAATGGAATATAGTAAACCTTACTGATAAGCAAATTACAGCCATAAACGTTTTCCTGGCAGAATACAACGTCTGAGAGCAGGGGGACAATAGTTCATGTATTTTCATTTAGGAACACTTAATAGGCTGTCACTTAGCAGAGACAAGAAAACATTCAATCTGCTTTGTAAATGCTTAAATATAGAAAAAAGGCCATGGGATATCTAAAATAAAGTCCTTTTTAGGAGTAGGGGGTCAGATCCTATTCTTTATCTGAACAGTTTATTTTCATCTCGGGTTCACTTTAAATGGTTAAATGCTGTGTAACTTACGCTTGTTTTCCACAGATCGCCTTTTGGTGCCAGTTCTTGCAAGTACTGAAGTACTTCTTCTTGGTTCCTTGAACTTGCTGCAGAGCGCAGACATTTGGGCTAAAAAAAGAAAGAAAGTAGGAAAATATTTAAAAACCTGCATTTTTTATCTATCTATCTATCTATCTATCTATCTATCTATCTATCTATCTATCTATCTATCGATCTATCTATCATGTGGTCAGGAGGCTTGTACTACTAGGTAGAACACAATTAGCAACTCTGTAAAAAATCACTCACCCCTGTATTCCTTTGGAGCAATTTAATTAGCTAACAAAGGCAGCTTTATGAGTGCTGAACTTTCTGCCAGGTGCTCTGGAACATGTTAGCTGTGCTTCAGAGCATTTTACAGGGGCTCCCTTCCATTACCAGTAGGGCAGTAAACCACACCAAACTCCTTTTCCTTATGCAGTTTCCATGTGCTCCAGAAAGTGAAAGCTCCCTCTTTTGTTTAGAAAGCTGCCAGTGCTGCTGAAATGCAATCAGTGGTAGCTGAGAGCCCACATCAGTATCTACCAAACACAGCTAAGCAAACATTAGATAAAGCAGGCTAATAGCAGTAAACTTACAAATCACTGCTCATCACCAGTAATATTTTACAACCTGCATGGGTGATTCTGCAATACTTTTGTTACATTGATTTCTATGTTATGGGTTTGGAGTGATGACTTTTACAGAGAACTTTTTTTAATCACTGGTATTTGTTACGAAGTGAGTTTTTTGTACTATTCAGTCGGTGTATAGGTTTGAAGAATATGTCATTGTAAAATAGCTGAGTACAATGACCTTGTAATTTTTTTTAAAAGTACTTTAAAAAAAAATCATTTCAAAATACAAATGATACAAAAAGGCAGCTGCTTAACTACTTAACTACTTAGCAGCACTGCTGTAGCTGTGCAGCATCTGCAAATACTTGTCCTGTAGCCTGATGCAGTAAATGATGAACAAAGGAATGTTGGATGAATAAAAAAAAAAAAAAAAAAAAGATCTCACCATAAAAACTAAAAAGTAACAAAATGTCATAAAATTATAGTATGAGCAAAAAAAAAAGTATGATACATTTTGCAAATGTTGTCTTTTGTTGGCTATTATGTGCTGTATGTAAGGTTTCTTTGTTTGAGAAGGGACCTTTAACCTCAATAAAGTTTCTTTAAATAAAATAAAAAAATCTAATAAATTAGAATACTTTTAAGAAAGAATATAAATTATTGCAAAGCTGTGATGCATTGAAAAATCAGCACCTTACTCTTTATATGCCTATAATGTTGTTAATCTGATAAAATTAATGAGTTGTAAAAATACCTAATTTGGATGTTAAAAGTACAAAACTGAATACTCACCCTTGGTTTTTAGCCCTAATACGACTGTGTGTCAATATCTTGTCATAATACCCATTAGCCTCTGCATGGTCAAATGCAGACAGCAGAAAGGTGGCAAAGATGCATAAGAATAGACGCTTCATTGTATGAGTTCCCCAAATGTTCCCTGTATGTGAAAAGGGAGAACTGCCAAATGCTATAGAGCTGAAGGCAGATTATATACAGGCTGGAGTGGTGTGGGAGGGGAGCATTGTGTCAACCTGAGACTAATGTACCACCCTCCACAAGAGATCAGCAACTGCTGAAATCACTTACAAACTTGCAGGACTTTATGCCAAGAATAGTTTTTTTTTCTTCTCTTTCCTTTCCAGGAAATAAATATTACACGGCTAAAATGTGAGTAATACGGAGCTGAATCATTTTTCTTGCAAATATCGGCTGCATATTTGGTCCATTTTTAAGATTACTCAACTCTTAACTTTGAATACATAAAAGGAAGGAGATTTTGTAGACAGAGATGAACTTTTATTTAGCATAAATAATAATGTTGAGAGCCAGATAGGTGCTCAGCGTATATTCTCTGATATTTACTGGCATTTTTCTTGTGAATATGGAGGCAAAGGCAAAATGAATACAGCAAACCATTTCTACAGAAGCTATTCTGACATTTAACCATTTCCAGTCCAATTATTTTATCACAAGCTAAGTGCTGCTTCGGGGGGAGCTGGTTAGGGTCATAATTACGCGGCACAGCGGGGTGGCAAAGGGTATCAAAGAGGAGCAATTGAAAAAGTTGCTGCCAAAAATGGGGATTCAACTGTTATTTATCGATTATACTGTATGTGAGCGCAATTGTTATTTATCCTAATATAGAAAGCTGTTACGCTATTTAGCGGGCAGCTGCAATTGAATTGAAATTTATCATATCATTGTTAGCAGGGATCATGGGGTGTTGAGGTTAGGCACCACTAAGGGGTTTTTAGGGTTAAGCACCACTGGGGGAGGCGGGTCTTAGGGTTAGGCGACACTATGGGGGGGTCTTAGGGTTAGGCACCACCAGGGGGGTCTTAGGGTTAGGCACCACCAGGGGAGTCTTAGGCATCACTAGGGGGATGTTAGGGTTAGGCAGTAGGCACCACCAGGGGGGTCTTTTGGTTAGGCACCACCAGGGAAGGGTTCTGCATGAGAGTAGTGAGAGGTTAGGTTATAGTTAGGTTCAACATTATTGGTACATTTACCTATAAATGTAATACCGCAATTAACTTATTTACAATTTTTGTTATCGCTTTTGTTATTTTACATTGCGCTTAAATAGCTTTTTACCAACATTGATAGTAATATCGTTATTTAACGTCCCGCATAAATCAGCTCGCAACTTTATAAAAAGTATGCTATCAAAGTGCTGGACTTTGTCTGGCACTTTGATGTGGTCTGCTATACAAGGTCCGTTGACGGAGCAGGCAGCGGGGAGCCCAAATGTGCCCACGTAATATTTAAATTACGTTGTGCAGCAGCGGAGTGTGGAGAAGTGGCAGAGGCAAGGCTGGATTTAGAGCTTAGGAGCCTATAGGCACAGAGGTTCTGGCGCCATAAACTGCACCCCCAACACAGGTCCCACCTCCCCTATTATTACAAAAATAAATCATGCAAGGTAATGCCTGCTTCAGGCAGTGTTTACCTGACAGTGGAAACGGGGCTGGGGGGGACTGGGGTGTAGGCTTGTGGGGAGGGTGGGGGGACACCATACCTCCCTCCCTCTTAATGGGCCGCCCTTCTGTGCTCTGATGTAGAGCTAGTGGCGTACGCAGTGGTGTGGTTTGTAAATAACTCACCTCACCTGCTCGATTCGATGCGTCCGCTCCGGCAGCCGGCTCCTCTTTACTTTCTGTTTATCTGCATGACGCTTGATTTCCTGCGTCATACAGAGATCAAGTGGCCAGAGTGCACTTATGCCTGGCTACCTATACTGGGTACACCTACATCTGGCTACCTATACTTAGGGCACCTATGCCTGACTACCTATACTGGAGGCACCTATACCAGGCTAGTTTTAATGGGGGCAACTATACCTGGCTTCCTATACTACTAGATGCACCTATACCTGGCTAGCTATACTAGGGGCACCTATACCTGGCTTCCTATACTGGTGGCACCAATACCTGGCTAACTATACTAGGGGCACTTATACCTGGCTAGCTATTGGGGGGCTCCTATACCTGGCTAGCTATACTGGGGGTACCTATACTTGACTAGCAATACTGGGGGCACCTATTCTTGGCTACTTATACTAGGGGTACCTTTACCTGGCTTCCTATACTGGGACATCTATACTTAGCTACATATACTGGGGGCACCCATATCTGGCTTCCTATGTTGGGGCACCTACACCTGGCTTCCGATACAGGGGGCACCTATACCTGGCTTCCTATACTGGGGGCTGCCTAGCTACCTACCTATCTAAACTGAGGTCGCTTTTTTGGTCACACACCATAGCTATAATGCACAGTGCACATTGTTGGGTGCTATGCGATCATTCCAAATTGAGGGGGAGAGGAAAGCATCCTCAAAGGTTGCTTCAGGCAGCAAAAAGTCTAGAATTGGCCCGGAATACAGCAACATTGTTCAGACCTTTTGAGTGCAGTCTCTTCTTTGAATTGGCTCAAGTGGTTCATAGGGATTGGTGTCCTCGTGGACACTGGACCTGGTTGAATTGTGCAAAGTTTTCAGTGAAAAACCAGAAGTGGATACTACCTTCGATCTCGTGCCAGTGGATTTGATGCAAGTGTCCAAACTACTGATATATTCTGCTGTTTTGGGTTTGTGACTTTGTTTTTGCTGTTATTTTGGTTCATTTCCTGATTATTACAATTATTGATTTATAAAACGCCAACATATTCAGTTGCGTGGTCAGGCCCGGATTTACATCACTGGAGCCCATAGGCACAGAAGTCCTGGCACCCTAGACTTTTCATTTCACAAACCCACAAACCCCTGCCGTACTGCGCCACAAGTGTACTGACCAGCCCAGATGTCACCTCTCCCTTACTTCCCTCACCTGTCATAAGTAGCTACAAGTGCCCCTTAGCATTAGGTAGCTTGAGGCACCCTCAGTATTAAGGAAGCTAGTGGTGCCCCTGAGAGAAGGGAGATCTTGTCAGTGCCGAGACCCAGGTGAGTGACCTCTCATTTATGCTCGGGACTCTGCATAGGGAAGGAGGAAGGGAGGCACTAGAGGAGGGGAGTGAGCCGCCTTTCCATTATAAGGTGCCTGTAGGCATGTGCCTACACTGCCTTATGGTAAATCCGGCCCTGGGCGTGGTACAAAGTAAGAAACAATCATAGGGCTTGATTCATTAAGCTGTGCTGCTAAATCAGCACAGCTTAAATGGAGCAGCGCAAGTTAAAATGTCATTTAGTCACTTGACAGAAAAACCTATTGGGCCAATCAAAGTGTGGGGATCTCATCCTAAAATGCTACAGGGCCCAACCGGGCTCAGGGCGGGATTAAAGGAGCGGGTGTTATTTAAAATTTTGTAGCGTGCCCACTGGCATTGTAACTTGTGCTGCTCCATTAAAGCTGTGCGGCTCCATAATACAGGCAATGGTATACACCAGTGTTCATAATACAGAAATAGTAACACAATACAGAATACAATATACAAAATACAGAACAGGTAAATACAGTGACAAAAGTAACATGATGAATAAAATGTATAAAAAATTCCAAGATACAAAAGGGTGAGAGAGCCCTGCCCTTGTAAGCTTGCGATCTAAAGTATTTACTAACCCTAATTCTCTTCATGCTAACCCATTGCTCATGCATTGCTCTAACTTATACCCTAAGTGACACTGAAGCAAAAAAAAAAAAACACAAAAAAAAAAAACGTATGATGTAATTGAATTGTATGCTTAGTACGGATAATTAAAAGAACATTAGTAGCGAAGAAAAGAGTCTCATATTTTTATTTTCAGTTATACAGCTGTTTTCTAGAACACTGCATCATTCTCTAATGCAGTTTACAATTTACACTCTGTATTTTAAATGATGAAACAGAGCAGAACTAATGACCCTTTGCACGTCCTTCCTGGCAGAAAAACCTTAATGAGAACCTGTACTGAGTAAACATATTTAAAATAAACACATGAGGTAACTTCAAATGAACATTACATAGTTACCTTGCCATCAGTTCCTTCCAGAAGCTCACCATTTTCTTCTGACAATAATCCCTTCCAGTTCTGACAACATTTTGTCAGATCTGAAATATATCAGTTGCTGTCAATAAAGTATCAGTTGCTGTCAGTTATAGCTGAGAGGAAAACTGATGTAACAGGTAATGTCCATGTTTCCCTATGGCTCAAGTGGGCGATGTTACAGTTTAACAGTGTGCTGACCAGAAAGCTGTTATGGGTAATGGCCATTTTCAAAATGGAGGATGGAAAATCCCCTGAACAAACAGGACACGGGACAGGAGAAAGACACTGAGGAGTAGACTACATGGAAGGTAAGTATGACTTGTGTATGCTTATTTTGACTTTTAATTTTCAGTTCAGGTTTTCTTTAAAGGGGAACTAAAGAAAGAGGTATGTGGAGGCTGCCACGTTTATTTCCTTTTAAGCAATACCAGTTGCCTGGCAGCCCTGTTGATCCTCTGCCATGCAGCAGATCAGGTGTTTCAGACTTTAAAGTCAGATCTGACAAGACTAGCTGCATGCTTGTTTCTGGTGTTATTGAGATACTACTGCAGAGAAATAGACCAGCAGGGCTGCCAGGCAACTGGTATTGATTAAAAGGAAATAAATATAGCAGCCTCCGTATACCTCTTATTTCAGTTCCCCTTTAAACAAACAAGAAACAGTGAGAGACAGGTTGAGATAAGCACTTCAGAAAATAGCATTGCTCTCTGACTAAATTAGTCGGAGAGCTCAAAGAAGCTCTTTTGCATAAATAACTGAAGTTTCTTAACTCTTCCTGTACTGGAAACAATATGAGACTCATGTCTGTGCTATTAATGTTCTATTTCTTAGCTGTACTATACATACAATATATTATCTCATAAGTTTATTTTCACTCCAGATTCCCTTGAAAATGGAACTTTAACCTAGGGTTGAACTTCATCTCAATCAGTAGCCAATACCACATTTCCCATGAGAAATATTTACCCTTTCTTAAATGGATCATCAGGGACATCAGTATGGCTGATATTGTGGTGAAACCCCTCCCACTGTGTGATGTCAGGGCCATGACCCTGACAGTTTGCTGTCTGTGAACCTTGTTGCATTATGGAAAATAATCGCTGTTTCCAATTACCAAGCAAGCAGCATGCAAAAAGAAAACAGTATTTTCGCTAATCTCTAGTCCTAATGACAGCTGATCTGTACGCCGGTTAGGAGATAATTTCATTGGCCCCTGACCATATAATCTATGTGAGCCAATCACAGTGATCACAGCTTAAAATCGAGTAAAAAAAGGTCTGTGGTCCTCAAAGTGGTCCTGAACTTAGAACTTCTTCTCTGCTCTAAAAGATAAGCAACAGCATGACCTTTAAAGAAAAAAACATTTCTTTGTTACCGCTGGTACAATAAATCTGCAGTGTGTCTACTTCCTGCTTTCATGACATAAGGTTGAAATACTGTGTTTACAAATTAGCTGCTCTGCCGGGGCAGCCAGCTGACAGAGCTGAGAGATCAAATTACACTTGTGATTAGTCACAGATGGGGTGGAATTAGACAGGCTGAACTCTCTAAATACATTCGTGGTGCATTTATCTTTCTTTCTGTCCTATGCAAGACTTCAGGTCCACTTTAAAGAGAATTTGAGTGCAAAAAAAGTTCCCTTTGGGGGTACTTACCTCAGGTGGGGAAGCCTTCAGGAACCTAAAGAGATTCCCTTGTCTTCCTCCACAACCTCTCACAAGTGGTTGGACCCCCGAGAGTCTGCTTGTTGACTATGTTGTTTCCTTGTGCAAGTGCGCTAGCTCTGTCCCACTCGTCTCTCTTCAGCAATAACTGGGCTGGATCGAGTCCACTGCTGCACTGTTGCAAACGGTCTGCGCCTGCACAGTAGCACTGACCCGATCAGGCTCGGCTGTTTCCACTGGAGCCTGAGTGGGATGGTGGTAGCGTGCATGCATATAGAGGCTACATTTCAGGGAGCCCAGTGGTCGAAGGGTCTGAGAAGGGTGACAGCAGAGTAGGGAAGGTCGGAAATGCTGATTTTCAATTCCGTGGAAATTCTGATTTCCGCCAATGATTACCGATTCTGCAGATTTATAATTTCTGATTTTCCGATTTCCGAGAAGACTTTATTTTGTCATTTTTTGCATTCCCTGATTGGCCAAATACGTCTGAGTTGATTCAAATGCATTGGACCAATCAGAGAATGCATAATTTGACTGTGGTTATCGGAATACCACAGAAATGTTAGGCCACAGACATAGGAATACTCTGTAGTATCAGAGTCTTGTGATTGGTACAAAATTACCGCAGCAATCCAATTTTCGATAAAAAAATTCTGCATTTTCTGATTGGTCCAATGCTTCCGAGTTTTGTGAATGGGCCAAAACGACCGAGTTGTGGTAGATTTTCACAGAAATCTGTTTTACGAGTAATCAGCATTTCCGATTGGAAGTTTAGAAATTTTAATTCAGCAGGATCTGAATGAGCATCCTTATGGGGCAGCCTCTTTAGGATCCCTTGTGGCTTTCCCCTCCTGAGGAAAGTATCAATAAATATGCATTTCATAATAGTCACGTCTGCAGCTGCTACAGCCACAGGCATGTGCCATGCACAATGTGACACGTGTGCGATCCTGACAGCCCCCGAAGCGGAAAGGATTGGTGGAAGGGAATATGTGTCCCCTGAGCCAATCCATGCCTGCTTAGTGAGAATGATTGCTGTTACTGCCAGTAACAGCAATCATTCTAAAAAAAAATGCAAACAGGAAGCACCTGACTCACTGTAACAATAATGTACGTGACCTCCTACTGCGGCAGTGATTGGTCAAAGGGATCATGTGATCCCTTCACCCCTGAGGCTGCAGTGATTGGCTTAAGTGATCCCTTGACCAATAACAGTGATCATTGATAAAAAAAAACAGATAAATGTACCTGAAAGTCTGTACTGAGGACACGATTTTTGTGGCAACTTTCCACAACGGTCAACTTTTTTCAAGACAAATGATTGTTTTCACAATATCGTTTTACATTGGTTAACAAACATTAGATGGGTCAGGACACAATCACTGGTTGACGCTAATCCACAATCGATCTTCATGTGGGTACTTCATAAAAACAAGTAACAATGTTAGGTAAATAGTAAGGCTTTGTTGAATTTCATGTGCAATTTCATGCAATGCGAAATCACACAGAATGCTTTTCAATAGCTACGCATGTGTTCATTTGGTTTACGGCCTCGATTCACGTGCGTAACAATGATTCACATGCATAACAAAAACTGATTCCCTGTCGCATGAAATCGCAAATCGCATACGATTACCATAGATTGGTAGCTGGTGCCACCAGTCTATGGTCGAGGATGCACGCGCAAAAATGCACAAAGCTTTTAAAAAAAATTCCACAGGAAATCACTGGTGTTTTTCACAGACACAAGTGTGGCCTCTCCCTAACTGTTCCTCTCTCATGCCAGTTCTATGATACCTGTGTTCTGAGGTGATAGGAGCTGCTGTGAGGGGTCACGTAATTGGAGCACACTGCACACTGATAAATTTGGGTGCCGACGTAGGCACCCATGTAAAGCGCTGCTTATATCGGCTATAACAGTAAATTTGGGTGCCAGAGTTGCCCAATAAAATGGATAAATAGTGTATTTTTTCTCTTTTTTTCCCTTTAAAATGCATAGAGAATAAAATAATGACAAAAAATAACACTTCCAAAAAACCCTATTTTTGGCACAAAAAAAAACAAGCTAAGATCATTTAGGTGTGAGAAGTAGTGATAAAGTTATTGGCGAATGAATGAGAGGAGAGCTGAAATGTGAAAATTGCTTGTGCCCGTAAGGTGAAAAAAAAACAGGCTAAAGTTGTTAAAGTGAACCTCCAGACTAAAAATCTACTCAGTAGTATTGAAAAGGCTTAGTGTTTCTTTAACAGTTTCACAGCATCAGAACTTTGTTTTTCTTACCCAAGCCTCATTTTTAGCTGTACAGAAGAAAACTGTCTGGGCATTTTTCCCCTGATGCCGTGCAAAGCATGATGGGATTTCTGATGTTGTTGTTCGCCTTCTGCTGTTTTGCCGCAAATTTGTTTTTTTTTATTTTGAATTTGAGATTTAAAGCCTAGTGCGCCCAGCCGGGAGGGGTGATCTGCACATAGCAATGAGGTGTATGCTAAAGCAGTCACTCTCCCAGGACTCACTGCCTGGTCCGCCGGTGCTCATTTCTTCAGTGGGTCACCACTTTCACTAAGACAGAATCCAAATGCAAGTAGAAGGAGGCACTCAAAAGGCGTATAAACGTAGTTTTTTCCACAAGCAGCTAACACAACACGTTTCGGGGTTTCCCCCTTTCTCAAATGTACAAGCCACCACAATCGTACAAACACTAGGCTTCATAAATGTTTGTACGATTGTGGTGGCTTGTTGTAACGGTTGTGGAATTCTCTCCGTGATCAGCGCACAAGACGTGCGCTGACACTGCGGAAATCCTCCACAAGCGTATAATTTGCGGGAACCCAGCAAAAGGTGCAGAGCACCTGTAGAGGGACAAAAGGTCTCTCTTCCAGAGACCTGCAGAATGCAGACCTGAACAGTGGTCAAAAGGCTGCCTGCCTGCGCAGGCAGCCACGCGGATCCTCACACTTGTACACTTGAGAAAGGGGGAAACCCCGAAACATGTTGTGTTAGCTGCTTGTGGAATAAACTACGTTTATACGCCTTTTGAGTGCCTCCTTCTACTCGCATTTGTGATCTGGACATAGGACAGTTGGAACTGTGTCTCATGCTCCCTGTCACCTCCTTTCAACCAAAATATGGCTGCCCCCATGAAATCACAAACCTTAGCCTGTTCTGTTAAAACAGGGTGGGTAAGAGATTTTATTACCTATCTATTTTAATTAACATAACTAATGTAACTTAATGACTAAAAGTTTGTTTAGGCTGAAGTTCCCCTTTAAGGGGCCAGAGGAAGCTGGGACTAAAAGAGCGAAAGCTCAATTCCTTCTAAAACTGTTACATTAGTTTGAATACTTTGGAGGGGGTTTTAACCCCTTTGGGTTTTTGTTTCTGTTAGTATCCCCCTTGAGAAACATTTTCTCCACGTAGGTTGTGGGTGAATCTTATCTAAAGAAACATAAAGAGCAGTAAAAAATCTTTGTTGCGGTATGAGGAAGAGCTCAAACCTTGGCCAGGTGTTTAAAGCTTAGCTAGTTCTTTGCCTGGTGGTTATACTCTGGGCTCACATTACATTTCTTGATATGAGGGGAATTCTCCCTAACAGCTGTTACAACCTGACATTGGTTCACCTTCTTATACTATCAGCTCTATCCAAAATTCATGAAAAGTTTTTACTGGGACTATTTGTTAAGCGTGTTGATTAATTTTTCTCGTTATTATTCTTTATTTATATAGCGCCAATATCTTCTGTAGGGCTGTACATAGCATAAACAAATAGTGGGGAGCATGTATACATATACAGTGCATCTGGAGTCAGGACAGTGTTCACAGCGCTATTTCCACAATTTGCTATGTTACAGCCTTATTGCAAAAATGATTACATTCATTTTTTCTTCAGAACTCTACACACAACACACCATAATGACGATGGGAAAAAAAGTTTACTTGAGGTTTCGGCATATTTATTTAAAAAAAAAAAAGATAAATCACATCATGTACATAAGTATTCACTGCCTTTGCTAAATACTTTGTTGATGCCCCTTTGGCAGCAATTTCATCCTCACGTCTTTTTGAATATGATGCCACAAGCTTGCCACACCTATTCTTGGCCAATTTCCCAATTCCTCTTTGCAGCATCTCTCAAGCTCCTTCAGTCTGGATGAGAATTGTCGGTGCACAGCCATTTTACGATCTCTCCAGAGATGTTCAATTGGAATAATCATTTTGGAATAAGGCTGTATGGCCGGACCCACACTATAAGCACTTTTCTGAGTGCTTTGTGATTGATTATCGCTTTTTAAAAAAAATTCCCATTCACTTTCATTAAAATCTTAGATTAAAATTTTTCGCGGATGCAATCGCGTTTTTTTACCACAATTTTAATGAAAGTGAATGAGAGAAATTTTTAAAAAGTGCTCAGAAAGCGCTAATCAATCACAAAGCGCTCAGAAAAGTGCTTATAGTGTGGATCCGGCCTAAGATAACAAAATGTGGAAAAAGTAATGTGCAGTGAATACTTTCCGGATGCACTGTACAATTAGGACGTTCAGCAATACAAATACTGTACATACATTGCTGATGTATGGTTTGAGACATCACCAATTCTGGTACATGTTCATATGACGAATTACTGTACATCAGAAACAGAACTACTAGGAGGAGGTTGCTGCCCTTGCCAGCATAAAATCTCAGGGATCAAGAGACCCTTCTGACTTCTTACCAGTTCCGTTCCATATTCGATTTCCTTGCTCTCTGATAACTGCGTACAATGAATTCCCTGATCTGGAAAAATGTAAACTAAAATCAGGTAAGTAACACAAATACAAAGTGTAGAATACAGAAGAACAGGAAGTTGTGGCAATGCAGAGAGTCCAAAACGCTTGGCATAGTTGTTCGAGGCCCGAGTCCCAAACCGAGGTTAAAAAAGTAGGCAGTTATAATTTGTTTCTGGACCCTGTAAAACAAAACAATTCCCTCAGTTTAGTATTATATGTTTTAAGGATTTTTAAAAATAATATTTTAGGTTCTTGAATCCTTACCTTAGTTTTATTTGTAGACACAGACATCACTATACAGCACCATGTCACTGGCGGCACAGTGCATAGTCAGTTTGCTGATTGTTGCAGGTGATTACTTACTTACTAGTTCCTTACTGAGTCAGTGCCAGTGGAGGGGACTCTTGCTTCATCACTTTTAAACATGGAATCCTGGCTGGCTTGCTTCATCTGGAAGGCAAAGATAGAGCCTGACTCTTTGATTATGTAAAAGGCCCAACAAATCCTGTAAGCAGCTCAAGGAGATCAGATTGTCCCGTGGACCAGGCAGGCAACAAGCTCTGCAGCAAATGCCTGCTTGCCATGCACCATCCCAATCTATGCCATATTTTAGTGGCTATCCATATATTTTTTTAGTAACACGTTTCTGTGTTTCCAGGCCAAATGGAAGTGACATAATTCCACAAAATAGAAATCATAACTCCAAAAAATAAGCATCATTAGGGCTCAAGGGAGGTGAAGAATGGACTAGAAAGTTAACTGGAGCAGTCTGGAGTTGTGAGTACATTCTGGGAAGTCATTGCTTGCTTTGCTCTTTTCCAAACACCAGTTACTCACATAAGTATGGCATTTTAGCTATTTAGTATGACTAGTGTGCCAGGGATGTTGGTTGGCATGTTGAGGTGGTAAGCATTTTCTAAACGGACTAACTAAAACAAGGACATTCAAGCAGGACATAAAGACCCATCTATTTACCATTGCTTACCCGCCATCTTCATTGCTCCACCATACATACATCTCTTGGACATACATCCCACCCCCTCATTATGTGTCCCTCTCCCCCACCTCCCCTCTCCCCCACCTACACTTATAGATTTGCAGCAGATTTGTCCATCAGATAGATTTCTGTCAGATGCCTGTCAAATCGATTCTGACAGGAATCTATCTGATGTGTGCCACACACTAGGAACAGATTTCCAATAGACTTCAGGATGAAATCTATTGGAAATCTATTAAAAATCGATCTAAATGCATTATTGCACCATTAGATCCAATGCAACTCTATGGGTCATGGATCTGCTGCCAGCAGCAGATTGACCTAGATTTTCCATCCTGTCAGATAGATCAAATCAATTGAAATCAATCGAAATCAGCTGCAAATTGATAGATTTCAAAGAATCGATTTCCGATCGATCGATTGAAGGCTGAAATTGACCAGTGTATGGGCCCCTTTAGATTGTAAGCCTATTTGGCAGGGCCCTCTTTCCCTTGCGCTCTTCTTTGCCACCATAGTGAATCATCTGCCATATCCATCCCTACATTGCAATCTGAGCCCCATTATTTATTGTTTTATCACTTTTTTTGTGTACCATTTTTTAATGCTGCCTGTAACATCCCTGTGTAACATTGTTTATGTAATCACTCTCCTAACTTATGTATAGCACTAGAGATGGCTCGAACCTCCGATTTTTGGTTCGCAAACCTCAAACTCGAACGAAAAAGTTAGCGAACCTGCGAACTTTGCGAACCGTAATAGACGTCAATGGGCAGACGAACTTGAAAAACTACAAACACTGTTTCTGGCCACAAAAGTAATAAAAAAGATGTTTCAAGGGGTCTAACACCTGGAGGGGGGCATGGCAGAGTGGGATACATGCCAAAAGTGCCGAGGAAAATGATGGATTTGACGCACAGCAGGGTTATAATCCCAAAAAGGCAGAAATAAATCACATTGCATTGCTAAATTGGAGGCCTAAAGTGCTTGAAAACATCTTGCATGTTACATGGATCAGCAGTTAGTGTAAGTAGTGTACTGCTTCACACTGACAGACCAAACTCACTGTGTAACGCACCGCAAACAGCTGTTTGTGTAGTGATGGCCGTGCTGGACTGGGGCGCACGATCGTGAGAGTGCAGGCAATTGCAGTTTTCAAGCCCATATGGTCGGGATGAGGTAGCTCAATGACAGAGCAACTGTCCACAATGAAGCAACAACCTTATTATCTTGGGTCAGGTGTGCTCCCCAACACACTCATATAGCCAGTCATTGCTTCATTGTGATATGCAAGGTCCTTTATGAAGTGGAATTGACACATGTACATGCCTTTTGTTTTGTTGTTGCAGCCGCAGTGCAGCCAGAAAAATTAGGCATGTACACGCACCAGAAAAATTATTATTATTATGTTTCGTAGCGGCGTTGAAAATCCAGGAATCCACCTGGAGTCCTGGACCCTGTTGGTGGTTGCGGAGAAGGCAGTCAAGCGGCCTGCAGGCAAAGATGCTATGTGTGTGGACTGACTTAGTCTTCGGGCAGGCAGTAGCCATCCGGGATCCATGCCTCATTCATTTTGATAAAAGTGAGGTACTGAACACTTTTTTGACCTGACTGCTGGTGGTATAATACAATGTGCAGTTACACAGGTGCAGTGAAAAAGGTATGCACTGACTGCCGCTATAATACAATTGTGCAGTCACACAGGTGCAGTGAAAAGGTATGCAGTGAATGCTAGTGGTATGGTATAATACAATGTGCAGTTACACAGGTGCAGGGAAAAGGTATGCACTGACTGCTGCTATAATACAATTGTGCAGTCACACAGGTGCAGGGAAAAGGTATGCACTGACTGCTGCTATAGTACAATTGTGCAGTCACACAGGTGCAGGGAAAAGGTATGCACTGACTGGTGGTGGTATTGTATAATACAAAGGGCAGTCACACAGAGGCAGTGAAAAGTATGCACTGAATGTGCTGGGCCTGGCACAGTACAGCAATTAGCAAGGGCCAGCTGCGACAGACAGGGCTGTATATGCAGTGTCAGTGGCACACACACGCGCACACGCACACACACACACACACACACACACACACACACACACACACACACACACACACACACACACACACACACACACACACACACACACACACACACACACACACACACACACACACACACACACACACACACACACACAATGAACACATCAGAAGAACATTAGCTCTCAAAAGAGCTGTTTTCTCATCAACAAATATCAGCAAGGAGTAAGCTAACAGACCTCCTAACTATCGCTTTTCCTATCTCTCCAATGTCTCTCCCTTCTCTCACTAATACAGCAGCACACAGAGTGAGAACATGGCCGACGCTGCTGCCTTTTATAAGGGGGGAGGGGCTCCAGGAGGGAGTGCAGCCTGATTGGCTGCCATGTGTCTGCTAACTGTGATATAGAGGGTCAAAGTTTACCCCAAATGATGTAGTATAGGGGGCAGGTCAAACTTGCTAAGTGTTCGCGGTTCACCGCAAACTCGAACCAGCTAAGTTCGCGCGAACAAGTTCTCCGGCGAACCGTTCGGGCACTACGTGATATGTTGGTGCTTTGTAAATAAAAACAAAAGTTTGCTTTCCTAAAACAGAAAGTATTTATGATAATTCAGGTTGGAGTGAGCTTGAGATGTCTCCCAGAGCAACACTGCTGAATATATGCAAATTAACCATTGTACCCTTAGAAGCTAAACACACCTCCAGAACCGCTGGAATGCAATGATGTGTCAGCTTGTTAATTTGTACAGAGCCATAATAATCCAACATGCATACAGACTGTTTCGGATTGTTTGATCCTCATCAGTGCATGGCTTTGTAAATAAAGTTTATTGATAATAATAATAATAAGGGCAGAGGTGAAAGAATTATGGTAAAGAGCTACAGCTAGCTTAGTATCAGGGAAAAAGGCATGATAATTAGTGTAAGCTTCATAAACATAGTAAGGCGTGATTCATCTTATATTTGCAGACTGACTAATTGAATCAACTTAGTCATGTTGGACAGTGGACACAGGGAAACACATTAGCAGCAGATGCCTAACCAATTGGTAAGTATTGTAATTTCAAGGATTAAGGGCGATTGATGTTTGACTTAGCAAGAGGGTCTTAAGGTGCCTATACACTGCGTCAAATTCCCACCAATATACAGCAGATTCGATCACTGTGATCGAATCTGCTGTTAAATCGATAATACAAATGCTCGCCGATCAACAGATTTCCATCCAAAATCGATCAATCTTGTCGATCTGTCCTGGTGGAAAATTTCTCTTGATCGCCGACAGGTCGGGAGCGCGTCAATAGCGGCGTTCGATAGGCTGACGACCGACAAAGCAATACATTACCTCTCTGCTGGCGCAAGTCCCCGCTGTCCCTTCTCCGGCTGGCCATCCTCTCTTCACTTCCTGTCAGGGGAAGTTCAAACAGTAGAGTGCCCTCTGCCTTCCGCTGGTCATAGGACATGACAGAAAGTAAAAAGAAAGAAGATGCCCAGAGTGGACAGAAGGAACAGCGGGGACTCGCGCCAGTGGAGAGGTTATGTAATGCTGGGAGTGGCAGCGACAGCGAGAGCTCCAAAGATTTTGAATCGATTTCATGCTGAAATCAATTCAAAATCTGTGTTCAGTGTATGGGCAGCCAACAGATCCCTCTGTGATCAAATTAGATCAGAGAGGGATCTATCTGTTGCTTGATCTGGTGGCAATCGACCAGTGTATGGCTTTCTTTAGGGTCACTTAGGGATTGGTTAGGGTTAAGGCAAGTTTATTGGTTATTGTTAAAGGAAAGTATCAAGTGAAAATTTGATAGGACTAGCAAAGGGGGAAAGTAGTAACTAGTAGCAGGTATCAGCCATGAAAGTAGCCTCTGCTAGGTTGTAGGCCAAGATTAGGGCTTTCAAGAAAGGTGAGGAAGGTAATTTGGCTAGGGACAGTTAGTGTAATGATCGCTGCTGCAGCAGGTGTTGCTGGAAGTAGTAGTGCTGCAGCTCAGGCAGTTCTGATCTCTTTCCATGCAAGCTGCATAGCTTTGTCTGCCTTTCCCTGCTGTCAGCTTGTGAGTGATTATTATTCACCTGTGTGGGAATCTGCATGTCTGCTCCCATTGGATGACCTCAGTATAAAGATCTGCTTCCTGCAGGACTCCTCGGGTTTTCATAGCTTCAGTTTAAGCCTGTCTTGCTGTCGCTTCGGCCCCCGATCGTGTTTCTTGTTCTAAAGATACTTTGCTGGTCTTTGCATCATATATTGGTTCATTGCCAATGTATATGCATACCAGCACGTTTATTATTTTCCTTGTATTCGTTACGTTGATACATCAGTGTCGCTGATATATACGTACACGAACTGTTTATATCCTGTGTTCAGTTAGTCAGTTTTCCAGCACGTTTTGGTAGTTTGCGCGTACCGTGATCACCCGTGCTGAGGTAGTTATCCTGCTCCTGGTCCTGTTCGTGGATTGCGTTCATCTCTGCGAGGAGATAACGAATCCTTCTGAATCCTGTCCTGTTACCGTTTGTGGATTGCGTTCATCTCTGCGAAGAGATAACGAATCCTTCTGTATCCTGTTCTGTTACCGTTTGTGGATTGCGTTCATCTCTGCGAAGAGATAGCGAATCCTTCTGAGTCCTGTTCCCTGTATTACTCCAGTCCTAGTCAGCGTTCCTGCTTATGTCATATATCGGTTCATTGCCGATATATACATATGTTAGTCAGACGTTACAAATAGTTTCATTGATAGCTGTAATTGTAATACGCTAGGAAAACATACTTATTGTATATTTGTCTGTGTTACGTTCATCTATCTTGATCCTGCTATTTCCTGACTATCCTGTCCTGTCTTTGTGAGGCACGCCATCGCCGCAACGCATTGGCTGCCTCATTCCAGTCTGTGTTATTGTGGACGCTTGCTGTCACTAAGTAGTGGCTAGTTAAGCAAGCGTTCATTCTGTTTACCTGTCCTGATCTCCTCAGTTCTGGTTTATGCGCTCAGCGCTACTTTGCGCTGAGACGTTATAACGAAAGCATTGTTTGTGGCTGTCAGATCTGCACCGGCTCTGTGCGCCACAATCTCCTATTGGAGTCAGTCCTCCCCTCCACTATACTAGGGATAGCCTGTTTCCTTGTGCTGGTGTGTGTACCTCCTCCACGTCAGCTCATGCGTTGCATGCTGACTGTGGAGAATACACCACCAAGCCTTACATTATGAAAACCCCATTACCAATCCCCATTGTGGGGGAAATTTCCAGAAATTATGACACTGTTTGTCAGGGGTCCTGCTCCTTTAAAAAATTTGAAAAGCTTGGTCCTGAAGTTACAGACAAATTTATATCAGAATTGGTTAAAGTTCTGGCCAATCCCGACTTTCGGGCTTCTGCAATTTCTACCTGGTCTGATTGGATCGTTTGTGCTCTTTTTAAGGGCAAACTTTTTGATTGGGCAATCGATGTCTTAGATCACACTCAGTTTAGACAAAGTCCTTTGCAATTTATAGCTTTTGTAATTCACAATTGGTTGCGCATAGATCCATTGCCTTTTCCTCTTAATGAACTCCTGGCAGCGGGCCAATCAGCTGCTCCTTCAATTGCTTGCAAGAATGAGCAGCAAGCAGAAAGTGTTACTGATAATTTTCCTGCAGCTTTGAATAAATCACCAAAAACAGCAAGGTCAAAGGCAAAACGCAAACGTTCTAAGAAACGTGTCCAATCTGCAGAATCGTTATCCTTAGCGACTGAGACCTATAATGAGATTCTGCCATTAACAGATAATGAAATGCAATTGTCTTTCAGGGGAGTTAAATGGACTTATGAAACTACTAATGAACTTTCCTCCCTGGCTAGGGAAAATAAAGATTTTTGTTTAAAAGAATTATCTGAGTATGATTATGAGGAGATATTACAGAGTACTGAACAAATCAACTTATTTGTGAAGCAAGGAAAGTTTGCATACACTACAGTTCAGCACTTGCTACAGGTATTGGAGATTCTTAGGAATAAGGAATCTGACAATCACCTGCTAATTAACCCAATATATGTCCCTGCTACAATCATATCTGCAAACCATGATCTGCCTTTTAAGTATGCTTGGAATCCTCCATTTGAGAAAGGAGAGATGGAAGCTCTGGTCAATGAATGGAAGAATGATTCAAGTTCATTTTGTCAATTTTACAGTGCAAAAAGTGAATTAGTATTGAATGCATGCATTAAGTCTGCCTATAACCTAATAAAAACTGGTGTGTGTGGGTATGACTTTGTGGCTCCATTGATTGATGTGTGGGAACTGATTTTGGATGATTTTTATGTGACTCCGAATTCGCAAATTTGGCGTTCTGACCCGCCTGCTTCAGCACCTTTGGCTGATTCAGCAGGTGATTCGGAGCTCTTTTTGTGTGAAATTGAAGTTCCTGCAATTCCACCCTGTACCATGGATAACTCAGTGTTACTTACCAGTAAAACAGAAGCCACTGATACATTCTTAACCTTGCCCTGCGCAAATTTCTCAGCAGAGAATCCAGAGGTCCTGCTGACTTCCGAGTCCAGCCTAGCCAGTACTCATGACTCTTTGTTCAGTGAAACAGACACCAGAAAAATCTTGCCTGCCTCTGCAAACACTTCTGCAGAGATTACCTGTGTTAATAAAGTTCAACTCCTGTCTGATCCAGCAGATGCCAATAGATGCACTACATCAGTTTCCGAGTCCCAGCAATCCTGTCTAGAAACCTCAGAACCCCAGCATCTGAATTTTCCAATTTTACAAATGAATGGTGATTCAGATGCGCAAACATTGTGTCTTGATCTTCCTGTTTCTACACCTCGCTCTAGTTTCGTGAATAGCTCAGAGCATCTGCTATGTGAACCTGAAATCGCAGAATTATTACCTTGTTCAGAAAATATTCCCGTAAATTTGCCCTGTACCATGAATTGTGCAGTAGATCTCTCCAATGAAACTCAGGTCACAGAATCATTATGCTGTCCAGCAGGTGCTTCCATGGTTTTGCCCTGCAATATGGACTGTTCAGTGATCCTGTCCAGTGAAGCTGTGGTCGCAGAGTCTTATGCTTCACCCAGTACTTTGGATACTTCAAACCCTCTAGCAGAGGAGTCTGAGGCACTGCTTACCTCAGTTGGTGTTGCAGTAATATTCACTTGTCTAGCAGCTGTTTTGGAATTACAGTCTGCTCTAATAAAACTTGATAAATTTCTGCCCAGCAAAGCAGAAGCCATTGAAATATTGTCCTCGTCAGCAAGTGTGTTAGATACCTTGCCCTGTACACAGTCTGATTTAACCAATGTTGTTGAGTCCCTCTCCAGTGTTGTAACAGCCGAGGAACTACAGCCCTGTCCTCTGAATGTTTCAGAAGTCTTGCCCTGTAACATGGATAATTCTGATTCTCTGGTCAAAATAATAGAAATCTCAGAATTTCAGTCCGGTCTGATGAGTGTTCCTGAAACCCAGCCCTGTATCCTGAAAGATTCTGGTTCTCTGGCCGCTGTGGCAGAGGTTCCAGAGTCCCC
The DNA here is from genome assembly GCF_040937935.1 of Hyperolius riggenbachi. Lineage (NCBI taxonomy): Eukaryota > Metazoa > Chordata > Amphibia > Anura > Hyperoliidae > Hyperolius > Hyperolius riggenbachi. Next base: position 96,299,772 of record NC_090647.1, read on the forward strand.
TTCCTGTCCAGGGAATTCCTCAGTTTTGCCTAGTCCAGTGGGGGCTGCTGCAATACTGACTTGTTCTGCAGCGCCTCATGAGCTCCAATCCAGTGTATTAGATGAGTCTCTGTCCAGTCCAGAGGTAGTTGTGGAGTCCCTATCTGGTTCAGTGCATACATCAGAAGATTTGTCCTGTCTTGTTAGTGCCCCTGAATCTGATTTGTTACTGACTTTGCTGGAATCAGCGACATCTAAGTCTGATCCTGCATTCTCGTGTAAAAGTCCAGTAGTTGCGAAGTCTAGTCATGATGATTTTTTTTTGGCCAGTCCTGGTTTTGGTCCTGTCTTGGCTGACCCTGAGGCTCACAGTTCCTTGACATGCCCAGAGGTTTCTCTTGTGCCAGTGTGCCCAGATGTTCTTTGTGTGCCAGAATGCCCAAGTGTGTCTAAGGTGTTAGCGTGCTCTGATGCTTCCTTAGTGGGAACATGTTCTGATGTTGCCAGTCTGCCTGCATGCCCAGAGATGGTTCTGGTCCCTGAAAACCCTGATCTTGATGTTTGTCCTTGTGGCCCTGATTCGGGAATTGCCCTAGGTTCCATAGGGGTTCTTGATAGTTCTCCATGTGAGCCTAAGGGGCGTTCTGACCTATGGGGATCTCTTTGGAGCTTCAAGGTGTTCTGGGAGGTCTCTGAGAAAACTTGTCCTGGTGCCTTGGACTGGTTCAACAGTGGGTTTTGTGTTGGTAAAGACAGTCCCATTGGGCATTGCAAAGGCTTTGGCGTTTTTGAACGGTTCTTGGAAGGCGGTGGGTATCGTCAGGGAGTTTCGGAGGGCTTTCTTCTGGAAATCATGGTTCTGATGGGTGTCACACTGGGGCTTGTAGTACTGATGGGCATGGTTCTGTAGGTTCTGGTTCTGATGGGTCCAGTCTTGTGGGGACTGATTCTGGAATTCGGTCTTGCCGGGCTGTCCCGGTCATCATGAATTATCAGTCAGACTGTTTTGTTGGGAATTTCGGTTTTGAAAAGCGTCTGGAATCCGCTTTTAAGGGCGGGGGTACTGTAATGATCGCTGCTGCAGCAGGTGTTGCTGGAAGTAGTAGTGCTGCAGCTCAGGCAGTTCTGATCTCTTTCCATGCAAGCTGCATAGCTTTGTCTGCCTTTCCCTGCTGTCAGCTTGTGACTGATTATTATTCACCTGTGTGGGAATCTGCATGTCTGCTCCCATTGGATGACCTCAGTATAAAGATCTGCTTCCTGCAGGACTCCTCGGGTTTTCATAGCTTCAGTTTAAGCCTGTCTTGCTGTCGCTTCGGCCCCCGATCGTGTTTCTTGTTCTAAAGATACTTTGCTGGTCTTTGCATCATATATTGGTTCATTGCCAATGTATATGCATACCAGCACGTTTATTATTTTCCTTGTATTCGTGTTACGTTGATACATCAGTGTCGCTGATATATACGTACACGAACTGTTTATATCCTGTGTTCAGTTAGTCAGTTTTCCAGCACGTTTTGGTAGTTTGCGCGTACCGCGATCACCCGTGCTGTGGTAGTTATCCTGCTCCTGGTCCTGTTCGTGGATTGCGTTCATCTCTGCGAGGAGATAACGAATCCTTCTGAATCCTGTCCTGTTACCGTTTGTGGATTGCGTTCATCTCTGCGAAGAGATAACGAATCCTTCTGTATCCTGTTCTGTTACCGTTTGTGGATTGCGTTCATCTCTGCGAAGAGATAGCAAATCCTTCTGAGTCCTGTTTAGTGTTGGGCGAACACCTGGATGTTCGGGCCGAACAGGCCGAACATGGGCCAGATGTTCGGCATGTTCGGCCCGAACGCCGAACTCAATGGAAGTCAATGGGACCCCCGAACATGCCCATTTTGGGCATAAGGGGGGAGCATGCCCCGATCGCGGGGGGGTCGGAAATTCCCCCCACCCCCTCCGCTAGCGCTCCCCCCTCTGCCCGCTTCCCCATAAAAAAAGTTTAAGGCAAGTTAAATAGTACTTGGTGGCTGGCACTGGCAGTGGAGTGAGGAGGAGGAGGAGTCCGAGTAGCAGAGTGACGCGTTGAGGCCGGGCAGCGGGCGGTTCAGCGGTAGTACCCTTGTGGTACTTCCGCCCTTTCTGTGACCTCACGTCCTCTACGTGATGACGCATACGAGGGTACGTGTGACGCGTACCCTCGTATGCAGAGGACGTGAGGTCAGAGAAAGGGCGGAAGTACCACAAGGGTACTACCGCTGAACCGCCCGCTGCCCGGCCTCAACGCGTCACTCTGCTACTCGGACTCCTCCTCCTCCTCACTCCACTGCCAGTGCCAGCCACCAAGTACTATTTAACTTGCCTTAAACTTTTGTATGGGGAAGCGGGCAGAGGGGGGAGCGCTAGCGGAGGGGGTGGGGGGAATTTCCGACCCCCCCCCGCGATCGGGGCATGCTCTCCCCTTATGCCTGCGACACCATAGGGGGGCCGTAATGCGGCATGTTCGGGCGAACAGGGCCCGTTCGGCGGCCATTCAGTAGTTCGGGGCGAACCCGAACTTAAAAGGCCGAACACCATCAGGTGTTCGGCCGAACTCGAACATCACCCGAACAGGGTGATGTTCTGCAGAACCCGAACAGTGGCGAACACTGTTCGCCCAACACTAGTCCTGTTCCCTGTATTACTCCAGTCCTAGTCAGCGTTCCTGCTTATGTCATATATCGGTTCATTGCCGATATATACATATGTTAGTCAGACGTTACAAATAGTTTCATTGATAGCTGTAATTGTAATACGCTAGGAAAACATACTTATTGTATATTTGTCTGTGTTACGTTCATCTATCTTGATCCTGCTATTTCCTGACTATCCTGTCCTGTCTTTGTGAGGCACGCCATCGCCGCAACGCATTGGCTGCCTCATTCCAGTCTGTGTTATTGTGGACGCTTGCTGTCACTAAGTAGTGGCTAGTTAAGCAAGCGTTCATTCTGTTTACCTGTCCTGATCTCCTCAGTTCTGGTTTATGCGCTCAGCGCTACTTTGCGCTGAGACGTTATAACGAAAGCATTGTTTGTGGCTGTCAGATCTGCACCGGCTCTGTGCGCCACAATCTCCTATTGGAGTCAGTCCTCCCCTCCACTATACTAGGGATAGCCTGTTTCCTTGTGCTGGTGTGTGTACCTCCTCCACGTCAGCTCATGCGTTGCATGCTGACTGTGGAGAATACACCACCAAGCCTTACAGTTAGCCAGTGCCACTGCAAAGATTGGTGTTAGGTCAGATGTCAGATATAGGGAAGGTATTTAGTTAAGGTTAGTCAAGTTGACAAAGGTATATTATGAGAAGTGTGGCATTTGTTTGGGCCCTTCTCAAGAGTCACATAAACTAGACATAGAGTTCCAAATGTCCACATTACAATAGACTTACAAAGGGGGACTCTCTGGGTGGCATACACGGGTAAAGAACTGCCTGAGATCCGACAGCCTATAGTATTCTCAGTGTGTTGGTAATGCCACCACTTCCCCTGGAATAGGGATGCCATTGGATACACTAAGTAAGTACCCACTGTGTATGTTTAAATAACGACCAGCTAACGCCAATAGGCGGCGCCTGGTCGTTTGTGGTTTCCCATGGAAACGGCCGCTCGTTCGATCGGCTGTTCCATGTCAGTTCACGGAGGGTGTCTCCGTGAACAGCCTGCGAGCCTCTGATCACGACTCACAGGCGATTGTCGATCCCCGGCCTCTGATTGGCCGGGGATCGCCGCAGTCTGATAGGCTGAAGCCTATTAGAGGCGGCGCAGGATGGATTGCCATCCTGTGCCGCCCACAGTAAGGAGGAGAGGGAGGGAAGAAGAGGGAGGGAGAATAGCGCTGCAGACGGGGGGCTTTGAGGAGACCCCCCCCAGCAGGACATCCCCCTAGTGGGGAAAAAAGGGGGGCAGTCTGATCACCCTGCCTGCCTGCTGATTGGGCTTGAGAGCCTGAGCAGCACTGGTCAGCGAATTATCCCCTGGTCCTTGAGTGGTCAAATTGACAATACTAAAGGTGGCACAGAAAGCACAAAGAAGGCACAAAAATGGGCACATGTAGGGCTGGTCTGAAATGCCCATTTCTGATTCCATGGAAATTCTGATTTCTGCCACGCCAATTTCTGATTTATATTTTCTGATTTTCCATTTTTCCGATTTTCCATTTTCCTTTTTTCAATTTCTGGGGAGTATTTTATTAGGTATGCACAATTAGAGGTAAAGAGGTGCCCTGGTTGAAATAAACATACATATATCCAGGCACATCGCCTCTAGTTAGGACATTAAATAAATTATTAGGGAAAGGGAGGTGCTGAAGGGGGTGTGGCTAAAAACAGAAAAAATCAATTAACCCTTCGCACACTCACATGCAAATGTTCAAACAAATGCATTCACAGATTTACTCATCCATGAACTGGTTGAAATAAAAGCATCTAAAAACAGCTTAAAATCAAGGAAATAATGAGTTGGCTTACCTCAATAACTAAAATCCTTATATATGACAAAAGATTTTTATTTAGGGCTCATTTCCACTGTTGCGACGCGATTTTGCCGGCATTCCGACGCTTGTAAAAACGCATGCGGATGCGTTTCCACATGCGTTTTTACCCGCGATTTCGCGTGCGATTTCGCATGGCAGGGTGCCATGCGAAATTAACCATGACACTGCCAGGGCAAAATAACATTGAAAAAGGTGCGAAATCGCACGCAAATCGCGGGTAAAAAACGCATGTAAAAAACGCATGCGTTTTTACTATTAAATACATTAGCGACGATTCGCACGGATTCCCGACGCAGGCGAATTCGGTGGGTCCCGTCGTGCAGATTTGGCCCGCCGCCAAATCGCTCCCGCACGCCGCACATATGGAAACAGCCCCGGCCACTTCAATGTACCAAGCGAATCCGCATCTCGTCGCCGCATGCAGATTCGCTATGGTGGAAACGAGCCCTTAGCACAGGCAACGCGTTTTGCGGGTCCAAGCCCGCTTCATCAGGCCTATAAAAGTGCCAAATGAACAAGTTGATATGGCAAAGGGAGCCTTTTATTAGTTAGTTTTTGCATCTGAGAATGCAAAAATACAAAAAGAAAGACAGAAATCGAAAAAAAATTGGAATGATGTGATTGGTCAAAGAAATTATTGTGGTAATCAGATTTTTTCACAAAAATTCTGCATTCTCTGATTGGTTCAGTGCTTCTGAGTTCTGTGATTGGGATAACATTACCACGTTGCAGTAAATCAAATTTCCACAGAATTCCGATTTCGGAATTCCAATCGGCAAATGTGGAAATTTCTATTGCGCAGAATCCAAATGAGCAACCCTAGCATGTACGGTAATTGGTAATAGGTAATAATGTACATTTCATTATAACTTATATACAAATTTCAATTTAAGAATAAACCTGTAGACCTTTGTTTGTAACACAGGGACTGCCTATTTATGGGTAATAAATCATGGAGTAGGGGCAGAACTTCCCAAGGGAAGAGTTTTTACTCAACAGAGATGGCCAACAATGCTTCAAGTGACTTTGTGTGCAGATGATAGCATTCCAACAGAACATTTTCAACAGAAATATTCAGTAATGTGAGTCTGTTTTGGGTCTTCCTATGTATGTTAGAAGAGGTACAATGTCCATTGGTGAGCAATATTAGGAAGTAACCTGTCAAGGGCATTAGAAAAGGATCAAAGTCTTCTCAAAACGTGAAAAAAATGTTATTTTACCGCAAAAACTTGTTATTTGTTATTCGCTACTCTTTATAGGGATAAAGAGTACTTTCAATAGAAAAGTATACCTTTTGATTTCAGTAAATATGACCTCCTAATGCTATAAATTCAACAGATAACCCTTATTAGTTTTTTACAACCTCTAAAATGGTTTGAATCTCCTAATTCGAAATATTGCATTTTACAATTTTTTTGTGAAAAATATATAGTTATTATTAGGAGGTTTGATCAGTAATAAAACTCTAATTGTTGATGACTCCAAAATTATGCTGACTGCCACTTGGAACAACTATTCAGGAAAATCAGAGAAAAATAGCATTTGCGTGTGTAATTTTTAAACCACATCACATATATCAACCCTTATTAACCGGAATTGCTTCCATTGAGCTGTAGAAGTTGCCTTCAGCTTTTTACAGCTGTCAAGTACAAATCCTCATTGTTTAACACCCTCTAGGCAAAACCAAGTTACAAATGTAATTGTAAATCTGTTTCCACAGAGCAGCTACTCAGAGAAGAAAGCATTGCGGTTATTTACAGTTAGGGCAGACATGTCTATCCTCATGGATTGAAGAACTGGGTCTTCTGACTCACACGTTCAATAGAGGAGACTCCTGCAAGCACAGGTTCACAACTGAGGTATGATTCATACGTGTCAGTCTTGCATAGCTCTTCAAGGGGCCAGCTTTGGGTCACTTGGTACCCAGTGCAACTAGAGGTGCTCTCATGCAATTTATTTCATGTGAACTAAATCATTTAGCTAATAACACACTCACTTAAATTGTATCATCTAAACTTAAAATTGTGCACACTACGAAAAAAAACAACTAAAAACATTTTGGGCTTGATTCACTAAAGGGTGCTAAGTGTTAGCACACCAGTGAAAAGCCCCTTAGCACGTGCAAAGTGACTTTGCATGCGCTAATATGTTTGCATGCGCAAAGTTTAGCGCTGTGCCCAGCAAAACGTTGCACTGGTGTACGCAAAACGTTGAAGAGTCCTCGTGCAAAATAGCCTGAAAAGCTATTTTGCACCCGGACGGTGCGACATCTCGCGTGCACCAATGCGATGTTTTGGGCGCACCGGATAGCGTGCGATCAGTAACAGCTTAGCACCCTAGTTTGCACGTGCAAAGCTTTTAGGCGTGCTATTTCTGTTACCAGCTTTAGTGAATCAAGCCCTTTATCTTTGCCCCTAAGAGTGTCGCTCTCAATTTCGCATTGAAAATAGCATTTTCGATTTTGAGAATAGTTTCACGAAAATAGATTGTTTTTTCACAATATGGTAAAAAATTCACAAAAACGCATTATTTTTTACAGCAAAAATGTGAAAACGTGTTATTTTACCACAAAAACTTGTTATTTTTTATTTGCTGCCATTTTTGCTCGAAAGTCGGATTAAACATAATTAAGGCACGGTGGCGTAGTGGTTAGCTCTCTCGCCTTGCAGCGCTGGGTCCCTGGTTCGAATCCCAGCCAGGGCACTATCTGCAAAGAGTTTGTATGTTCTCTCCGTGTCTGCGTGGGTTTCCTCCGGGCACTCTGGTTTCCTCCCACATTCCAAAAACATACGGATAAGTTAATTGGCTCCCCCTAAAAATTGGCCCTAGACTACAGTACTTACACTACATAATATAGACATATGGCAATGGTAGGGATTAGATTGTGAGCTCCTTTGATGGACAGTTAGTGACAAGATATATATATATATATACACTGTACAGCGCTGCGTAATATGTTGGCGCTATATAAATACTAAATAATAATAATAAGGCACAAAGAATATCAGGATTTTTGCTTATCACTGGTAGCTTAGAGGCCTGATACTTAATACTTAAGGTATGAATAAAAAATCAGCTTTACTCACCTGGGGCTTCTACCAGCCCCCTGCAGCCGTCCCATGCACTTGCAGTCACTTACGGATCCTCCGGGCCCACGCCGCCAGCTAGTTTCATTTTTGCGAGGGCAGGGTCTGCAGAGAGACGGCTGCAGGGGGTTGGTAGAAGCCCCAGGTAAGTAAAACTGATTTTTTTTTACTCATGCCTTAAAGGGACTCCGAGCAGTGCAGAAACTATGGAAAGATGGATATCATTTTAAAGCTCTCTTTCTCCTCTTTCCAATGATATATAAACCGCCACCCTACGCCTTTAAGTTTTCGCTATTTTCGCGATTGAAATTGCCGTGGTCGCGATTTCAATCGCTAAAATAGAGAAAACTAAAAGGCGTAGGGTGACGATTTAGGTGTCGCCAGAAAGAGGAGAAAGAGAGCTTTAAAATGATATCCATCTTTCCATAGTTACTTGTATTACACAGGACGACACTTTCCCCAGTGTCAGCAGCTCCATTCAGCAGAATAGAGCTGCTGACTTTAGGAAAAAGTCGCCCTGTGTAATACAATGTAACTATGGAAAGATGGGTATCATTTTAAAGCTCTCTTTTTCCTCTTTCTGGCGACACCTAAATCGTCGCCCTACGCCTTTTAGTTTTCTCTATTTTCGCGATTGAAATCGCAGCCGCAGCATTTTCAATCGCGAAAATAGTGAAAACTAAAAGGCGTAGGGCGGCGGTTTATATATCATTGAAAAGAGGAGAAAGAGAGCTTTAAAATGATATGCATATTTCCATAGTTTCTGCACTGCTCGGAGTCCCTTTAAGTATCCATTTAAATTGCAACTTTAGGAAAAAAGATTTTACTTTTTAAAATGGTTAAAATGGTTTGGGATTTTTATGGTTGTTTTGTGACCCCAACTGAGAGAATTTCCATGTACATTTAAAATGGGTGGTGTGAGAATTTGGGTGCCAGGTATAGCCAAAAATAGAATATCAGTAAATACCTATAATCTACTAGGAATCAGTGGGTTATTCGGAAAGTAAAATATTGGTAATTTTTAACAATATTTGACTGTAGCCTAACCTAACTTTTTTCTCACACAGAGCCTTCCCTTTACTCATGCCTAAATACCTAAACCTAGCCCACCATACCATGCCTAACGTTAACCACCCCCCTCTGAAGCCTAACCCCAACCACCCCCTCTGGTGCCTAACCCTAGACCCCACCCAGAGATGCCTAAACCTAAGTCTAACCAGTGCCTATTTCTATCACCCCTTTCTTAGCTAAAGCCTGCCAATAAAATGGGGGCCCCCTTATAGCTGCAAATATGATGATTATTATTATTTTTTAATTATAAAGCGCCAGCATATTCCGCAACGCTTTACAAAGCAAAAAGAGATGACACGGGGGAATATAGGTACAACCAAAAATGTACAGCAGAGTCTCAAGCTGCATAAATATTGCAACAAAAAACAGTAAACATTAAGAGGATGATGACCCTGCTCTTGCAAGCTTGCAATCTAAAGGGTAGTGGGGAACACACTAGGTAAGGAGTCGTGGGGGGAGGGGGGATGAGGCAGTGAGCCTTTGGCTCTGATTACATTGTGAACAGATAAGTAAATAGGGGCTATACAATGTTATAAGCTTGTCTGAATAGGTGTGTTTTAAGAGTGCGTTTAAAGATGTCCAAGTTTGGAGCATGACGTACAAGCTGTGGAAGAGAGTTCCAGATGAGGGATGATGCTCATGGGAAGCCCTGGATGTGAGCATGAGAGGAGGTTATCAGCATAGAAGTCTTTACTGAAGAAATAGTGCAGAGATAAATTATACACAACAATCAGGTAATGCAGCTTACTTAGAAGCGAGAGGAACACAGAATTAATACAAAAAATGACAATACCATAGAAATCATAATCACACATTACAGACAGTGACGTCTTGTGGTTGCTTCATTATACTACAGCTTAAGTAATAACGTTGCTAAATCCAACAGAAAAGGTAATTTGGGTGCTGGAGGTACCTGATAATATAGCAAGTGCCAGGCCACTACTGATATATGAAAAATCAGTGGGATGCCAGGCAGCTGGTATTGTCTGAAAGGAAATAAATATGGCCGCCTCCATATCTCTCACTTCAGTTGTCCTATTTGTTATGTCAAACTTAAGGTCCATACACACGCCCAATAAAAGTCACAGAAAACAGACGGCTTTGTTGGTGACGTTGTTGAAAAGACTTGTCGTTTCTGCACACCCATATTGCCAGTGACCAACTCATGCAAATTCTGCGCTTGCAAGCGAAAACAACATTATGCATGACATGTCCACATTCAGTAGAACAATGTCCTTTAAACGACATTGTACACATGGGGCCAACTGCATGATATCTGCCCAACAGTCATGTGAGTTGATAATGCAGACGGATGGGGCAAAATGCCTGGTATCGGTCCCTTGTCATGCCATTTGGCTACATTTTTGCACACAATTTTAGTCCAACACGGCACAATCTATCAATTGTCGGACCTTTCAAATGACTTTAGTTGTGCATGTGTACGAGGCTTTACTCAGGTAGGGATGGTCGGAAATGCCAACTTCTGATTCTGCGGAAATTCAAATTTCTGCCAATGTCGATAACCGATTCTGCGGATTTCAATTTTTCAAGGAATATTTTTTTGGGTCATTTTTTGGCTAAATACTTCCGAGTTGAATCTACATTCTCTGATTGGTCCAATGCTTCTGAGTTCTGTGATTGGGCTAAAATTACCTAGTTGCATTAATGCAGTATTCCCACAGAAATCCGGTTTCCAATTTCCATTCTCTGATTTCTGAGGAGTCTTTTCTTTGGTAATTTTTTTGTACTCTCTGATTGGCCAAATACTTCCACATTGACTCTGCATTCTCTGATTGGTCCAATGCTTCCGAGTTCTGTGATTGGGCAAAAATTACTGAGTTGTAATGCGGCACTTGTGCAGAAATCCGATTTCGGATTAGAAATGCAGATTGGAAATGTTGTGGAAATTGCGAAATTCGAATGAGCATTACTATTACTCAGGCTTGTCTTTAGGTGTATACTTGGCAGCCAGCACTTTGTCCAAATACATAGGGCTTGATTCACAAAAGAGTGCTAACTGTTAGCACGGCCGTTTTTGCGTGAATTTTCACGTTCGCGCGCGATCGTGAATTTTCGCGCACAATTTTCACGCAGAATCATTAACGAATTTGCGGGGAAATTCACGTTTGCATGTTAAACCGTTTAATTGCGTGCGAAAATTCGCGATCGCGCGGAAACGTGAAAATTCGCACGAAAACGGCAGTGCTAATAGTTAGCACACTTTTGTGAATCAAGCCCATAGTGTTTTTATTCTCCCTACACATTCATTCTTCTGGGCTGGAAACATTGCTTTAAAAAAAATAATAAATAAATCCTTTCTACCCTTTACAAAGGGGATAACTACGGTATTCTAAAGGGTCATACACACCTACTAACAAGCTGTTAAACTATCCTTCAAACTTGGTCTGTTGGAAGATAAGTTGTTGGTGTGTACGGTTTGCAAACAAACAAATGACCAACTGATATCAATCTGCCCAACTATCATGCAGGTTGGAACGAGTGTACAATTCTTTCGAACAACTTTGTTGCTTTTGAATGTGGACATGTTGTGCAGTATGTCATTTAGCTTTCGCACATAGGGCTTGATTCACTAAACCATGATAACTGATATCATGGCCGCACTAGCGTTTTCGCACGCAATTGGGAATTTTTGCACGCAATCATGAATTTTTGCACTCGAAAATTTGCGATTGCGCTGGCGCAGCCGTGATATGAGTTATCACGGTTTAGTGAATCAAGCCCATAGTGTTTGAAGGGGCACTATTGTGAACAATTTTAAAATTTAAAATATGTGCAAACAAACAAATAAGAAGTACATCTTTTCCAGAGTAAAATGAGCCATATATTACTTTTCTCCTATGTTGCTGTCACTTACAGTAGGTAATAGAAATCTGACAGAAGCAACAGGTTTTGGACTAGAAAAAGATATTTTTCGCAATAGTGCCCCTTTAAGTGAGTTGGTTGTTTAGTTGGTTGCCATGTGTGTACGTACTTGTCATGTAAACAGTTGTACAGTTGGTCATGATGTGCGGTTGGTTGTGCATTAAGTTGGACATGTGAGCCTAAAACAGAGCCACTCTGTCCTACTGGCACCAAATAGAACAATGGGAGTGAAGACAACGCTCAAATTTTTAGTATACTGGGAAATTCTGTAGTTGCTTTCTATAATTCTGTATTGCTTTGGTGTATGGGTCCAATATTTTATATGTAATCAATAATGGGAAAAAATTGTTCATTTGAACATCAAATTATTAAAATTAACGCGTCTGTAGCATCAACTTTTCACCTTTTTTCCCCACACAGACATGACTTAGAAGTATTTTCCATATTGAGTAAAACTGATTTATGTTCCATGCATAAAACCTGAACACCGACAAGTCCTAGATTAGTGCCCTGACACCTGGAGCTCATGGCTGGCCCTCCTGACATCTGTATTGGTGGTTCTCTGCTGTCCGCTCTCCTATTTCACTTTCTTATACATGACAGTAGAAGTTATTTACAGACCATAAAGAATTCAACAGGCAAAGAGGAGCTGTCTGTCAGCAGCACATTCCACAATGCCTGACATCCAGTTGTAGGGCTTTACAAATATCTCACAGTTTAAAAAGGGCTATGGGCTAATTTTCTCCCTTTATGGTGCATCTGTTCCAATATTTGCTTACATGCATTTATGATCTGCATTCACATTGTGGTCTTATGTTTAAATCGAGAGTTACAAACTACCCAGCAAGCTCATGGTGAACCAGAACACACACTCCTAGGAGCGTGTAAGGGGCTACAAAAGAGCCAAAAGCCCTCTCACTACGATGTTTTGCAAAACAAAAGTTTGCCTTCTTGAAGGACAGCCTGCCTGGCTGGATGAAGCCCCAGGTAAGGTAAGTAGATCCTGTTTTTTTTATTTTACCTCCAACTTGTCCTTTAAAACAGAAGGTACAGTGATGCATTGTGGAAGACAACCTGAATTATAGCAAATACCTTCTATTCTAAGAAGGCAAACTTTTGTTTTGTTATGTTTAAATCAGAGTTCCAAAAGGATTTATTTGTATAAAGGGGTCACCATGCTGTCTAAGCATAGATGGGGATAAGATAAATCATAGCCAACAGAATCACAAGATTTTAGTCAAACTTCTGGTCGAATCGCAAGAATCTTGCGAAATGGTTTTATGAAACTGGCATTATGATAGCTCCAGTGTGTTAGCATTGCTACAGTAGTGTGAGCATAGTGTGTTGTGTGTACATTATTATTATGCTCATTATTGTGTATTTATATAGTGCTGTGACATCTTCCAGTTTGTTTACATAGTGACCATAGCCACAAGATTAATGGTGGCCATACACTTATTGATTTTTTTTGCACTGTTATCCAGCCTATTCAATCATTTGGTTGTATCTGCTTGAAATGGATGCATGCCGAAAAAAATTCCTGATTGACTGATTTTTTTGCCCGCAGGAAGCAAAATTTCAGTTGATCGGCCTGTGTGATGCAAATATTAAAGGCTAAATACTTGAGGCCTCTAGTGGTCACATAAGGTATGTTCCATGGTGCCCTCTATAACATACACCGCACAGAAGCCCTGGGACTAGGGAGTGAGGAGAGGAAGAAGAAGCCAGCTGGGAGAAAAGAGACTGGAACCACACCACAACAAGGTAAGAGAAGCCCCGCTGGGCAGGGAAGGGGGGGGGGGGGGGTGCACAGATTTTCAATATCATCCTGAAATCAATCTGTGTGGAGTGTGTGGAGGGATTTGACCAGATAGATTCCTCTCTGATCAGATAATGTTTGAAGAGGGATCTATCTGTTGGCCATATCAACTGGTGTTAGGCCACCTTAAAGAGAATCTGTATTGTTAAAATCGCTCAAAAGTAAACATACCAGTGCGTTAGGGGACATCTCCTATTACCCTCTGTCACAATTTCGCCGCTCCTCGCCGCATTAAAAGTGGTTAAAAACAGTTTTTAAAAGTTTGTTTGTAAACAAACAAAATGGCCACCAAAACAGGAAGTAGGTTGATGTACAGTATGTCCACACATAGAAAATACATCCATACATAAGCAGGCTGTATACAGCATTCCTTTTGAATCTCAAGAGATCATTTGTGTGTTTCTTTCCCCCATGCACTGAAGTTTCAGGCTGCTCTTTTCTTCTTGCAAACAGCTTTGCCCTTGTTTGTAATTCCTCAGTATGTGAAAGCCCAGCCAGCTCAGAGGACGATTTATCCAGCTGATTAGAGCAGCTTCTCTCTTCTCTCTTATCTAAATAACACACAGGCAGTGTGCATAGAGGGGCCAGAAAGGGTGAGTTCATAGCAGAACCACAACACTGAAGAACTTGGCAGCCTTCCAGACACAGGCCGACAAGTCTGACAGGGGAAAGATACATTGATTTATTACAGAGACTGTCATAGTAGAAAGTGCTGCAGTTAGCCAGAACACATTAGAATAGCTTTTGGAACATGTAGGATGATAAAAAACAGGATGCAATTTTTGTTACGGAGTCTCTTTAAGACCTTGTTCACATCATAAATCGCAATCGCTGACACCAGCATTTTGCGATTTTGTGGGCGATCTCTTTTAGAGCCTCCCGGCGCTTAACTGCGCGTTAGTGATTTTTACTAAACCGCTTTTCTAAGTGCTTTTGCAGAGCGATTCATTTTTTCACTTCCTGGCGTCAGTCAGGAAGTGAACTTTTTGAGCCGGAAAAGAATAAATACAATGGGCTTGATTCACTAAGACAAATAGCATGCCTTATCAGAGTTAACATGCCTTATCAGAGTTAACACACCCTGACAGAGTTAACATGCCTTATCAGAGTAGCATAGCGACCGCTACAAACTTATGCCTGTTAATTGGCAATGACGACAGCTTGACTCATCCAGCCTTGAGCCCCTACGGGTCCTATCACTTTAAAGGACTTTATCCCAGCACTTTGATTGGCCCAATAGGCTGCCAAGTGAAACTCAAGTGACAGGCAGCCTACTGGGCCAATTAAAGTGCGGGGATAATGTCCTTTAAAGTGATTGGACCCGTAGGGGCTCTCAGGGCAGGATGAGTGGAGCTCTCCTCATTGCCAATTAGCAGGCATAAGTTCGTAGTGATTGCTATGCTACTCTAATAAGGCATGCTAACTCTGACAAGGTGTGCTAACTCTGATAAGGCATGTTAACTCTGATAAGGCATGCTATTTGTCTTAGTGAATTAAGCCCCATGTATTTATTCTAAAAAGCGCCCAGGAAATCGCTATACAAAGTACTTTTTCAAGCGCTTTGCGATTTTCCTATACTTTCCATTATAGGCAAATCACCCCAAAAATGGTACAGGCAGCGCTTTGGTGATCAGATTGCAATCAAACTGCTCATATGTGAACACTCTCATAGGGAATCATTGCACAAGCGCTTTTAAGGTGATTTTGAAAATCGCCAACACTTAAAAAAAGCCGAAAGCGCCCTAGGTGTGAACAAGCCCTAACTGTCCCTATGATGAGTACACAATCTGATGTCTACCATAGTCAGTCTAAGGCCCGGGTTACATTAGCGTTCGCTATCCGGATTTTCCGGATCTGATCCGGACCGCATACTGTACAAACGGAACGCACGTTCCGCATAGCAATGTAAAGTCTATGCGGACGTTCACACGCGTATGTACCGGAGCCGGATCGGATCCGGACTCCGGACTTTTTTCCAACATGCGCTATTTTTTGGCTCCGGATCTCCGGCCAACGCACCCGGACCGGAGCCGGACTGGAGCCTGACAGCACCATCCGGAACACAGAAACCAATGGGGAACGGAAGGCACAGAACACACTGCCTACAAAAACCTGACGTTCTACCCCACTTCCTATGCGTATGCAAGCGGCCATTTCGGATGGGGACACATGGGCCAAGCATGTCTGGAGTGAAGCAGCAGTGACAGACGTGCTGGAGCTGTTTGGCAGAATGTCGGAGGTGGAGGTGAGGCCTACAGCGGAGGAACCTGATTCTACACGTGCACCAGGTGCACCTTCTGCTGACCCCAACATTTTTTTTCTTAAAATTTCGCTATTTTTTGCCCACGGATCCGGATGGCAGCCTGATGCATGCCTGATGCAAATGGACCGGATCCGGATCGGAACCGTACGGTAAGTGTGAACGGGGCCTTACATAGTCAGTCATTATTTAATGCAGTAGGGACGAGAGTGGGCATGTACTGCATAAACTGATCGCAAGTATATTGCTGTAGTACCACATTGAGTGGGAAGTGAATTTGCAACGGCCAAAACAGCTAGCAGCAGCTACATAACCTGCCCACAGTAAAAATGTCACCATGTAATAGATGTCAGAATGTAAATCGGGGAGAGGAAAGATTTTACAATGAGCAAACACTGACTAAATCATTTATACATAATTAATAAAAAATGAAGCACTTTTTTATTACACTATTTTCACTGGAGTTCCTCTTTAAACATCAAGAGGCCAGTCAGAGCTCCGTACTAATACATATTTCCACAAACTGAAGCACCATCAAAAAGACATATATTCCTGAAAGAAAGCAAAAATGCTTCTGCTGTAAAATTGTATTTTTGGGAAAAGCTGTTTCCTCTTTAGTAACAGTCATCCAACATGTGGAATTAGTGCTATACTTGGCTACACATGAACCAGTCTCTCAACGCATGCGGGAATTCTGTTTATTTTGTATGGGTCAACTACATGTGTGGGAACCTGTACATAGATACTGCCTTTGTCAGCATAAGGGGGATATTATATCATATGTAAGCCCTTTCCCTCCATGTTCCTCCAAAATTAAAGGTCAGCTGCACCTTTGTGACATATTCAGTATCACAGAGCTCCACCATAACCCTGTTCATATAGTACAGAGTACTCAAACGCCTTAACTTTCCTCTGATTAAAAATGACTGAGATTTTAAGACAAGAGGTCATTGACAAAACCCAACTGGTTTTAATTAGAAAGGTAAAGAAGAGTTCAAGCCCACAGTATTATGTTCATGGTGGATCATGTTACAGGGTGTGATTGTGTAAGGGGAACCAAGTAATTAACTTTCTAAATAGAAGACATTACCACTATTACTTCTTGTCTACTTGTACAAGTTTCTAAAGAATGGATGTGACCCAGACAAATGTTCATATTCCCTTCCTTATCATGGGGATTCCAGGCATCAACTGCAATATTGTTAAACCATGCACTTGTAAAGCTGACATGGCTAAGGCACTGATACACAGAGATACACAGAGCTCTGTAGCTCATATGTGCTTCGTTTTAGGGAGATAAAGTGGCTATCATGTTGTAGGTATATGAAATGATGTACAGGTAGTCCCTGGCTTATGAACACCTGATTTACGAATGACCCACCGATACGAAAGGCGTTGATTCTGTGATACGGTAGGAACAAGTAAAAAAAAAATGGACTTGTAGTTCTTGAGAAAATCGATTTTAAAAAAAATCAAAGAAAAAATGGGTTTTAAACTTGTGTAAGCAGTTGCAGGGGGCAGAGGTGACACAGAGGGGGACACTGGAGGCACAGGGGGGCACAGATGAGATACAGGGGACAGAGATGACACAGTGTTCTGACTTAAGAACAGATTCAGGCTAAGAACGAACCTACAGTCCCTATCTTGTTTGGTAACCGGGGACTACCTGTATCTTTAAACACAAGGATATTATACACAAGAATGCCGTCTAAACACCAGAATTGTTGCTTATATACTTTAATCCTTATACTGCCGCCAACACCTTTAGGCATTTCAGGAGGTTCGCCTCCATACGCTATGGCTAAAGACGTTTTTCGACAAAATTTCTTTGACTGCAACTATCGTCTTTAGGCTTTCCAAATGTTCACCTCCATATGCTACAGATATATAAAGGAGTATGTTTGCCAAAACTACTTCCGCCTGCACTATGCAAATGAGCTAGATGCAAACAGCTGAAATTTTACAATTAGTAGTTCAGAGAGTATGGGAAGTGACATATAGGGCTTGATTCACCTTAGACAAATAGCATGCCTTATCAGAGATAACGCGCCTTATCAAAGTTAACACGCCTTATCAGAGTAGCATAGCAAACGTATGCCTGCTAATTGGCAATGACGAGAGCTCCACTCGTCCTGCCCTGGGCCCCTGTGGGTTTGTAGCGCTAGGTATGTGACTCTGATAAGGCGTGTTAACTTTGATAAGGTGTGTTAACTCTGATAAGGCATGCCATTTGTCTTAGTGAATCAAGCCCATAGTGTTTGTTGCACGATGTGTGAGCACGATGGCTACCCAAAAACTGGGATTTTATACTGCTGAGGTGTTTGAGGAACTGGTAGGTTAGTATTACATTTTCCACAGTGACAGTGATGATTATTTCAATGAAAGTTTAGAATCTTCGGGTGAAAAAGAGCAGTTGAATGCAGGCAGAGCCGGCTCTAGTGTGCGGCAAGAGGGGGCATCGCCCCCTCAAATAAATACAATGCCCCCTCAAGCAGGTGGGGTGGCAGCGGAGAGAAGAGGGAGTGATGGGCACAGCGGCAGGGAAGGGGGAAGAGTGGCTGGCAGTGGATGGCGGCAGAATGCTTCCTATTCCGACGCGGTAAGGAGATCTGTGCGCCGCTACTCTGGTCTAGTGATGTCACTGACTAGACCAGAGTAGTGGCGCACAGATCTCCCTACCGCGCCGGAATAGGAAGCGTTCTGCCACCGCCCGCTGCCAGCTGCTCAGGTGCTATCTGGATGGGGAAGTGAGGGAAGGGGAGCCCCAGGTGAGGGAAGGGGGTAGACATCCCCCCTTCCCTCACCTGGGTCTCCCCGCCGCTGTGCCCATTGCTTCCTCTTCTCTCCGCTGCCACCACTCCTGGGGACATCTGTACACCTGGCTATACTGGGGACACGGTAAGTCCTGGCTACCTATACTGGGGACACCTATACACCTGGCTACATATACTGCGGACACCTATACACCTGGCTACCTATACTTGGGACACCTATACACCTGGCTACATATACTGGGGGCAGCTATACACCTGGCTACATATACTGGGGACACTGGCTGTATGTCATGTGAATTTACTTTTTAAAATTTTTTTATGTAACTACATTAGCTGTTACAGTTAATTACACTTAGCCCCCCCCCATGATGTCATTACCACGCCCATTTTTTGCCGCACTACCGTACCTACCGAAAATGTTCTCAAACATGATGTCCCCTTCACATTTCTGACTGCCCCCTCATATGTGCCTGTCTCCAACCAGCTCTGACTGCAGGTAGGCAGAACTATTTTTTTTGCCAGATTTTATGGATTATTGGCCACTTTGAGGATCTTCTTGTACAAGTAATGATATATTCTTTTCAGGATCAACACAATATGATCAAGGAGTTAGGGAGCAGGCCATAGATGCAGGAGTTGATCAAGATCTCGAGGGTGTGGAGTCAGAGGTCATGTTGAAGATGTCTCATGTTCATCATCACATGTCACCTCAATGTGGGGAGAAAGAAGCTTGAGCCAACCAATATACCAGACTGCATTGGAGTTTATACAGCTATTCAGCCTGCCTGACCTCTGGAGATCTGCTATGCCTTGCTGAGGAAAGAAATCGGTATGCAAGCAACCCTATTGAAAGTTTTCCATCATTGTCTTTGTTAGCAGCAAGACGCAAATGCTGAGGAGTTCAAGTTCTTTTTTGCTTTATATATCACAATGGGCTTACTTGCAATACCTGACTCATCATCTTTCTGGTCCGTTGATGAAGTTCTCATAACACCATTCTTTTGGACTGTCATGGCTTAAAACCGTTTTCAGTTGATACATGCAGCAGGTAAAAGCAAGGCCAAACTAAGAGGAACTCATGGATATGATCCCCTGAGATTATAAGCCTCTGGCAGGGTCCTCCCCTCCTTAGTGTAGTCTACATGATCGTGTGCTCCTTTCCTATGACAGCCTGTAATTATATTACTGGGCCTACCTAACCAGCCCATAATCACATTATCATGTATCTTGTACCGTTTGCCTTGTAAAACGTTGTTCTATATTGTATAACCTTCTCATTCTTGTATCATTGTATATATGTATTGTCCAGTGCTGCGTAATATGTTGGCGCTTTATAAATACAATAAATAATATTAACAATCCCCTGAGATGAGTGCCAGGTACCTTCAATGAACAAAGTCATTTTATGTTACAGAATGGGACTTGTCTCTGAATTAAGCTACAATGCTATGAAAAGGTCACGTTGCTTATCGAGTTTACAAACCAAAGAAGTCTGTAACATTTGGAGTGACAGTGTATCAGGTTTGAAGTCCAATTCAGGATATGCAGTGGAATGGCAAATCTATAGAGGCAAAACAGAATCTCAGCAAGAGCATAATCATACTTACAGAGTGGTGGCTGATCTTCTCAATGGTCAACTACACTGTTTACACTGTTATACTGTACATGCTGTATACTGACTACTTTGCATTGTATGAAAGCATCATATATTGTTGGCTCATACAAAGATATAATAAAATATAAAAAAAAAAATGTGAGATATATGTGTGTATATATATATATATATATATATATATATATATATATACATATACCTATGTCTACTTATTTCTATCTAAGTAAGGGCCCTTTTCCATTAGCAAGTTGCTTTTTCCACTGTCCGCAGTGCGATGTACCACCGTCGGGAATGTAGCACGATCGCGACAAGAATCGTGTCCGCTGGGGATCGCGAATCACCAATAAACAAAACATCGTAGTGGAAAATGAGCACCACAATTTCCATCTTATCGCGGTGCTCTAGCGCCTAGGTTATCAACGTGTGGTACGTGAATGTGTGGTACGTGTACCCCATGGGGTACTTCTGATAGTTCGAAGGGGTACTCGGACTTGATATTCTTAATCAAGAATAACAAATTTAGAGTTTTAGAAAATTATAAATCTTATTTATACAACACCAAGTTACTTTTTACTTTTACTAATTAAAAACAATAGTAAATGCTTGGAAATTGTTTAGAACCAATTATCATGTACTACGATTAAATATGTATTTGTCTAGGGGTACTTGTAATAATGTTTACTACGCTAGGGGGTACTTGGTAAATACAGAGTTTTAAATGGGCTACATACCGATAAAATGTTGAGAAACACTGCGTCTAGCAATCAGAAAAACGGCTGTGATCTGCTTTTTGAATCGGATCACAGCTAGGGGAAAAGGACACTACCTGATAATAAGAAAAGACAGATAGATTGATTGGTAGATAGGGAGGCAGGTGGATATAAAAAGTTGATTTAACTGCTGGTTTTATGCTAGCTGTACGAGCAACAAAATTGACGGGCAACAAAATTGATACGTGGGATAGAAGGTCTCACTTACCAAGAAAGGTTAGATAAACTGGGTTTATTTAGTCTAGAGAAAAGACGCCTTAGAGGGGATCTAATTAACATGTATAAATACATCAGAGGGCAATATAAAAGCTTGGCGGATGAGCTTTTTGTCCCTAGGCCTTCTAAAAGGACTTAGCAAGGAAATGAACAGCACTATTTGAAAACAGGCAAGTGCCTACCTGCAAAAGAGTGCAAGCCCCACTTGTGGAGTCGAATACACACCGAGCATACACATGACCTGTCTACCACTGGAGGAGGATGTTAGTTTCCTGTAACAGCTTGCATGCAACCTATTGAGTACTCGTCCCTCCCACTGCGAAGAAGTCGATCCTCCATGGGAGGGGCCTAACACTAACTAAATCCTAACCTATGTATATGCATAGCCTGGGTGCGGCTAATCAAATAAAATTGAAGATTGCGCAAAAGGTGGATCAGCGCAACTCCAGGCTGCCTCCGAATGGCCTCCAATCAGAGGTGCGCTGAGCCCCCCCCAGAAACTACAAACGCACCTTGAACCCAAACAGAAGCTCAGCATATACACCAAAAGCATGGCTGTTAAGTGGGAGCAGCTGACCAAAAACGAAATAAATTAGTACATAGCAAGGAAATGAACAGCGCTACTTAAAAACAGGCAAGTGCCTACCTGCAAAAGAGTGCAAGCCCCACTTGTGGAGTCGAATACACACCGAGCATACACATGACCTGTCTACCACTGGAGGAGGATGTTAGTTTCCTGTAACAGCTTGCATGCAACCTATTAAGTACTCGTCCCTCCCACTGCGAAGAAGTCGATCCTCCATGGGAGGGGCCTAACACTAACTAAATCCTAACCTATGTATATGGATAGCCTGGGTGCGGTTAATCAAATAAAATCGAAAATTGAAAATTGCGCAAAAGGTGGATCAGCGCCACACCAGGCCGCCTCCGAATGGCCTCCAATCAGAGGTGCGCTGAGCCCCCCCCAGAAACTACAAACGCACCTTGAACCCAAACAGAAGCTCTGCATATACACCAAAAGCATGGCTGTTAAGTGGAAGAAGCTGACCAAAAACGAAATAAATTAGTACATAGCAAGGAAATGAACAGCGCTACTTAAAAACAGACAAGTGCCTACCTGCAAAAGAGTGCAAGCCCCACTTGTGGAGTCGAATACACACCGAGCATACACATGACCTGTCTACCACTGGAGGAGGATGTTAGTTTCCTGTAACAGCTTGCATGCAACCTATTAAGTACTCGTCCCTCCCACTGCGAAGAAGTCGATTCTCCATGGGAGGGGCCTAACACTAACTAAATCCTAACCTATGTATATGCATAGCCTGGGTGCGGCTAATCAAATAAAATCGAAAATTGAAAATTGCGCAAAAGGTGGATCAGCGCAACACCAGGCCGCCTCCGAATGGCCTCCAATCAGAGGTGCGCTGATTTGCATTTCATTGAGTGAAATAAGTTTTTGAACCCCTACCAACCATTAAGAGTTCTGGCTCCCACAGAGTTTTTAGACACTTCTACTCAATTAGTCACCCCCATTAAGGACACCTGTCTTAACTAGTCACCTGTATAAAAGACACCTGTCCACAGAATCAATCAATCAAGCAGACTTCAAACTCTCCAACATGGGAAAGACCAAAGAGCTGTCCAAGGATGTCAGAGACAAAATTGTAGACCTGCACAAGGCTGGAATGGGCTACAAAACCATTAGCAAGAAGCACCTTGAACCCAAACAGAAGCTCTGCATATACACCAAAAGCATGGCTGTTAAGTGGGAGGGACGAGTACTTAATAGGTTGCATGCAAGCTGCTACAGGAAACTAACATCCTCCTCCAGTGGTAGACAGGTCATGTGTATGCTTGGTGTGTATTCGACTCCACAAGTGGGGCTTGCACTCTTTTGCAGGTCGGCACTTGCCTGTTTTTAAGTAGCGCTGTTCATTTCCTTGCTATGTACTAATTTATTTCGTTTTTGGTCAGCTGCTCCCACTTAACAGCCATGCTTTTGGTGTATATGCAGAGCTTCTGTTTGGGTTCAAGGTGCGTTTGTAGTTTCTGGGGGGGCTCAGCACACCTCTGATTGGAGGCCATTCGGAGGCAGCCTGGTGTTGCGCTGATCCACCTTTTGCGCAATTTTCAATTTTCGATTTTATTTGATTAGCCGCACCCAGGCTATGCATATACATAGGTTAGGATTTAGTTAGTGTTAGGCCCCTCCCATGGAGGATTGACTTCTTTGCAGTGGGAGGGACGAGTACTTAATAGGTTGCATGCAAGCTGTTACAGGAAACTAACATCCTCCTCCAGTGGTAGACAGGTCATGTGTATGCTCGGTGTGTATTCGACTCCACAAGTGGGGCTTGCACTCTTTTGCAGGTAGGCACTTGCCTGTTTTTAAGTAGCGCGGTTCATTTCCTTGCTATGTACTCATTTATTTCGTTTTTGGTCAGCTGTACCTACTTAACAGCCATGCTTTTGGTGTATACGCAGAGCTTCTGTTTGGGTTCAAGGTGCGTTTGTAGTTTCTGCGGGGGCTCAGCGCACCTCTGATTGGAGGCCATTCGGAGGCAGCCTGGAGTTGCGCTGATCCACCTTTTGCGCACTTCTCAAAGGACTAGAGGACATGATCTGCGCATGGAGGAAAAATGTTTTAGCCATTTATTTAGGAAAGGGTTCTTTACAGTAAGAGTGATTAAGATGTGGAATGCATTGCCACAGGAAGTCATTATGGCAAACTCTATACCTGCATTTAAAGGGGGCTTGGACGCTTTCCTTGCGTTGAAAGACATCCATGGCTACAATTACTAGGTTATGCCTAATGATGTTGATCCAGGGATTTTATCTGATTGCCATCTGGAGTCGGGAAGGAATTTTTTCCCTTTAGGGGCTAATTGGACCATGCCTTGTAAGGGTTTTTCGCCTTCCTCTGGATCAACAGGGATATGTGAGGGGATATGTGAGGGGATATGTGAGGGAGAGGCTGGTGTTGTCCTTTGTTCTCTGGTTAAACTCGATGGACGTATGTCTTTTTTCAACCCAAATAACTATGTAGTGTTGGATTTTATGTGTTTTTCCTCACCTCAGACACATATAGGTGCATTGCTCCAGGAGCAGGCAATATACCAGAGCACAGCGAGTTTCCTACCCCATAGGCAGTAATGAGGTACAATGTACAATAACTTTGGAATGTTGTGCCTTCAGGCCCTAACACATTGCTCTGTGGTGTATAACGTCTCCTCATCTGAAATCAGCACCCACTGAGCTGCGAATACCAAACATACACAGCCATCCAAGCTTAAACAATGGCTGCTGTACATGCTTTGTTTCATTCTTTGTGACACCTTCCATGCTGTAATGTTTTCTTTACTTAGTCTTTTCATTATGTTCTTCCTCCTGGGCTTTACAAATGTCCGACTGATGTCTGTTTAGTTTGCCTTGCAGTCACCAGCAAATGAGGTCATCGTGGACTGTTTTAAAATTGAATAAGGGGGAGGGGGGGAGGATGGTGTTGGACCGTGCCACCCCACAGCATTCAATAATAATTTATCCCACAAGAACAATATTCATTTTAATATAGAGCTAGTAAACTTTCTGAAAATTAATTGTACCAAATGCCAATGGAGTTATAGCCAAGCTGGGCATGGTGCATGTTTGTGGGGCGATTTTAGTCTCAAAGACCTAAATTATATATCATATATTATATATACTGTATATATACGAATAAAACAAGGTCAAGTATATGCAAGAGTTTTCCATGATTAGAGAGAGGTAATTATAGATAAGTCCTAATTCAATTCGCTTTTCTCCAAAGGTTTCTCCTAGGAGATCACTTTTCATCTTCTGTTTAAAATAGCTTTTCAGCACTCTTGAGAAAAAGTGCTTTCAAAATTATTTAAAGTATTTTCTTGCTTGCTGGTGGCTTAAAGGTGGCTGAATAGTGTACAGAGTTGCTGGATGGAGTAATGGTTAAGGGCTCTGCCTCTGACACAGGAGACCAGGGTTCAAATCTCGGCTCTTCTTGTTCAGTAAGCCAGCACCTATTCAGTAAGGAGGCCTTGGGCAAGACTCCCTAACACTGCTACTGCCTACTGAGCGCAGCCTAGTGGCTGTAGCTCTGGCACTTTGACTCTGCCAGGAGAAAAGCACTGTATAAATGCTCTGTGTCGTGTCTTAAAAAGCATTTTATTTATAAGATGTGAACATATCCCTAGGAGAAAACTCAGGAGAAAAAGTGAATTGCACAAGCAGCAATTTCCTCTTGCCTCCACTTGCACCATAGCTGTCTGGAAAGGAGCACGATTGTGACAAGAATCTTACAAGCCGGCATTTGCATCTGGGGTAAAAATGAACGCACTAATGGGAAATGAGCAGTGGGCAGTGATTTACATGTAAATTGCAGTGCTCTAGGAATCAGCAAAATGGCTGTGATCCACTATTTGAAGCAGTCCACAGCTGCTGTAAAGGGGCCCAAAGGGCCATAAAATCAGTACTGCCTCCTCTTATGTATCTTCTACCAAAATCAAGCTATTGCCCACTATGTAGGTTGGTATTAGCAGAAAGGCGGAGTTCTTAATCATGGAGCTTCTTTTCCTGGCCAATACCAACCCAAAGAACCTAACAGTGGGGAGTGAGGTAAATTGAAACGGTGGAAAAGTCTCTCCCGCACCTTCACACCACACCCTTATAGAATCCCCCAAAAACACATTACCACCACACTACCCCTTAAACTATGAGGGTTGATATTGGCCAGGAAGACAGAGCACATAAGTGTGGAGTTCCTTTTTCTAGCTAATACCAACCATATGGCTGTTGTCATTGATGGAGGTGGGGATTAGCTTGGGAATTAAATCTCCTCACCGGCAAAGCTCCTTTTATTGATGTGAAATCTAAAGTATGCACAGGTGTCTCTTGATGCCACTGTTATTCTCTGCAGGAATTTCAAAACGGGTTCCACAGCCTATAGCCTCTTGTGTGTTTTACCCTCCCTTCTCCATAGAGCAATTTATGCTTGGATGAGAGCTGGAAAGCAAATCTGTACAGATATCATCCAAAAATAGCTGCCAAAACGATTGGTAAAGGCCATTTCAAGTAGCACAGCAATATGTTTATGTCACTCCAATCTTCCTCCAGGACCCTGAAATAAGACTCTAGGACAGTGATGGCTAACCTTGGCACTCCAGCTGTGATGGAACTACAAGTCCCATGAAGCATTGCAATACTCTGACAGCTCTAAGCGTAACTCGGAGAGGCAGAGGCATGTTGGGATTTGAAGTTTTGTCACAGCTGGAGTGCCAAGGTTAGCCATCCCTGCTCTAGGATTATATTACCCAAAAAGTGGAAGCTCTGCAGCTTGTAAACCTGCATCCTTTCTCAAGGAAGAATATCAAGGCGTATCAGCATTTAGCATCAGCAAGCGACACAAGAAGATGCCATCAGATAACGCACAAAATGGCAGTAATACTGCTGTGTACAGACAGAGCAAGGCAATAATGCACTTACTTCCGGGAGCAAGTACCGCAACTTACGATATTAGTGTGACTTGTGGTACTCGAGTAGCACGACTGTTGCTACAGTAATGCTCATAACCGTAGCAACGGTCCTGCTTCTTCAGTACTGTGGGTCGTTCTAATAGCATAAATTGTGGTACTTGCTGCTGGACATAAGGGTAATATTGCCTTTTGCTTACTCTGCATTGCAGTATTACCGCCATTTTGTGCATCAGGCCCAATATCTGTTATCTGCCTACATTCCTCACGGCGTGAGGTCACCAAAGTGACAGTATCTACAGATATTGAAAATCTCCTTTTCCTGTCAGCCATTACTAAAACGTTATAATCTGTAGCAGTAGGTGTGATGATTTGCTCAGCTGCCTGTGCAGGCAGGCAGCTTTTTGACCATTGTGTAGGTTTGCATGCTGCAGGACTCTGGAAAGAAGAGCTTCTGTCAGGTTTGCAGCTTGTGCTTGCTGAGGAATTTGCATACGTTGTCATGCAAATTGCCTGGCCACATTCATTGGAGGCGTGTACTATAAGTACTATGTGTTTCCCACAATGCTTGGCTGTTCATAAGGAGTCTTCCTGTGAAACACTCTGGAGAGTGTCAGCCATGCTCTTGGTTTGAAGATCAGCTTAGAGTAATTCCTGGAAACTGTGCTAGGCAGATTCCATAGTGCAGTTAGGATTGTTTATCTGTTTGTTTGTTCTGTTGCAGTTGTCCTGTCCCAGCAGGGGTCGACAGGAAATGGTTCTGATCTCTGTTCTTGGAGTATAGCTGGTGCAGCGGTTGCTACCAGCTATCTCTTCTGTTCTGTCTCCTGGGATCGCGCTAGCCACTTTTCGCTAGCGCTGTGGATCCTTCTGTTCTGTCTCCTGGGATCACGCTAGCCACTTTCCGCTAGTGCTGTGGATCCTTCTGTTCTGCTACTCTGTACCTGGATCGCGCTAGCCACTTTTCTCTAGTGCTGTGGATCCTATCTCTCGCTTGTCCCTGTTTTCGTATGTCTGTCTTGTCTGCTACGACCGCTTGCTGGAGGCTCGGTGAGGTAACCGTTAAGCAAGCGTTTCATGTTTGTCTGTCGATGGTTAGTTAGGCGTGCTTGTCTCTATTGTGCTTATCATGTGGAGACTGCGCATAACCACGTGCACTGTTGCGAATGAGTGCGGTGTTCGTGGTTAGCTAGCGTTTGTTATTTTCCGCATCTTCTCATTGTATTATTTGCTGTGCTTTTGCTACCCTCATATTCTGTTCTGATCTGCCTTGTGTCACGTCTGGCGATCGCACCTCTCGCGATCGTGTTCCTATTTCATATCTGCTGTTGTGTGTGCGCGGTCGCGGGGCGGCGACTGGATTGGCGCACACACATACAACCTGTCCCTTTGCTCGTTCTCATTCGCAATCGCCTCTCTTGCGATTGCGTTCTGCGCTTCGTACAATTCCTGTCTGGCATTTGTGGAGGTACAGAGGATTGGTTCCTCTGCACTCCCCAGCGCCATCTGCAGACAGGAATTTCCCTCTACAGGTGCGTAGCACCTTTTGCTGGGTGCCTGCAATTACATGCTTGTTGAGGATTTCCGCCGTGTCAGCGCACGCGTTGTGCGCTGATCACGGAGAAAGTTCCACAATCGTTACAGTATGAACAGCCCAACCCAAAACCCCAGTGTAGACGGAATTTTCGATTTGTACGATTTTGTCGAATATGGCTCTTGTACCTTTAAGAGATTTAAAAAACTTGAATCAGCAGACGAATTTTTGTCTGAGTGTACGAAACTGTTAGCGAACCCTGAATTGCAATGCACCCCAGTGTCTACCTGGGCCCCCCAAATAGTCTACATTCTGTTGGGGGGCGAAATGTCAATGTGGGCTTATGATGTGTTAGATCATACCACCCTGAGTCAAAGACCCCTGGAATTCTTGGCCTTTTTAATTCACAATTGGCTGAGATTACCTCAATTACCATACCCCCTTAATGAGTTGTTGTCAGCAGCTCAATCAGCTGTTCCATCTACTCTTTCATCCATAAAGCAGCCATCCAAAGCCTCTAAGGCCCCATACACACATCAGACCATAGTCTTTTGAAAATGAAAGATCACAGACCAATCTTACCACCCTTCATGTAGTATGAGAGCCATACTCTACACAGTCTTTTCTATGGAGCTGAACTCCACATCAGAAAAAAATCTTTGCAAGATGCTGCACACACAGATGCTGTACAGACACAAAAGATCAGTATCTGCAAAAGATCTGTTCCAGCCAAAAATCCATTCCTGCAAATTGCAATGATAGTCTATGAGATCTGCAGATCATCATACACACATGATTTAACTGACATTCATCTGCAGATCAGATCCACCAGGATGGATTTTCAGATCTGCAGATGATTGCTTGATCTGCAGATGAATGTCAGTTAAATCATGTGTGTATGATGATCTGCAGATCTCATAGACTATCATTGCAATTTGCAGGAATGGATTTTTGGCTGGAACAGATCTTTTGCAGATACTGATCTTTTGTGTCTGTACAGCATCTGTGTGTGCAGCATCTTGCAAAGATTTTTTTCTGATGTGGAGTTCAGCTCCATAGAAAAGACTGTGTAGAGTATGGCTCTCATACTACATGAAGGGTGGTAAGATTGGTCTGTGATCTTTCATTTTCCAAAGACTATAGTCTGATGTGTGTATGAGCCTTTAGTCTAAACGTAAAAGATCTAGGAAGGCTTCCCAGCGGAAAGATCCGTTGCCCATAGCAACCACAAATAAAGAGGTTATTTCTGTCAAGTCTGAAATGGGCAAAAGATGAGCGTAATGACTTAATTACGATTTCGCGAAATTTCGCGTAATTAGTGTAATTACGATTATGGCCGTAAGTACATAATCGTAATTAAGAAGGATTTCGCGAAATTCCGCATAAGCGTAATTTTCGCATTACAGTGGGTATCGCGAAATTACATTTGCCTTGCATGCAACCGTTTGTAAGCGTAGTTACATAACGTAATTTCGCAATAGTTCATATTACTGTAAGCGTTAATTTTCGCGTTGTTTTTCGCGTTACGCAAATAAAATTCGCCATGTAGTGATATTTCGCATCAAAATTCGCCATGCAGACGAAAACGCGAAAATAAAATAAGCTAAATTTCGCGAAAATTAAGCGAACCCGAAATTACGTTATGGTTTAACGCGAAATTACGTTATGAATGAAACGCGAAATTACGCGTTGAAAATTACGCTTACGGTATTTTCAATTACGATTTTAATGGCAATTACACTACCACAATTCCGCATCGTAATAGCAAATTTCGCATGCGTAATTATAGTAACGCAAAATTTCGAAAATTTCGGCTCAACACTACATGCAATATGATAATGATGTTTATAATGCATCTGCTGATCAGTTTCCAGGTTTTTTGCCCCAATCCAAAGCTTATGTGGATCCTGCTATAGGTAGGATCGCACACTACATTAAAGCAGTTAAAAAATCTGTTCTTGTTCCTGAACTCCACCCCTATGGAGATTATCTGGATACTGGCCTGTTTGAACCCCCATTTGCTTCCTGGGATGTTGGGGCCTTGCTGGAGGAATTCGATTTTGATTGGAAAGCCTTTTGCGATTTTTACATCGCAAAAAGCGAAGATGTCTTGAATGCTTGTCTCGATTCTATGTACCTTCTGATTGATTCCGATGAATGTGACAAGGAGGATGTGGATCTGGTGATCTATGTATGGCAAACAATTTTGGATGAGTTGCACACACACCAACCAATTGATTCCAATGGAGAGACATCGTTGTCGGATGATTGTTCCTGTCTTTCTGGGGTAAAGCATGAGAGTCTTGACTTTGTGCAATCTGAAATGAATGAGTACGCTGCTGTGGTTGATTCCTGTGCGAATCCTGAAGGATTCTCTCCTGACAGTGTGCAGTTTGAATCTGTGCGATCTGATGCCTGTTTCTTGGATGTTCCTGCAGATTGTGATCGGCATGAGTCTGCCGGTTTCCTCAAGGATGTGTGGGATCCTTTGTCATTTAGAAACAGATCTTTGAGATCTTCCATCTGTGACCCTGCTATGGGGAAAGTTTCTCGACTGTGCAGCGACAAAAGTAAAATTAATGTGCCTAATAAAGTTTATCCTGTTGATGTCACTATTTCTTCTGCAAATGAGTCTCTGTCTCACCCTGTTCTCACCTGTAAGGGCCCGTTGCCTGGGTACAATTGCTCCAGCGTTTCGGTCCTAGATGCCTTGCAGTCTGCTCCGCAGATCGCGGAGGTTTGCGCTATGGAAGAACCACTTTTCGCTAGCGCTGTGGATCCTTCTGTTCTGTCTCCTGGGATCGCGCTAGCCACTTTTGCTAGCGCTGTGGATCCTTCTGTTCTGTCTCCTGTTATCACGCTAGCCACTTTCCGCTAGTGCTGTGGATCCTTCTGTTCTGCTACTCTGTACCTGGATCGCGCTAGCCACTTTTCGCTAGTGCTGTGGATCCTATCTCTCGCTTGTCCCTGTTTTCGTGTGTCTGTCTTGTCTGCTACGACCGCTTGCTGGAGGCTCGGTGAGGTAATCGTTAAGCAAGCGTTCGCGTCCTCTGTTTCATGTTTGTCTGTCGATGGTTAGTTAGGCATGCTTGTCTCTATTGTGCTTATCACGTGGAGACCGCGCATAACCACGTGCAGTGTTCGCGGTTAGCTAGCGTTTGATATTTTCCGCATCTTCTCATTGTATTATTTGCTGTGCCTTTGCTACCCTCGTATTCTGTTCTGATCTGCCTTGTGTCACGTCTGGCGATCGCACCTCTCGCGATCGCGTTCCTATTTCATATCTGCTGTTTTGTGTCCGCAGTCGCGGGGCGGCGACTGGATTGGCATACATACAACCTGTCCCTTTGCTCGTTCTCATTCGCAATCGCCTCTCTTGCGATTGCGTTCTGCGCTTCGTACAATTCCTGTCTGGCATTTGTGGAGGTACAGAGGATTGGTTCCTCTGCACTCCCCAGCGCCATCTGCCGACAGGAATTTCCCTCTACAGGTGCGTAGCACCTTTTGCTGGGTGCCTGCAATTACACGCTTGTGGAGGATTTCCGCCGTGTCAGCGCACGTGTTGTGCGCTGATCACGGAGAAAGTTCCACAATCGTTACAGTAGGTTTCTGTTTTCCCACCTCATTCATGTAAAACGCCCCAGATAAGTATGGTGTCCTGCTGCTCTTTCATACATCAGCAATGTCTGAAACACACACCTGAAGCAATCATGCAGCAAATCCAGCCAAACGTCAGTCAAACATCTGAACTGCATTCTTGCTTGTTCATGGTCTATGGCTAAAAGTATTAGAGGCAGAGGATCAGCAGAATAGCCCAGCAAAATGCATTGTTTAAAAGGAAACAGATATGGCACTCTCCATATCGTTCTCAGTTCAGGTGTCCTTTAACAGAACTACTGTGACCTCATTTACGAAATTTCTCCCACTGGCAGCAATTCCTGCATGCCATAACAGATACCCTTTGAGGATTGTAGTAATTGTGTGTTGAAAGAGTCAGCTACTGGCCATAAGATTTCCCGTTTTAGTCTTAGTCATATGGGCTGAGTTATTACCCTGCAGGCTGACATCCCCCCCCCCCCCCAAAAAAAAAAAATGACTGTGGAGTGACAATTCTTAGAATAATTAAAAAAAATCAAACCATTTTCACTAACTTCAATATTTTCTGGGACTGCCCATGTGTCCTGTCTATTTGGGATCAAATTATCCTGCTAATTAAATAACAAATTCATTTACAAATCCTGAAAGAAGCTTTAGTTTGTGTCCTAGGATGACCTAGTATTCAGAAATCAGACACTACAGCTGACAGTGGATGACTCACACCTTAATACCTGCTAATGTGTAAGACTATGATACATACACTACACTGTACACACATAGACAAATGCAGGGCCGGTTCTAATAACAATGAGACCCCTGAGCAAGATTACCCTGGGGGCCCTTGTTGCAGCCAAATTTACCCCAGAGCCCCTGAGCCAGCTACTCCCCTCCCCCCAGATCACACCCCATCTGAAAGGACCACTGTCGTGAAAAATCTTAAAATTTGTAAACATCTACAGATAAGCAGCACATTTCTTCTGAGTAAAATGAGCCATACATTACTTTTCTCCTATGTTGCTGTCACTTACAGTAGGTAGTAGAAATCTGACAGAACTGACAGGTTTTGGACTAGCCCATCTACTCATGGGAGATTCTCAGGGTTTTCTTTATTTTCAAAAGCACTTAGTGAATGGCAGTTGCTTCGCCCCAACTGCCAAAAAAGTGTGCAGCGAGCAGGGAGGCTAGCCGGAATCTTTGTTTAAATCTTTTTTTTTAGGGAAGAATAAATGCCATGCTGAGAATCTTCTATGGAGAGATGAACTAGCCCAAAATGTCGGTTATGTCAGATTTCTACTGCCTACTGTAAGTGACAGCAATACAGGAGAGAAGTAAAGTATGGCTCACTTTACTCTGGAAGAAACATGCTTCCTATTTGTATGTATTTTACATTTTAAGATTTCCGCGACAGTGGTCCTTTAACTGTGCCCTTAGGGCCCCTACAATGTCTTTTGCAGAGTAGCATCTTGCATTTTCTGGCAGACGCGCTCCTCTGTCTGTCCTTCATTGCTCCACAGCAGGGTCCCTGGGGAGCAAAAGTAAGTTGGGAGGGGCACCTTGCAGGGCCCCTACAGACTCTGGGGCCCTGGGGCAATAGCCGCCTTTGCCTCTATGGAAGCAATGTCTCTGGACATATGACTATGAGGGACAGTTATTGACAAGACAATATACTCTGTAAAGTGCTGCGGATGATGTCGGCATTATATAAATACTAAATAATAATAATAATATGTGGAACTGGTTTTGTCTTCCTTTTTATACAAGTGAAAAATGAGAAACAAAGGAAGGTACTCTCTCTGGTGCCATTACCACCACTTGATGTGCATCCTTTTGTACATGTAAAGTTTGTGGGGGAAACATAAATTTGGTGCACAGTTGAAAATTATGAGTTACAAGCCAGAAGCCAGACTCTGTCATATCATAAATGACTCGGATTGAGTGCAATGCAGCAATACAGTTTTAGAACAACAACTATTTTTTTTTAAATTTAGTAATTAAAGAAACCATATAAGTGTATATGCATGCAATAAATCAAATGTAAATAGTTTCCTAATTGCCATGGCAATTCATGCTTACTGCAAGTATATTTTAGATTTATAAGAACGAAAATGACAGTAGTGGAGGTAGCATTCCAGCATGGACAGTTAAGCGGTTTGTCATGTGTGACTTGTAAGTCTCTAGAGACCTCTAGTGGAAAAATATATTTTTTTCTGATTTAATATTTTCTGTTAAGCAAACTTTTTTTTTTCTTAGCATTTTAGTAAGGGGGCTTTTAGGACCATTGTAGCCCCTTACACACTCCTATGAGTTCTGGTTCACCATGAGCTTGCTGGTTAGTCTGTACCTCTCAGTGTTACAAGCCCTACTCCATAGAGCCAAATTAATCCATGCCATGCACTGATGAGGATCAAGCAATCCGAAACAGTCTGCATGCATGTTGGATTATTATGGCTCTGTACAAATTAACAAGCTGACACAACATTGCATTCCAGTGATTCTGGAGGTGTGTTTAGATTCTAAGGGTAACTGGTTAATTTGCATATATTCAGCAGTGATGCACTGGGAGACATCTCAAGCTCACTCCAACCTGAATTATCACAAATTCTTTCTGTTTTAAGAAAGCAAACTTCTGTTTTGCAATTAACACATAAATATGCATTTATTCTCTGCATGTGGGGTTAATTTAACAAAGCAAATTAAATCAAATACAATTATGTTTATGAATAGGAAAACAGAAAACAGATAAACCTCTCACCACTGTATATACACAGGCAGGGAGACAGGTCTCAGCAGCTAACACTCAAAAGTAAACTTTATGTAGGAAAACACTGCTCAACCCACCAGGCACCTTTATGCCCAGGGACAACAACCAGCTCTTGGTCATAGCTCAAGTTACAATTGATGGGGGTTTGTTTGAAAAGTTGTGTGATGTACCTTCCCCAGGCTGTGCATCCATGTTTCCGCCCCCTCCACCCGCTGCTTTAGTTCTGTATCTGATTCATTGCACACAGCGCGCAGGGTAGCTGTGCTGTCTGCGTGCTTGTTATAATTGAGGTTGGATATCCTTCCAACCTTAATCACTACAAGCCCACACACAGCACAGCTACCCTGCGCACTGTGCGCAATGAATCAGATACAGAACTAAAGCGGTAGGTGGAGGGGGCGGAGTTATGGACGCACAGTGGGGAAGAAGAACTGCCACTTCCTCCTCGCTCGTAATTATTGCCAGAACAGGGCACAAGGGGCGTTGGAGGGGGGATGATGGTGCTGGGTGCTGTGACAAATTCACAGCAACAGCAATAAAACAATGTTTAAAGTATATGTACGACCGGGGCAGGGGTACTTTAAAAGCACTAAACACATAAAAGAGCATCTATTGTTATAAGTCATAAAATAAACTGACATCCCACTTGGTGTTCAAGGAAGCATCAGGGAAGCAGGTTTCGACCAGTGATGAGCGAAAGTGCAGATGTTCTCTTTGCATTCATTTTCTTCAAAAATAATGTTCAATTTTTGACTTTTGAGTGAAAATGCCCCCGAAAATCATTTTGTAATAAGTTTGTGATTTTTCAGTAAAAATAAAGATTGTTTGCGTTTTCGTGTATTTTCACCATATTGTAAAAATACAATGGGCTTGATTCACAAAGCGGTGCTAACTGTTAGCACGCCTGTGAAAACCCCCTTATCACGTCTAAACGAGCTTTTCGCGCATAAAACTTTACGCGCGCACTGCACAGAGTGCAGGGCGCTCCGCACGAAGTGCCCATTAAAGCCTATGGGACTTAGCGCGCGTAAAACTTTGCGCGCGTAAAACTTTGCGCGCGCAAAGTTAGTGCGCGATCTGATTGAGAAATCCGGTGCTAACCTACTTAGCACCCTGGTTAGCGCGTCTAAAGACTTTAGACGTGCTAAGTAGGTTAGCACCGCTTTGTGAATCAAGCCCTATGTATTTTCCCAAAAATGTTCTTGAAAATTCAATTTTTTGCGAAAATTACTTTGGTGAAAATTCGCGAGCAACACTGGTTCCGATGTGTTTCTAAAATGTTTCCTTTTTAAAGGGGCACTATGGCAAAAAATTGTAAAATGTAAAATATGTGCAAACATAAACAAATAAGAAGTACGTTTTTTTCCAGAATAAAATGAGCCATAAATTACTTTACTACATTGCTGTCACTTACAGTAGGTAGTCGAAATCTGGCAGAAGTGAAAGGTTTTGGACTAGTCCATCTCTTCATAGGGGATTTTCAGCAAGGCTTTTATTCTTTATAAATATATTCCCTAAAAAGGATTTAAACAATGGTGCTGGTCAGCTTCCCTGCTCGCTACACAGTTTTTTGGCAGTTGGACAAAGCAACTGCTATTCCCTAAGTGCTATTGAAAATAAATAAATCCCTGAGAATCCCCTATAAAGAAATGAACTAGTCCAAAACCTGTCACTTCTGTCAGATTTCTACTACCTATTGTAAGTGACAGCAACATAGGAGAAAAGTAATTTATGGCTCATTTTACTTTGGAAAAAAAATGTACTTCTTATTTGTTTATGTTTGCACATATGTTAAATTTTAAAATTTTTCGGCATAGCGCCACTTTAAGGAGAAGTCTTTGGAGATCACTGCTCCGTACAGAACGCTTAATGCAACATTTAGGCACTTCGCAGGTGGATTGAGTGGTCCATTCCTGCAAAAAATAAAAAGTTTATTTACACTTATCTGTCAGATTTAGGCTCCTTTTACACTGTCTGTTGCATTGTGGCACAATGCACAATATGATCACATTGAAATGCGATGCAATTATATTTCACTGGGGCCTTTCACATTAGTAGTTTTGAGGTGTGGTGTGACAAGTCACAAATAAACAAGGTACTGCCTTTAGTGCATTACCAGGTGATATACGCAATGCGAGCATGCAATCTATGGACTATGTATGCTGCACTGTATAAGTCAGGGCCAGGCGGAGGCTGAGGTGAGAGAGGCTCCAGGCTCAGGGCACAGTGTAGGAGGGGGCGCACAACATCTATGATTCCCCTATTGTGTTTGAAGCAGAGAGAAATAAGAAAGGGGATACACGGCAGTGACTGCAAGCCAGATAGCTAGAGATTAAGGTGTTGGGGGCCCTGTGGCACCTCTTAGTCTAATAGCAATCAGTGTGTGATGACTGAGGTGGTAGGGATGGGAGGGCGCACTTTTGTGCCTCAGCCTTGGGTCCTGTAGGACATTGACCCGGCTCTGGTATGAGTTGCATCACAGTGGTAAGCTATCCATCTCCATTGCAATCCTATATTTCAGAATGTGTATCGCAACATATATAAAGATATATAATTTATATAATCACATTGCTTTCTTCATATCCACTTTCCCCACCACTACAGTATATCTACGTCAGCTGTGGCACCCTCCAAGCCACAGCGACGTAGATATACTGACCTGGCTGCAGCCCTGCTGTGCACGGTTGGGTGCGCTTCAGAGCGCACCCTCCGGCACTGTCAGCTGCAATACTAATTGGCGGAAGGGAACATGTTCCCTTTTGGCCAATTAGTCCACCCCCCTCCCATGAACGATCGCTGCAGTAGTGAACTGCAGCGATCATTCATCTGTCCCCCTCGGCGCACAAATAGTAAAAAAAAAATGCAACAGCAAGCAGCCACACTCACCTACTTCGTTCCTGCGACTGTCCTGAAGTCTGATCCTCCGATCACCGCTCTGAAGTCAGCCGCATATTGCCGGAAACCCGGGTCCCGGCTTGATGACGTCATCAAGCCGGGACCCGGATTACCGGCAATATGCGGCTGACTGCAGAGCGGGGATCGGAGGATCAGACTTCAGGACAGTCGCAGGACCGAGCTAAGGTGAGTGAGACTGCCTGCTTGTGCATTTTTTTACGATTTCTGCACGGAGGGGGCTGCCCTTATGGGGGGGGGGGGGGGGGCATCTGGCTATCGATCCTGGGGGGTGGGGTAGGATATATAAAAGGGGGTTCATGTTTGCTTGGGGGCATCTAATTGACTAAGGGGAGGGGGGGATTTACTAATTTGGTGCATCTGGGCACCTGGGGGGGCAATAATCATATACTGGGGGCATATTTGGCTATAATGGGGGGCAGTACTAATCCTGGGGGTACATCTGGCCATAATGGGGGTAATCCTGTTACGGGGACACATATGGCCATGAAGAGGGGCACTATTCCTGGGGGTGCATCTGTCAATCTTTTCTGGGGCTTTCAAACGCAGGGGTCATATGTGGCTATGCTAGGGGGGCTGATATTGGGGACATATCTGGCTATACTGGGGGAGGCGGTGATACTGGGGACACATCTGGATATCTATACTGGGGCAACTTTAACTGGCGGCACAGTTTTTATGTCAAATCGCACTTTTTATTTCCAAATAGAAATTGGTCAAAATGTAGAAATAATGCATTTTTTTAAATTTTCCCACTTTGTCCCATTAAAATGCATAGAAAGGAACATTTTACTTCGTACCAAATACCCCCCAATGAAAGCTTAGTTTGTCTTGAAAAAAACGATATATAGATCATTTAAGTGGCACGAGTAGAGATGAAGTTATTGGTGATTAAAAAGGGACACCGCTAAAGCGTCAAAACTGCTCTGGTCATTAAGGGGAAAACAAGGTCTGGATGCGAAGTGGATATAGGGGGCGTAACTAGATAGGAGCAGCCTCTGCAACTGAGAAGGGCCCAAAGCTCTAACTACCAACCTTCCCTTCCTCCAGTATAGGGGTCCATCCTTCAGATCAAGTGTTTTTGTGGCTAGACTTGGTATGTGTGTGACAATTATGATGGCAACACTTGTTTTGTGACCCCTGCCAGATGGGCCCTCAGGCTGTGAAGGTCACAGCAAGATGTGAATATTGGAAGGGGAGGGGGCTATCAAAGTATTTTTTTTTGGGGGGGGGGGGCATCATTTGTAGTTACACCTCTGCCTGCTGCAGCACTGATCTCATTAGTGGAGGCACAGAGTCTATTTAATTTATGAAACGTCTTTATGTAAGTATAGATATATATTTATTTTATTTGTTTCTTATTTTTAGAAAGTCATTAAGGTCTTTTCTCTAAAATGGCATTATTTGTATTTTTTTCTGAAAGGGAATATAGGATCCCAGTTAACATTTATTCAGTAAAACTGTATATATTGTTTTTTAGCAAATTACAGTTATGAACATATGTATACATTATTTATTATATTATTGATTCCTAAAAAGATTATAATTGTGGATTCATTCATTAGATTTTGTCAGCTGAGACTAGACATATATTGAGGTCTTGTATTTATGCATATCAATTCTGATTATTATTATTAGGCTTTTTTTGTGTTTTTATTGACCTGATGAAGCCAGAAATGCCTGAGAAACGTGTTGTATGACCATACTTTTGCACAATAAACTTTGAAAAGTTAAATTGAGTTATTATCCCTGCTTTGACATCTACAGGAGGGGTAAGCCACCTATACCTCTCCTTTTTAAACAAGTTTTAACTATTTTATTAATTGGGGCACTTTCATCTATAGATTGACATTTGTTATATGTGGGATATGATGGCTTTGCGAATAATATTGGGG
Organism: Hyperolius riggenbachi; assembly: GCF_040937935.1. Taxonomy (NCBI): domain Eukaryota; kingdom Metazoa; phylum Chordata; class Amphibia; order Anura; family Hyperoliidae; genus Hyperolius; species Hyperolius riggenbachi. Next base: position 96,338,939 of record NC_090647.1, read on the forward strand.
ACTAGGGGATGCTCATTTGGATTTTGTGGAATTTAAATTCCGCATTTCCAATCGGAAATCCGTATTTTCGATCAGATTCCGATCAGAACTCGAAAAACGAAACCTTAGAAACAGGATTTTGACAGAATTACCGCATTACCACAACTCGGTAATTTCAGACCAAATCTGAGACCAGAAATCCCTGGAATTGGCGTTGGCGGAAATCAGACTTTCTGTGGAATCAGCATTTCCGACCATCCCTGTTGGGGACATTATGGTTTCACTTGTGACATGGGGAACATTATGGCTACACTCGATTAGTTATGAAATCATTAAGGGTCTAATTCCCTGGTGATAGACATCTTCTCCTCTGAAATAATTATTTGCACTTGTTTTGGCATTATACAAATATTACTTTATATATAATTTTTATGTAGAAAATATTTGAAAACAACAATGCCGTGGGCATTTTAGGGCTGCAGTTTATGTTGATGTGACCTGCTGAATGCAGGAAGCTTTCATTCACTTTTAGTGAAGTTTAAATAACACAACCTCTTCCTTTGACAGCATCCCCAAAAGTTCATCAGCACTCAGCCTGTCAATTCTAATGGCTGCAAAGCCTGCAGCTCCATAGGATTTAATGTGAGAGCTGAGGTGAAGAAATCCCATGATGCAAATTTTAACAGATACATTTTTTTTATTGGAGCCTAGGGGTTTTTAATTGCATTTTCTAGAGTTTTTCTAGAGTTCTTCTTTAACTATTCATATGATAATGACCTTATAGACCTCCTGATTTGCCTCTTCCCATTATAATAATGCAATCTACAGTATAATCTATCACTAATTGGATTTGGGGTCACTACAGCTTGGCTAAAATCTATACATAGCCTTGTGATATTCTTGCCAGTGTGTATGTACTCCCTATCATACAACACAATTCACTCAGATCAGCCTTCAGAATTGCACGGATTAGTAGAAAATATGCAATCAGCTTGAAAAAATTTGCCACCACATCAGATCGTCTCAGATTATTACACGACCCTATATGCAGCTAAGCAGGACGATCCCGGTCTCCCTCAAATTGATGCTTTTCTACACCCCCTTCCTACCCCATACCTCAGACCAGATAATAATAATAATCCTAACATTTCTATAGCGCTTTTTTCCTGTCGGACTCAAAGCGCTCAAGAGCTGCAGCCACTGGGACGCGCTCAAGAGGCCACCCTGCAGTGTTAGGGAGTCTTGCCTTGAACTCCTTACTGAATAGGTACTTGACCTAGCCAGGATTCGAACCCTGGTACACTATCCAGCCAGATAAGGCCTCGTCTCTCAATCTTCCAGTCACTGATAACTGACTAAACGCTCTGCCAATGAAAATGGATGTGCCAGATTCCACTAGAGCGATTGCGATTAAGGAAATTACAATCGCAGGACTTGAAGCATTTTGGGAGCGTTTCCATACAGATGAAATGTATAGGAGCAGGGAGATTGCTCCCAAAATCGATTGCAAAACGCTATCAAAAATCTCTAGCAATTGCGATAGCGTTTTGTGCTTTCTAGTGGGTTCCAGGCCTTAAATGCGAGTGGTTGAGTGGCAAAAGTTCACCGGGAACTGTTCTCCTGGCGAACCATTCTGCCATTTCTAGCTATTGCCACTAACTCTGAAGTTCGGCAATAATATAGCTGAACTCTAACAACCAAATTACCTTCTCAGTGCTGCCATAGCTGAAATTTTTACAACGGTCTATAGTGCTTTTGCGCCTAAATTAACTGACATGACTTACTGGTGCAATGATGATGGATCTAATTACTCATGCAGTTATGCAGAAGTTTAATTAGCAGAGTGTAACTGTCATGATTGTAAATAAATTACATTATTAATATTGATTTATAAGTGCCAACATATTCTGTTACATCTGACTTTACTGTCATTTTTTAGAAATTCTTGGCTAGCTGCAAATTGAAAAATAATTTATTACCATTAAACTACAAAAACACTTGTACTGCACTGATTTATATTTATTGCAGTTTTGGTTTCATAGCTTTTTTGAACTGGTGTTGGATCACAAAGCTCTCAAATAGTTTATATGAAGTTTATACTGAACCTGTTATTCAACACAGAATATATATATATATATATATATATATATATATATATATATATATATATATATATATATAGTTTTATAGTTTTCACCACATTGCCCACATGGGTTACATGTCCTTGATTGTCGACTGATGTAGTGTTGGTACTTTTGTATAATGGGATTTTGTTTCTTTGACTTTTGTTTTACTGCAAACACAAACCCTCTTTTTCCTATCCTGCAATAATTTCACGTAGCTCTAGAGGGTAGTGTTGCCTTTCGTCTGGTGTTAAAAATGAGTTGCAGCATAGAGCATACATCAAAACATTTCATTGAACGTTAGTATGTATTATCAACTGGGGTAGATTTACCCAAAGGGAATATCCGCAAGGCATAAAGGGTACTTAGTTCTATTAAACTGACCTGCAAATGACTTTGTAAATATCACCGTAGAAATATTAACAAATGACAAATCTGATGAAAACAAATTATTAAGTGTTAGGGATTTCGTACTTTGAAAGTAATTGTGTGGAAACATTTATGCACTTACAAACATCACAAATAACAACTGAACATACACATGATCCTATAACCAAAAGTAAACTAAACTGTTCTGAATAAGCAGGAACAATTTTCTGTCACCTTTCTGTTTTTGAGAGCACTGGGTAAAGGCTTGTTCTTTGAATGGCCAGAACTCTTTTTGTTTATTAATTCTTTATACTATCCCCTTCATTGTTCTCATTGTAGGTGTTGTGAAGACATTTATTTATTAATTCATCATTTTATGTAGTACTGTAACGATTGCGGAATTATTTCCGTGGTCAGCGCACAGGACGCGCGCTGACACTGCGGAAATCCTCCACAAGCGTGTAATAAGAGACAACCCAGCTATGGTGCTATGCACCTGTAGAGGGAGATTCCCACCGGCAGATGGAGCTGTGGAGTGCAGACGAGCACAGCCTCTGCACAGCCACAGATGCCAGTTGGGAATTGTACGAGTTGAAGCAATGCAAGGCAAGATAGCCCTTAAAGAGAGAGAACACAGAGACAGAATGTATGTGTGTCCACCAATCTAGTCGCCACCCAGCGACGGTGAACACACAACAACAGAACCGAAGTGGGAATGCAATCGCAAGAGTGGCGATTGCCAAAAGTGACACAAGACCGAATCAAAGAGCATAGAGGCAGAATGTATGTGTGTCCACCAATCTAGTCGCTACCAAGCGATGGTGAACACACAACAACAGAACCGAAGTGGGAACGCAATCGCAAGAGTGGCGATTGCCAAAAGTGATACAAGACCGAATAGACAGAGCACAAGTGTAGAGAAAGAGCACATAGACAGAATGAATGTGTGTCCACCAATCTAGTCGCCACCCAGCGACGGTAAACACACCAACGGAAACGAAGTGGGAACACAATCGCAAGACTGGAGATTGCCAACAGTAACACAAAACTGAGCAGGACAGAGCACGAGAGTAACAAGAAAGGCACAGCAAGCAACAACAATCAGAACATCAAGGAAAATAACAAACGCTAGCTAAATGCGAACACCGCACTCATTCGCAACAGCGAACGCGTTTAAACATGATCACCGCGCGTTAGGCGCCCAGTGATAAGCGTGCCACCCTAACAAACCAATGAAACACAAACATGAAATAGAGAACACGAACGCTTGCTAAACGGTTGCCTCACCGAGCCTACAGCAAGCGTTCGTACCAGACAAGACAAACAGATGGGGCTACCAGTAGCAACCGCTGCTCTGGTTAGCACCCCTAAGGCAGAATACAGAAGAAAGCACTGCCACTACCACTAGGGCTAATGCAATCCAGACAGATGGAGCAGCCAGTTGCAACCGCAGCTCTGGCCTACACTCCCAGACAGACAGAACGATTTCCTGTCGACCACCGCTGGCGACAAGACAATCGAGGCAGAGAGACAGAACAAGGCAATACAGATAATACAACCTGACTGCACTAGAAGGGATGCCTAGTGCAGTCCCCAGGAATTACTCTAAGATAATCTTTAGCAAACAAGCAAGGCTGATACTCCAGGAGCGTTTAACAGGAACCAACCATCATGACCAGCAAGGGATTCTGGGAGCAAAAGGTATTTATACTGCACGCCATCAAAGGGGGCAGCTAGCCAATTTGCATGACAAGTGTATGCAAATTCCTCAGCAGAGCAACTCTGAAACTTGCAAAGCGAAGACAGGTCTCTTTTCCAGAGACCTGTAGCATTCAGACCTAAAGAATGGTCAAACAGCTGTCTGCCCGTGCAGACAGCTAAGCAGATCATTACAAGTACATAACATTTCAGCCCTTCCTCCTATGCTATGAGTCCTCCACCACATCATCACACTGTACTAGTAGTGGTTCATTGACAGCCCCTGTAGAGTTATGATTGGATAAAATGAAATGGTGCAGAGCTTCAAGAGAATGAGCATGGCTCAACTCGCTGTAACATTTTGTTTTTACATGTTCAGTTTATAGTAAGTGCATCCAGTGTTATGTAGAAAATTCCGAGAGTCAGCCTTTTATTGAAAGAGACTCAGAGATGAATATAACGACAGATTTTTTTACTTCTCCGGGGCTTCCTCCAGCACCATAAGCACGGATGCGTCCTTCGCTGTCCTCCTTAGGTCTCCCGATCAGCTGCAATCAGCCCCGGTAAGAGGCTCAGTAGCGTCCAGTCTGAGTCTTCTGTGCATGTGCGGACCTACACAGACCTGGACTGACATGACTGAACCAGTTGCCAGGGCTGATTGCAGCTGATCGGGAGACAGCAGGAGGACGGCGAGGGACGCATCCGTGCTTATGGTGCTGGAGGAAGCCCAGAGTAAGTAAAACATATTTAGTTATGTTCATCTCTGAGTCTCTTGAAGGGCTCCACAGTATTATAATTTTGTAGGAATTACATTAACCCCCTTTTCAGCACTTAGCTAAATTGGGTTGAAGTTCAATTTCATCTGTGGTCTAAAGCAATGAACATAGCATAAAACTAAAAAACAAAAAACAAACAAAAAACAACAGCATATGACTGAATTGCAAGTTACTGTAAAGGTGGGTACACACGCACTACCGCAGGCAGCGACGGGTCCACTGGACCCTCCCGCTGGGCCGACGTTGAGCCGACAGTAGTGCGTGTGTACGCGCTGCCAGCGGACTGATAAGGCTGTCCTTAAGGCCCACCAAACACACACAATCAGAGGTGAGGTAATTAGTGTCTCAGTAATGCTGATTAACTACCTCTGTGGATTTCTACAAAACATGTGCTGTTGGTAGGCCTTTAGGACAGGGATGGGGAACACTGCTTTAAAGGGAACCTAAACTGAGAGGGATATGGATGTCTCTTTTTAAACAATACCAGTTGCCTGGCAGTCCGGCTGGTCTCTTTAGCTTCAGTAGAGGCTGAATCACAGACCTGAAAAAAAGCATGTAGCTAATACAGTCTGACTTCAGTCAGAGCACCTGGTCTGCATCCTTGTTCAGGGGCTGTGGCTGAAAGTATTAGAGACACAGGATCAGCAGGAGAGTCAGGCAACCGGTATTATTTTAAAAGGAAAAATCCACATCCTTCTCAGTTTAGGTTCCCTTTAAAGTTTAGCTTGCCATTCTCTATGAAAAAAAATTCCCTCCAGTGCAAGATGGGTGGAGGCACCTCAATTGTGATCTAATGTGTAGTGAGTGGAGGTAAGTAATAAGAACAGGTCTTACCTCGTGATAAGAGGTTAAGTTTGTTATTGCCAGACACCACTAAAAAGACAACGCGTTTCATGGGACCTGCCCACTTCCTCAGGTCAATACAAGACAGTGTCTGAGCTGTGTGTCTCTGTTTTGGCGCTCTGAAACAGAGATTCACAGCTCAGACAATGTCTTGTATTGGCCTGAGGAAGTGGGCAGGTACCGTGAAATGTCTTTTTTTTCGGTGTGTAACAATAACAATCTTACCCTCTTATCATGAGGTAAGACTGCTGCTATTACTTACCTCCACTCACTACACTCCTCCCATCTCACATTGTCTCCTCCCTCATCTCAGGAGTTACCTCTGTGACCATAGTTGTCCTTTGTTTTTTCTGGAGCACGACCCACGTTGATCAACTGAGTCATCATAACTGAGTGTAGACAGTCCTTCTCCAGATGCCCAAAATTATATATTACTATAGCAATCCATGTTTGTGAGTAGTTGTTATTTTTTTTTTACTTTTTCCAGAGAGCTTCTGGTGCTCTTTTTGTCTCCTTTCTTACCAGTACCTGGGTTTTCAAACCTGAAGTTCATCTACCGGACCTCCCAGAACCTCCCTCTAGTGGGAAGGAATGGCGGTTGCAGCTGATGAGTCATTATTCCATGCAAGTGAATGAATCTACTGTGTCAGAAACAAGCATTCATATAAGGTCAATGGTCAGTTAATTTTACTATGGGTGGTCCTGTAGTGTAAGCTGTAAGTTAAATCTGGCAAAATATTCTGCTTCTTATTATTGTCCAGAAGTGTCCTGAATTCAACTACTGCTATTTTGCTAAAACAGCATGGCTCCCTCCCATGTGCCCATAAAAAATGTTTTAGCAAAATTTCTCGCAGTCGTATTCTTTGTGTGATTTGGAGACATTTCACAGTAACATTTAAATAAAACCATCTAGGCTTAGTAATGCTTAGCAATTAAGAAAAGTAAATGCCTTGAAACGAAAAATGCCTGGCGCCTGGCATCCTCATTTCATATAAAAACTGTTTTATCGCACATAAATAGAGCAATCCAAATTAAAGAAAAAATATGCAGAACATTAACCATTTAATAACATTCTACAGGATATGGATTCCAGCAATATACCCTTTTTATGCAAGTACATGTAAAAATTGCGCTTGGAAACTTTGACATTGTCTATCATATCATATTGTCTATTGTCTATCATAACCTAACTCCCACATTGACCATCCCCTACCTACACCTAACACTAATCCCCCCCCCCCAACAATGCCTAACACTTCCCCCACCCCCTTCCCCATGTGCTGATGATTCGGTGTGTCAAAAAATCCAGCCAATATTATTATTTATTGGATTTTTATAGCGCCAACATATTACGCGGCGCTGTACAATACATAAGGTGATAATGGGGGAACAGACAACACAATACAGGTAATCAGCAATACAGGTAATCAACACACAATGTCAGATCATATATTGGAGTAGTTATCCAAGCAATTTCCAGATCACATTGTTCTATGAGCAGGATGCATGATCAGGTAGAATACATAAGGAGAGAGGGCCCTGCCAAAGGATTTACTATCTAAAGGGAGGGGGTGGTGAGTGACATGACAGGAGGGGGCTGCATCAAGACGTTCTCTCGGATACTAGAGTTGTGGTATCAACGAGGTAGGGTAGGCCTTCTTGAGAAGGTGCGTTTTTTGAGGGCCTGTTTGATGATGGGCAGTAGTAGAGAGTTCCACAGGCACAGGATGGGGACAGCTCTAGTGAAGTCCTGTAAATTCTGCATGGGAGTGCAGATGCGTAGAGTAGTTAGGAAGAGCGGAGTGGGCGGCCAGGTATGCATCTACTGACCAGATCAGAGATGTAGGTAGGGCACTAAGGATGTTAAGTATCGTGTGCTATAATTAAACAACTGTCACCCCCATGTAATTGTTTTCTATCTCGCCTTTCAACCACCAGGATTTGTATTTGAATCAGCGTTTTTCAAGACTAGGCACACTTTTATAAACAGGGACGTAGAAAAGCGTGGCAGAAGTTGCTAAAGTGGTTAACAAATAATAGGAGCAATTCACTTCTATATCAATTGCTATAACCTTGGTCCTCAGTCAGCCCTTTATGCATGCTATGTGAATTACACAGGTGCTATGCATTAACTCTTGTTGTTCTTTTTTTTTTTTTTTTTACCCTCTTCCCAGTGTTACTTCTTTTTCTTTTGGTTGACAATCTGTCCCCTTCTTTTCCTAACTTGAATTTAAATATGAAAAGCAATTCTTTTTTGTGAAATGTTACAGCGTCCTTCAGAATTCTATTTCCTGGTTTTCTTATTATTTACCTATCAACCCATACAATAATTATGTCTATATCAATGTCAGTTATTGTAGATATCCTTTACCTGTTTTTTATTATTATTATTATTTTTATTTATATAGCGCCAATATCTTCCATAGTGCTTTACATAGTACAAAGTGCAGTACCTTTTCAGATACCATGATGTCTTCCTGGAAACTTAATAAAACCTTATTTAAAGGGGAACTGAAGAAAGAGGTATATGGAGGCTGTCATGTTTATTTCCTTTTAAGCAATACCAGTTGCCTGGCAGCCCTGCTGATCCTCGGCCTCTAATACTATTAGCCATAGCCCCTGAACAAGCATGCAGCAGATCAGGTGTTTCAGTGGTTCAGACTTTAAATTCAGATCTGACAAGACTAGCTGCATGCTTGTTTCTGGTGTTATTCAGATACTACTGCAGAGAAATAGACCGGCAGGACTGCCAGGCAACTGGTATTGATTAAAAGGAAATAAACATGACAGCCTCCATATACCTCTCTCTTCAGTTCCCCTTTAAAAAAAAAAAAATGTGAAAATAGTACAATTTAAAATACATGTAAACACATACAAATAAGAAGTACATTTTCCAGAGTAAAATGAGCTGTAAATTAAATTTCTCCTATGTTGCTGTCACTTACAGTAGGTAGCAGAAATCTGACAGAACCAACAGGTTTTGGACTAGCCCATCTACTTATGAGGGATTCTCAGGGTTTTCTTTCATTTTGAAAGCACTTAGTGAATGGCAGTTGCTCTGTCCAGCTGCCAAAAAAGGGTGCAGCAAGCATGGAGGCAGGCCGGCATCATTGTATTAATCCTTTTCAGGGAATGTCTTTATAAAGAATAAAAGCCTTGCTGAGAATCCCCCATGAAGAGATGGACTAGTTCAAAACCTATCAGTTTTGTCAGATTTCTACTACTACAGTGATTTGATGATAAATGTTTTTGATTTCTAACACCTTTAGAAGGTGCAAAATGTGTGTATGGCATTGGTTGCTGGATGCATGTAGTTTGTGAAAGCAAGGTGTCATTCTAATATAGCCAAGAAGCATTATACGTGGTAAAACTAGAAATACAGCATCATTAACTAGACAATTTGCGCTATTTGCAAACTGCATTACTATATAACTGACATAAGTACTAAAAAATTGTCATGCATGTTATGTTAATGTACCCCAGTGTTCCACATGAGATGGGGATCTTATGCAACGTTGTTGTATTTGGCTGCTGTATTTCCCTCTTCAGAAATCAGAATAAATACCAGAATTTTTTCCACCATGACTTTAATGGTGTTCAGATTCCGGATAGGCCAAATGATACATTTGGACACCCATTCTGGGTGGACAGAGCTGTCTGTACACATCCTCTGTGGCAATGCACCTGTGTGTCATGATACAAATTGGCAAAAACTTTGAATTCCAAGTCCCTGTACACAGAAAAATGTTACTTATAAAACTCACCAGTCACTTAGCAATACATGATGCAACGCCTGATAGCGTAGGTTAGGCCCACTGCATAACGTTATGGTCCATGCCCCTCCTTGGTTACCTCAGCTTCCTGTCTTCACTGTGGTATTTCCACGGGGATGCCACATCTGTTTCCGAAATTAGACGCGGCACCCATGATGTTGTGACGCCACAGCCGAATCACTGTAGACACGCCATGCACGCTTGTAGGGATTTGGATGAGTGCTTCCAAAAGCTCTATACTGACATTGATTGAATAGGCTGCATTATTCAACTTGGATGCAGGGAAATGCTACTTGCTCCACAGTAGTGGAAATGGGCACTAAATGTACAAGTGACACAGCAGGAATTTTCTAGTGCTGTTAAAGTGAACCTCAGTCAAAGCTCAGGTTCAAAAAGAGTTATTTGCCTAAAGAGGGGGAAGCCTCAGTATTCTATTGAGGCTTCCCTTCATGCTTCAGTGTACCCCCTTAATCAGCATGGCCCCCCTCCACATCGGGGCCATGCTCCTCCACTTTTACGAGCGTGGATGTTAAGTTGCCACGTGAGCATGGCTGCGATATGCAGTAGCACAAAGCTGCTCATACACAATCGGCCGATTACTGCACATACATGGGTGTTGCCCTAATATGATTGGTGACAATGCCGTGATCAGTGAGGGGGGGAAATCAGAGCACTGAGGGAAGCCTCAATAGGATCCTGAGGCTTCCTGCTCTTTAGGTAAATACCTAATTTTGTACCCGAGCATTTGCGTGGGCACACTTTAAGCCTAAACAATAGGAGACTAAGTGATGAAGTGCCCAGGTGTTAACCACTTAAGGACCAGGGGATTTCTGTGTGATCTGTGCTGCGTGGGCTCTCCAGCCCACAGCACAGATCGTGAATGAGGCAGGGCGATCAGACTTCTCCCCTTTTTTCCCCACTAGGGGGATGTCCTGCTGGGGGGTCTGATCGCCGCTGCTCTGTGTGGCCGAGTGGGGGAGGCTCCTCAAAGCCCCCCTCCGCAGCGATATTCTGCGCTCTCTCCCCTTACCTCCCTCTCCCTCCGGATCTGAGCGGCACAGGACGGCGATCCATCCTGGATCGCCTCCAATAGGCTTTAGCCTATCAGATGGCGGCGATCCCCGGCCAATCAGAGGCAGCAGCGCCGTATTGATGTAAACAGCGGGGATTTCTTCCCCGCGTGTTTACAATTAGCCTGCGAACCGCGATCGGCGGCTCGCAGACTGTTCACGGAGACACCCCCCGTGAACTGACATGAAACGAGCGGCCTTTTCCATGGAAACACCACTTCAACCTGCCGACTCCTATCGCGTTAGGCGGTCGTTAAGTGGTTAAATAAGTACTCAATGGACAATAGCTGAACTTTAGTCAGTCTGAGCTGGGAAATCTCAGCGATGCCAACGGGTAAAAATAATATAGCATAGAAGTCATAAGTCAATTTCCTGTACTAGGAGTCAGTCTCAGTAATGCGGCATTTTGCAAAGATTTTGAACAATATTTACAAAGAATATTTCACACATTAGTAATCAGATTTTCACAACACTTAGGGCCATTTTATTTGGAAACCTAAAGTCTTCCAAGCAAAGAACTATCAAAAGTTTATACACGTTGCCTCGGTGATAACATCCCGTATACAATAATATTCCGCAACAGTTACAGAGGTATGTGACATATCATGAGTAATTAAACCTGACCAAGCCAATTCATAACATTGTTATAATGAGTTGAAAAAACACACAGTTTTCATTGAGAATTGTTTTTATTTTATTTTAATTTTTTTTGAAGTTTTATTTTAATGATTTCTTCACAGTAGAAAAGAGGGAAAACGTTTATAGGAACATTTATGACCACATCATTTTTGTTGTGAAAAGATATGCACCCTATGGTAATGATCAGTGATCAACGAAAATGATATGTATTAATTTTCACAAAAATAATGTTACATTTGGTTTTCGAGAGAAAATAAGTTTTGTTATTTTTCATGATTTTTCGAGGTAAAAGGATTGATTTTTTGCATTTTCGCAGTAACATTTTTAGTGGTAAAATATTGTTATTCTGCATGTTTGCGATTTTCAAATAATTTCACGAAAAATACAAAAACAAAAAATTCTCGAAATCAAAAATTGCTGATTTTGATGCAAAAATCACTTTGGCGAAAATTCGCAAGCATCACTGGTAATGATGTTTTTTTGTGATTGTGATACCATTCTTCTCCAGTCCTAATACCCCATTTTTTAAAAATCCCTTACAAAAACACCTTGTTTTATGTGCTTGTTGCATCCTATGTTGTAAGTAAAATTTGCGTCCTAAATTATAAATAAATTCTTAATTTTTTTTTTTTGCAAGAGAAACATTTAGATTTTATTAGAACAATAGAGGTATCCAAGAACAATAACATTGGGGGGGGGGGGGGGGATTAGTTTATGCAACTTGATGCCCTGCATAGTGAATTTCTGGAGCTTGATGCCCTGCATACTTATCTTTTCCAGAGGTGACGCATTGGTCAATATTTGTTTAGTTGGAATTGGTTGGTTGAATGAATGAAGGAATTTGTGTATAAAAATAAATATTTGGTTTATTTAAGTTTTAGTGAATATGTATTTTTGGTAACCATTTTAATAGTTTTAAACCATTTTGTAATACATTTGGCAGCCTTGGCCCTTACCCTGTTTTCACAATTGTTTAACTCCTAATTGTAATATCAGCTGTCTGTACATCTTTTACAAAGGATATTCAACAACGCTGAAATATGAAATGAGAAAAGGCAAGAAACATAAATAAACAGCTTTCCAGGTATACCACAAATATCAACAAATCTTTTTTTTTTAAAGTAAAAAACATTGTTAATAATTGTGCTGCTATATTGTGACATCATTTTTTATGTGAAAATGTGTGCATTTATTTGGGCACCATGATTTACAGTTGTCTAATAGACCCAGTGTTAATTTTCAGTAATTGGGTGCCCAGCCGGTCATTTGGAGCCTTGATGCGCCTTATAGCCAATTGGCTACTACATAATATGAGTATCGGTAATCTGGGTGCCTGGAGGTTAAGGTTAGTCATTAGGTGGGAGTTAAAGTTAGGCAACTACAGGGGGGGGGGGGGATGTGTGTGCTAGGGCTTGGCATTAGGTTAAAGGGTAGGGTTGGGCACTTTGACCGAAGGTTTAAGGTTAGTATAGGTGTTGGGTAGTGCATAGTAATTGGGTAGTGCATAGTAAGATATTGGTAATTCCAATTATTGATATTTTACTGTTTAGCGGCACCACCTGGTGCTTAATTGATGCAGTGGTGTTGCAATACGAAGTCTAAAATGTGCATAATAAATATTGTGATGTTCTAATTGAAACTGTAAGAACTGTGAGGTCGCAATAGGTATTGTGATGTTGTAATAGATACTGTTCTAATGTAAAATGTAACAAAAAATCTCTTAATAGGCATTGCCAATATTGTAATGCCAAATTATGTGTTGTCATGTCTTTTTAAATTTCATCAAAAGTATTACGATATTCTAATACCTAATGAGTTGTCAAAATGGGATTTTATGAATGATGTCAGGGTAGGTTTTGTGATTTTGGAATATTTTTATTTCAAAGTTGGTATTGGATGTCATTATAGGTATTTACAGTAGGCAAAGTAGCCTAGTGCGTTGATTCAATAATAGCTATTGTTTGTGCTGTCACAGTACCTTCTGTAAAATAATCTGTAAAATAATAGTAAGTAGTATGATGACTTTATAGGCTTTGTATATTGTGATCCTTTAGTGGAAAATGTGTCATCATCATTGGTATTTCACTGTTATAGGAAGCTTTGTAATGTCAAAGTAAGTTTTCCGAACCTGGATAGTGTACTGGTCAAAGAGACACTGAAGCGAAAAAAAAACTATGATATTATGATTTGTATGTGTAGTACAGCTAAGAAATAAAACATTAAGATCAGATACATCAGTCTAATTGTTTCCAGTACAGGAAGAGTTAAGAAACTCCAGTTGTTATCTCTATGCAAAAAAGCCATTAATCTCTACCACTTTCAAAGTCCTGGAGAGGGCTGTTATCTGACTTTTATTATCTCAACTGTTCCTGGACTATTTACTTTTTATCTGCCAGAGGAGATGTCATCAGTTCACAGACTGCTCTGAAAGAATCATTTTGAATGCTGAGTGTTGTGTAATCTGAACATATTATAGAATGATGCAATGTTAGAAAAACACTATATACCTGAAAATAAAAATATGAGAATATTTTCTTTGCTGCTAATCTTCTAGTAATTATTCATAGTACACAACCAATTCATTATATCATATATATTTTTTTCGCTTCAGTGTCTCTTTAAGGACACTGACTTTGAAATGGGAGACCAGGGTTCAAATCCTGGCTAGAGTTAGTACCTATTCAGTAAGGCACTGCAGGGTGCCCTCTTGAGTGGCTGCAGCTCTTGAGCACTTTGAGTTTGACAGGAGAAAAGCACTACACAAATGTTTGGTTTATTATTACTAATGAATGGCATTGAGAAAATTCCATAAAACACATTGGTCCATGTGCAATTAACTTTTCCTCCTTGGAGAAAATTTCTCCTTGGAGATGATTTTCATCTTTTCTTTAAAATAACTTTTCAGCATTTTACAATTGAAAAATTATCTAAAAGTTGGTAAAACAAAAGTACAATTAAAAATATTTTTAGTATTTTCTAGCTTGCTGGTGGTTTAAAAAGCATTTTATGACAAGGTGTGAAAATATCAGCTAGGTAAAAACTTCCTGGAAGAATTGAATTGGATGAGGTCCATTATTAAAGGGCCCATACACTTACACTATTTCCCGCTGATATACAGCAGATTCGATCACTGTGATCAAATCTGCTGTGAAATCGCTGCGTAAACGCTGATCGAACGATCGATCTGTCCGTGCAGAAGATTACGCTCGATCGCCGGCGGGTCGGGAGTGCGTCGATAGCGGCGTTCGAATGTCGGACGACCGACGCTAGGGGCAATACATTACCTGCTCCGCCGGCACGTGTCCCCGCTGTCACCACTGTTCCTCCTCTGCTGGGCTCCGGCTGGCTTCACTTCTTCCTCGACAGGAAGTTTAAACAGTAGAGCACCCTCTACTGTTTAAACTTCCCCGGACAGGAAGTAAAGTGAAGCTGGAGCCCAGAGCAGAGAAGAAGACAGCGGAGACCGGGCGACTCGCGCCGGCCGGATCAGGTAATGTATGCAGGGGGGAGGCGGCAGCTCCACAGATTGTGAATCGGTTTCATAGTGAAATCGATTCCGAATCTGTTTGCCTTTTAGGCAGCCAATAGATCCCTCTTTGATCACAGAGGGATCTATCTGGTGGCAATCGACCAGTGTATGGCAGCCTTTAGATAATAGTAATATTTTCACATCTTATCAATAAAATGTCTTTTAAGACAACAGTAAGCAAGAAAATATTCAGAATAACTTTGACAGTACTTTTTCATGTACTACTTTTTGATGTACTCTTTGTTACCCTTTCAGTTGCAGAGTGCTGAGAGTTATTTTAAACAGAAGATAACAATTATGTCAGAGGAGAAAACTTGCAATCAACTTTTTGTACCGAGTTTTCTCCTAAGAGACATTTTTTCATCATCTATTTAAAATAACTTTCCATTTTTTTTCAACCAAAAAGTGTCAAAAAGTAGGTGAAGAAGTACTATCAATGTTATTTTGAGTATTTTCTTGCTTTCTGATGGCTTAAAAGGCATTTTATTGGCAAGTTTAAAATGATCACCTAGGAGAAAACTCAGGAAAAAAAAGTTAATTGCATATGGGTCACAGACTTTACTAAACATGCAAACTTGTTTAAGAGTTTGGTGAATGTAAGCTTTTAGATAGTTGTGTTTTATCATTTACTAGACTCCAAATATTTGCCCATTGCCCAACAACACCAAAGACTAAGGAAAAAAGTGAGAAAGTGAAAGGCCGGAGTGTAACTGCAGGAGTCTACATTATAACATGGTATGTACGTCCCATATGTGTATGTACAGAAGAGGCTGGCACTATATAGATTGAAAATACTGGTAATAATAATATCTGCTATTCTAAAGCTACACTGGGATATGATTTACTAAGGCTCCCCTATACTGGAGAATGTTGGTAACAAGGAATTCTGGAAACTTGGCCTGGATTTATTGTAAAGAGTATTCTATTAGTCTTCTATACAACCGTCATCTCAATCATATTGATACGTCTTGTGGCTTTCCGAAAGGTTCATGATTGTCTGATTGCAGTCAAGTCCAAGTACCTACAGCAATTTTTTTTAAAGAAATTAAAAATCTTTTTTTTTAAAGAAATTTTAAGCAATACCAGTTGCCTGGCTGCCCTGCTGATTCTCTGCCTCTAATACTTTAAGCCATAGACCCTGAACAAGCATATGCAGATCAGGTGTTTCTGACAATATTGTCAGAACTGACCAGATTAGCTGCATGCTTGTTTCTGGTGTAATTCAGACACAAGTACAGCCAAATAGATCAGCAGTGCTGCCAGGCAACTAGTATTGTTTAAAAGGTAATAACTATGGCAGCCTCCATATCAACCTCACATTATCTTCGCTTTAATGCATATGGCAAAAATGTGTTGTGCCTGGTAATTAGTCTGCTATGTAATTAGTGGCTATATCGTTGACAGAGTGGAAATAGGTACTCGGTTATAATTTAGGTAATTTAAGTGTCAGGTTGTAGTACAAACCCAAAGGTATTAGCAAGGTCCTAATTTAGGGGATAATTTAGGTGTGGGAGTATCGTAATCACTTTGCTATGGTATAGCTGAGTGGCAGGGGGGGGGGGGGGGGGACTTAAGCGCTGGATTATCATCGCAGATAATGGGGGTTAGTGTTAGGCATATATTGACAGAAGGTCAGTGTTAGGAGTAGGTGGTGGGAGGTTAGAGTTAGACATATAAAGGAGGAAGGTTAGTGTTAGGTGTGGGTAGGGGAAGGTTAGTGTTAGTCCTATATAGGGAAGGATTAGTGTGAGAATTAGGTTACAGTAGAGGATAGTAGAATATCGGTATAGTTACTTATAATCTACTAACTGCATTTCCTCGCGCCCACATTGCCAGGTTGCCCATATATTTTCACAAATATTCACACCTGTAATAAAGTGTAACATTTCTATGGAAAGTATGAAAAGTGAACAAGGCCATATTCACTGATCAATACTCAATATTGCAAGCATACTTTCACAAGTTAGGCAAAAATACATCAGTAGATTCCATGAATGTAATATTGCAAAACTTGAAAAAAATTATGCTAAATAAAGATTACCCCAAAAAAATCACAATTACGATGAAAATTGTGATGGTGAAAATTATACTAAAATAAAAGGCAGCAAAATTACCTCCTATGGTTAACACTGTTGTGCAATACAAAACAGTTAAGGGTAGTTAATAACAGATCCTTTTTAATAAACTTCAGTCAGGTTTACAGGATACCCATCCTTCAATCTTCTCTAGTGTACACCAACTCAGGGGAACCTCAGTAAAATGGGGCCATAGCATATAATATAATATTAAAGTTAGTATTCTGACATTATAACAGGCATTGTATTATAATATATGGTTTTGTGAAGTCATAATTCCATTTATGACACCACAGTTAGTATGATAGAATAGTAGGTATTTTAAAGAAAGCCAAAATAAAGACCTCTAACCCCCCAAATTAAAATAGAGCATGCTATCTCCATGCCCCAAATATCTCTAAAGGCTGCACACTATGGGCTTGATTCACTAAGACAAATAGCATGCCTTATCAGAGATAACATGCCTTATCAAACTAAACATGCCTTATCAGAGTAGCATAGCGAACTTATGCCTGCTAATTGGCAATGACAAGAGCTCCACTCATCCTGCCCCCGAGCCCCTGTGGGTTCGTAGCGCTCGCTATGCTACTTTGATGAGGCATGTTAACTTTGATAAGGCATGCTATTTGTCTTGGTAAATCAAGTCCTATATGCATCATAACATGCAGAGCTGTTGGTTGGTTGGTTGGTTAGTTGCAACAATATTGAACGTTGTACAACTGCCACATTGCAATAAAAGTGAACACTATTTATTAACAGTAGACTGTAAGTGACAACAGCCATGTTACAATGAGTGACCTCTGCCATGTTACAAGAGATAGAATGACCGACCCTATGTACAGAGACTGCATAACAGATGCTAAATAACATAGAATGATCACAGCCTGGAGAATAAATTAGTTCAGCTTTGTTACAGGAAACCAAGTGACCTGTGTCAAGGTGCAGTGCACTGAGTTACCAACACATACAGGCTGTGCTGCTCCAGTAATCCTTCAACCAATGGAGGTATAGAACTAAACATGTATATCCATCTGTGCAGCGCAAATAACATAGACAAGGCTTATACATTTCAACTATTAGCCAATCAGTAGATCATATTATAGCAAATTAGACATTAAACCAACATGAGTTAATATGGATAACTGAATGAAGAAATGAGTTTTGGAATAAGTTAGAGCTGCATCCTAAACTGACACACACGGAGACAGACAAACACAGACATACTTATTTCAGTATAGAACCAGTAATGAGGTGTGCGTGCTTTCTTAAAGAGAACCAGAGCTGGTATAACAGTGTGAAAGAATACATACTTGAAAGGTCATTTTGCCACTATCACTGGATTCCTTAATGCAGGATGTCCTGCAGAAAGTGAAAAGTTTTTAATTGTCATTATTCTCTAAACTTCAGTTTGCTAGGATCCTAGGATGGAGGCCATGTCTAGGTGCATGTATGCATAAACAGATTTGTAAAACCATATATGTAGATATACATTATTATTTTTTTTATCAAGCAAACCATTAGGACCAGCGGTCTACCAAAACAGCTCTAACCAAATCAGGACATGGACTCCATGAGCCCTCTGACAATGCCCAGTGGTATCTGGCACCAAGATACCAGCAACCAGTCTTTAGTGCCTCCCTCCTATATTTTTCATTGTATGTAAATGGAATAGGGGCCTGTGCCATGACTCACACTATCTGCATTTTTGATGTAGCTGTTGCAGAGAAAGTCCCTTAGGAAATGGCAGACATGTGACTTTGAGCCACGGTCAGACTAGCCAGGGAGCAGCTAACACTGCTTGGCACACAGTCACTCCACCTACATTCTTCCTATGTTACTTAGATTGCTAACTTTTTGTGGTTAACACTGCAGGTGGAACAGATTCTTATCCTTATGAGACTCTGTAGCAGCTTCAGTGCTGGCCACAAAGGGTGAATATCTTACTAGCATAGGAAAGAGGTGGAAGGGTTCAGGTAGAACAACCACATTTCCAGGTATCAGCTAGCATAAGATACACTAGGACATGTAGTATAGATAATTCACAATTTATTAAAAGGGCACTATGGCAAAAATTTGTAACATGTAAAATATGTGCAAACATAAACAAATAAGAAGTACCTTTTTTCCAGAGTAAAATGAGCCATATACTACTCTTCCCCTATGTTACTGTCACTTACAGTAGGTAGTAGAAATCTGACAGGTTTTGGACTAGTCCATCTCTTATTGGGGGGTGGGGGGGGGGGGAATCTCAGAGATTGATTTGTTTTCAAAAGCACTTAGTGTATGTCGGCAGTTGCTCTGCCCAACTGCCATAAACTGTGTAGCGAGCAGGGAAGCTGACCAGCATCATTGTTTAAATCCTTTTTAGGGAATATCTTTATAAAGCATAAAAACCATGCTAAGAATCCCCTATAAAGAGATGGACTAGTCCAAAACCTGTCGCTTCTGTCCAGGGACGGTCGTAGTCAGCCAACTTCGCTACGCTGGAACTTTGCGTAGTTTTATGCAATTACGCTTCGCCAAACTACGGCTTCGAAATCATATATTCGCTTCGTATGCATTTCGTAGACTACACATTAAAATACGCAATTACACGTAGTGTGAAGTGTAGTGTATGAGGATGCTTATGCCCGTATGCAGAAAATTTTACGCATTAATTGCTCATTAGATGCTTACACCGGGACCTCTTCTTTGCGTACATTCCCCTTTCCAATGCGTAAATTTGTAAGCATACAATCGCACACGGAAAATTAGATGCGAGTAACGCATTCGCTACGTTTAAATTCGTAATCGTAGTTTTGAAACTTCACCTACGAACTACGATGCGTAGATGCGAACTACGATGCGTAAATTCGCACTGGCGTAGTTTCTGCTCATCCCTGCTTCTGTCAGATTTCTACTACCTACTGTAAGTGACAGCAACATAGGAGAAAAGTAATGTATGGCTCATTCTACTCTGGAAAAAAACTTTTACCTCTTATTTGTCTATGTTTGCACATATTTTAAATTTTACAATTTTTAGCCATAGTGCCCCTTTAAGTGACAGGCCCACTGTGTGAAATACAATATAAAGGATATCCAATATTATCCTCCCATTTGTGATAGTTAGATTCATAATACCAAAACAGATGCGCCATCAAAATGGATATTTTAACCCCTTCCCTGTGGCATGAATCTCTCCTACTCCAACAATAACACAACGCTACGAAAATATTCCAATATGTTGAACCCAACTCCTAAATGCAATAGTCCTTCTTAAACCGGCAAGTGACAACAGCAGTCCATAGTAGTAAATGTCCTTATAGCATTACCTGAGCTTGCCAATTATGGGGCTCATTTTTTCATAGGGTACACAAAGATATAATGTACCCTGAAATATTTGTGTGCAATATACATAAAAACACCCTGTAGGACAAGAACATATACCTTTCTGGTTTCCCTGAGCAGGTCCAATTATTTGCTGAACACTATCTATCTAAATATTAAATATTATTAGGGCACATATCTTTTTGTATATAATGTATGAGCAAGTACAATGTATGCAAGAGTGGTAAATATTAATAAATCTTTCTAAGGGAAAAAAATGTATGGTCAATGCTTTTCTTATGAATATTTTGCATAGTCTAACATGATAAGGATGTTGGAAGGGTAATAGTAAAAAAAAAAAAATGACGTCTTAGTTAGATATAGCATTAAAATGTACTGTACTGTATATCCTTTTTGACAAGCATACCATTCATTCCTAGTGTATTTCTTTCCCTCTATATGATGATCAGATGTATATGAAGGGTTTCTGATACTTTTGATTGGGTTTGCAAAGTAATATTACAACATTCCAAAATGCACTGATAAAATATATATTTCAATATATATACCTATATACAAATATTAACAATCACAGTCTGGTTATGGAGTCGTCTTCTACTGTGGGTATTACAGAGGTCTCCTCTGAAGTTCCATTTCCACCAGAGCCGGCACTGGCTTTGTCCAAATTGTCTTTAGCCTCCACTGTTTGACTGTCTGGATCATTACTGTGGCAACTGTCTGAAGGCTGCAATGGTAGACATTCCAAGGGATTCTGGATATCTTCAACTACTATACATTGTTCATTCAAAGTATTTACATTTAGCTCACTGTTCGCTTTTACGTCTTTGACTTTGTCAAGTGTTTTTTCGCTCGGATTGGATACTAGTTGCTCAGGGACTTCCTCAGAGACAGAATAAATTTTGTTCGAACTCTGTTCCGTGCTGCTATGTTTTGAACGTCTGTGAAAAAGGCCAAAGCTCTTTATGTCTTTGGCAAACTGAATCCTTTTCGGCTTTTCCTTGGTGGTCTCTGGCGCCAGCGTAGCAGATCCGTTGCTGATGTTGCTATGCTTTTCAGTCGCTATTTCTGCTGATCTGGGATGGATCATAGTGGTTATGTCAAAAAAGCTGAAGCTTTTCTGCGATCGACTCTTCTTTTCTTTGGGCCGACTTTTTTCTTCGCTGTCTGAGAGTTCTGATGTGCCATTGCTTTTTGTAATATTTAATTTGTTACCCTTTAACAGTCCCAAAACCTCAAAACGGAAGCTGGAAATGTCTTGTTTCAGTTCCTTTAATAAAACAAAGAGAGGTAGCAATAATAGCTAAAGCAATAGCAATAATGATGAGTAGCAGAAATGACTAACCCATGAAGAACAGAGGGTCAGTGGAGACTCCAGAGATTTGATGGAAAGTGATGGTGATGTACACATGTCATCAATCAGGAGAAAGAGTAAGATGGTTTGTGGGTGCTCATGTTGGCCAGGCCATACCTATGGAGTGACTGTAGGGGAGTGGTGAGAATATAAATGAAACAATGGTATGAAAGTGTACAGAATGGATCAAAAAGTGAAAGTTGTAAGGAAACAAAGAAAGAAGGGCATTCCTAAAGTTCAACGTTGCCTAAGCTAAAGAATAAGCGTAGTAATATCATACTGTAAATGCAAAGGCGTAACTATAGGGGAACGGCACTTGTAATGGCTGTAAAGATATGATTGCCTTTTTTATTATTATCCTTGTAAGGAGGCAAGGGAAGGGGGGTGAACATTGGGGGGACCCTATAAAAGTTTTGCGGGAAGGGGGCATTAATTGTAGTTACGCCACTGCATTAATGTACAGGTCCTTCTCAAAAAAATTGCATATTGTGATAAAGTTCATTATTTTCTGTAATGTACTGATAAACATTAGACTTTCATATATTTTAGATTCATTACACATAACAGAAGTAGTTCAAGCCTTTTGTTGTATTAATATTGATGATTTTGGCATACAGCTCATGAAAACCCAAAATTCCTATCTCAAAAAATTAGCATATTTCATCCAACCAATAAAAGAAAAGTGTTTTTAAAACAAAAAGAGTCAACCTTCAAATAATTATGTTCAGTTATGCACTCAATACTTGGTTGGGAATCCTTTTGCAGAAATGACTGCTTCAATGCGACGTGGCATGGAGGCAATCAGCCTGTGGCACTACTCAGGTGTTATGGAGGCCCAGCTTCGATAGCGGCCTTAACCACCTGAGCGGTATGGACGAGCTCAGCTCGTCCATACCGCCGCAGGGGATCGCATGGCCCCAGGTGTTTTTTTTAAAATAAAAATAGTATCAGATCATGTAGCTAGCACTTGGCTAGCTACATGTTGCCCCCGATCGCCGCCGCCACCCTCTGACACCCCCGATCGCCGCCCTTATACATACCTCCCCCCGAAACCCGCAATGGCGCAGCCTCTCCAACTATGGGGAGGAACGGGACTGTGCATGACGTAATGACGTTGATAACATCAGATGTCATGTCCGATCGTCGCCATAGCAATGACAGAAGCTGTTCGGGGAAGTTGTGGTTCTCGCGGGATTGCGGCTAGTTAAATATAGCCGGGGCGATCGGGGGGATCAGAGCGGTGCCGGGGGACTTGGGGCACATGTGTAGCTAGCCTAGTGCTAGCTACACTATATAAAACAAATTAGAAACAAACATTTCCCTCCCGCAAATGCATGGCCGCAACAATTGAACGCTAGGGTGGTTAAGCTCATCCAGAGTGTTGGGTCTTGTGTCTCTCAACTTTCTCTTCACAATATCCCACAGATTCTCTATGGGGTTCAGGTCAGGAGAGTTGGCAGGCCGATTGAGCACAGTAATACCATGGTCAGCAAACCATTTACCAGTGGTTTTGCAACTGTGAGCAGGTGCCAGGTCGTGCTGAAAAATGAAATCTTCATCTCCATAAAGCTTTTCAGCAGATGGAAGCATGAAGTGCTCCAAAATCTCCTGATAGCTTCCTGCATTGACCCTGCCCTTGATAAAACACAGTGGACCAACACCAGCAGCTGACAAGGCACCCCAGACCATCACTGACTGTGGGTACTTGACACTGGACTTCAGGCATTTTGGCGATTCCCTCTCCCCAGTCTTCCTCCAGACTCTGGCACTTTGATTTCCAAATGACATGCAAAAGTTGCTTTCATCCAAAAAAAGTACTTTGGACCACTGAGCAACAGTCCAGTGCTGCTTCTCTGTAGCCCAGGTCAGGCACTTCTGACGCTGTTTCTGGTGGCTTGACCTGGGGAATGCAGCACCTGTAGCCCATTTCCTGCACACGCCTGTACATGGTGGCTCTGGATGTTTCTACTCCAGACTCAGTCCACTGCTTCCGCAGGTCCCCCAAGGTCAGGAATCGGTCCTTCTCCACAATCTTCTCGTTATGCTGTGTTTTCTGCCACACTTTTGCCTTCCAACAGACTTCCCACTGAGGTGCCTTGATACAGCACTCTGGGAACAGCCTATTCATTCAGAAATGTCTTTCTGTGTCTTACCCTCTTGCTTGAGGGTGTCAATGATGGCCTTCTGGACAGCAGTCAGGTCGGCAGTCTTACCCATGATTGCGGTTTTGAGTAATGAACCAGGCTGGGAGTTTTTAAAAGCCTCAGGAATCTTTTGCAGGTGTTTAGAGTTAATTAGTTGATTCAGATGATTAGGTTACTAGCTCGTTCAGAGAACCTTTTCATGATATGCTAATTTTTTGAGATAGGAATTTTGGGTTTTCATGAGCTGTATGCCAAAATCATCAATATTTAAACAATAAAAGGCTTGAACTACTTCAGTTGTGTGTAATGAATTTAAAATATATGAAAGTCTAATGTTTATCAGTACATTACAGAACATAATGAACTTTATCACAATATGCACATTTTTTTTAGAAGGGCCTGTATAAATCATCCTGAAATTGCTCTCTGATTAATAGTGTAATTACCCTGCATATCCGAATAAAGAAGAAAAATTGTTAACTTGACTATACATTGATTACTTTGGCTATGCATCCATCCATTGGGTATGAATCCCAGAATGTTGTTAGTAATCTTATGGGGGAGAAAGGGGCACTATCTAGAATAGAAACCAAAAAATTAAATACAGTGTCACCCAGGTGCCATTTTGGGGCAAACAATTATTTATATTAGGATATATATATAGTATAATGGATTACACATTTACACTGCACAGGAAATGTATAAAATTGGATCCCTATACCATCTAGCAATGCTCATATTTGACATGGACAGGGGAAGCCCATTGCTTTATAATCACATTATTAATTAGAGTTAGAAATCTAGGACAATTCAATAAATCGTGGAAGTGCGCTTATTGCTTATTCTCAGAATTCAAACAGACATTTCTTTTGAAATTAGTTACCCTGAGAAAAAAGTTTTTTTTTCTTTTGCTTTCCTTTTTGCAAAAAATGAGAGCTTTAGCAAGTTTCTCCAAATAAGTAAATTATACATAAGGACCAAGGCCATGTTAAGCTTCTTTCTAACTGATTTGCATTACCCTTTTAGATGCATCTGCTTTAAAGAAATGGAAAGATAAGGACCGGCACCATCCAGTATCAATTGCTCTTTAAAATTTATTGGTAAGACAGCATGACAATTTAACGACGTTTCGGAGGGTAATCCTCCTTTCTCAAGTTTCTGTCAGTGTCTAACAAACCACGCCGGACTCGCGCCTGTTGCGCCTTCTAGCCCTGCCCCCTGGTAAGTTCTGCAACTTGTGCGCATGCTGTATACGCATATGACAGTTCCCCATCAGGTCCGCTTGTGCGTGACGAGAGGGGATTGGTCGCCACAGGCGACATCTACAGTGTGATTGGCTAATCTTAATGGTGTGTTATATATAAAGAGGTGAATATGTAAGGTTTGTTAGACACTGACAGAAACTTGAGAAAGGAGGATTACCCTCCGAAACGTCGTTAAATTGTCATGCTGTCTTACCAATAAATTTTAAAGAGCAATTGATACTGGATGGTGCCGGTCCTTATCTTTCCATTGTATGCTGGGATCTGGAAGTGCTGCTGGATCTTTGACCTGGCACATCAAATCTTTAACCTGGGGAGTGCTGTCTGCCACAAAAGTACGAGTCTGCTTTAAAGAAACACTGAAGCCAGTTTAAAAATGGCTTTTTACCTTTTATTTATGTGAGGCATGTTTGCCACTGCTAAGACGCCGCCATCCCGCGGCATAACGAGGAGTCTTTACCCCCCAAATCCCCCCTGCAAAATCCACTACTTTCTTGGTCATGGATTTTGCTGCTCATGGAGGCAGAGCTTTCGGCTGTAGCTCTGCCTTAATGCACGTCAATCAGCCGCGGATCTCCGCCTCTCCTCAGCCCCTCTCAGTGAAGGAAGACTGAGAGGGATGTGTGGAGGCGGAGATACGCGCTGATAGACGCGTGTAGAGGCAGCTGAAAGCTCTGCCTCTCACAGAAGCGCTCCTCGCAGTGTGCCCCAGGGGATTTGGGGGGTAAAGACCCCTCGTTCTGCCGCGGGATAGCGGTGTTTTAACAAGGGCGAACATGCCTCACATAAATAAACGGTAAAAAGCCGTTTTTAAACTGGCTTCAGTGTCTCTTTAAAGGACATCCATGTGAAAATAAACTGATGACATAAACAATTGTATCTATCCTCCTCCTCCTAATTTTTTTTTTTTTTTTTTTTTCTTTAGACATCCCACAGTTTTATTATACATTTGATTCTAGTTTTTCATGTTTGTACTGTTTCATTGTCTCTGCTTAATGAATAATGACACATTCATCGAAGTATGCCAGAGCTCAAATGTATGAACTCTTGACCCAGGGCAAGATTTACCAATAGGCACTGTAGGCTATTGCCTACAGGCGGCATGTGTGTAAAAGGTAGCTCACTGGCTGCCCCAAGTTCTCACTTGACTCTCTCCCTCCCTCTCTCTGCAGAGTGCAAGCAGACCATATATGAACAGACTCGCTGGCACTGTAAAGGGGAGGGGAGGCTAATTGTACTGGTTGGGTGGAGGGAGAAAGGGGGACACATCTGGCTATTTATTAGAGGAGGGGGAAGAAGGGTACATCTGATTAGGGAACTACTTAATGGGGCACATCACGCTGGCCAGAGAGCATGGCTTGAGGAGGTGTGGCTTGTGCTAAGGGTCAGGGTTTAGGATGCAAGAGCTTATGTGTCTATAAGGTCCTGAGCTGTAAATCCAGCCCTGATTGACCTTTTTTTTATCTTTTTACGGCTCTCAGAAGCCAATATCTGCCAGGAAAGTGTTTTATGGCTGTAAAAGTAAGGGCTATGCTATAGTCCGATCCAGTCCCGACCCAGACAGAAACTTGCATACCTTGGCCCATATGCAATTCATTTTTTCTCCTGAGTTTTCTCCTAGGTGATATTTTTAAACTTCTCATTAAAATGCCTTTAAACCACTAGAAAGCAAGAAAATACTAAAAATAATTTGGGTAGAACTTTTTTACTTACTTTTAGAAACCTAAAAACGGTTATGTGCTAGAAAGTTATTTTAAATTTAAAGATGAAAAATTATCTCCTAGGAGAAAACTCAGGTGAAAAAGTGAATTGCATATGGCCCCTGATGTTTAACTCTTACACGCAAAGAAATAAAAAAAGGAACTTAACATAGTTATTTGTGGGCTTGGCATTGTACATACATGTGTCTATCTCATCATGTCACATGTCACCTTGGATGTCCTTTAAAAATAAATACAGCAGACCCTTTTCTGGACACCACCATTCTTAGAGGTGGTTCTGATGCAGCCAATCACCACATCTTATAGGTGAAATTGCTGTGTTACAGGACAAAGAAGACTTTAATAAGTGCTGCTGCAACCAAACTTGGCAGATTTAACTTTTTGAAGCTTTATTTCAGCATAATGGTTTATTTTATTCAAAGATGGCATAGAAAAAAAATTTCAATATGGATTTTCTTGCTGTTGGTCAGGGGCATAGCAATAGGGGTTGAAGAGGTAGCTACCGCATAGGGGCCCATGGGTCAAGGGGCCCCGAGGGGCCCTCCCTCAAGCACAATATTAGCACTTTATTGGTCCTGTGTTGGTAATTATCACTTCTGTAGATGCTTTAAATAGTAGTAATCATTAACAAATCCTTGACAGGTTTTGGTGTGCCTTATCAATTGTTATGTATAGAGTGCTTGGGGAGCCCCATGTAAAATTTGTATCGGGCCCATAGCTCCTTAGCTACACCACTGATGTTGGTTTCCTATCTGGTAACATTTCCCTCCCTGTCTGTGTGGATAAGAAGTGGTTAGCTCAACAACCTGGGCGGAGCCAACAATATTTAAAACCTTGCATGTAGAGTAGGAAAGAGTTACAATCTTTTAATGTGATGTGTTGTCTTCAGGACTAGCACAGTTCCCATCAAAACAATTGCGAAGCATCAAAAAATATAAAAAATAGATACTTACCTCATCCCCAGCCCACTGATCCAGCAGGTCCCTCTAAACATATTTGAACTGGCAGATTGAATTCAAACATGCTTCTTCTGGATTGAAGTGCAGCCAGGAACATGTGCAGCTGCACTGGGTATGCGTAAGGAAGGTCTGCGCATGTCCAGTTGGACAAAGCCCTCATGCATGGAGGGAAAAAAGCTATGCCCAAGCAGCTTCCTTCTACTGGGCTTGCATGAATCTTACATGAACACACAAATTTATCCAGTCGCCACTCTAAACGTAATTGGAATTTTTGGTAGCCCACCAGTTTATTGTCATGAACATCACGCCTTACAAAAAGAACCTTTGTGATCTCAAAATGGTAGCATTGTTTCACTCAGCACAATAAAGATATTCCAATTAAACTAAAGGTGCCCATGGTACAATTTTTTCAAAAAAATTTCAATTAGATAATTTTGTTTGATTATTCAGTCAGATTCGAAATAAAGACTTTTCCATCATGTCCAATCGTTTTTTTATAGAAAAAAAAAAACGGGATAATCATTCATTTTTCTTGATAGAAAAAAAAAAGATTATTTTCTACTTTAACTAGATTCGATAATTTTGTTCAAATAAACAGGAAAATCAAATGTTTTTATAATATGGGCACCATAAGAGGTTTCCGCATCTCTTTTGTAATAGGAGTGGGTCATCCACTCTGCTTCAGCCTTTGGCACTTCGTACTTTAAGACTCTTAGCTAAATTGGACAGATGCGCAGGATTACTTTTCTTCAAGAAGATGAAGAGGGACTCAGCGCTGGAACTGTAGGCTGGAGATGGGAAAAAAAGAAACCTCTAGACCATAGGTGTCAAACACAAGGCCCGTGGGCTACTGCCTAATATCACCCAGTTGCACAGTCTTGTTTGCTCTGGTGGTACTCTGGCTTTCTCTGCCTCAGTTGCTATACCTTGCACATTAAGACCTGAGGGCAACTGAAGTCAGGAGACATATTCAGTGCCCTGTTCAAGCGGGGGCTTGTCTATAGATAAAGACGTGGGCCGGGCTCAGAGCCATGGTAATTGATTGGGGCATAGCGACTGAAAGAAAGCAGGAGATCTGCCAGGCATTACATCTGCCTCCTAATCCACTCCAGAGGAGCACACTGATGACAGGGTTTCTGACTGAAACATTGTCAGTTTGAGCTGAGCTGCAGCACTAAGCCAATAACTCATGAGACCCCCCCTCCCCAACAGCATGGAGCTCGCTCTGGGGATCCAAACCTCTCATCCGCCTATGTGGCTGGTAAAAGAAACACACACCTTCTCACCAACAGCATCTCCTCACCAGTGGTGCTCAGCAGAGCTCGAATATTCGAGTAGCTCGAATATTCGAGCTCTTTTTCAGCTATTCGAGCTCGGTATTCGAGCTCCGAATAGCTGGAGCTATTCGAATGGGCTATCCGAGTACACTCGAATAGCCCATTCACTATTCGAGCTATTCGAGCAACTCGGCGCTATTCGAGCTCGGTACCGAGCTCGAATAGCGTCATAGCCCAGATTGATGTCCTTAGAGCCAATCAGAGGGCTCCCAGGCCCTCTGACGGCAGCCAATCACAGAGGGGGACCCTGGCCAGCCCCTACCCTATAAATAGCGGCCGCCATGTTCCGTTTCTCCATGCTTGCCTGAGACTTGTACAGAGAGAGAGTTGCTCCTTTGTGCTTTGGCTTAGCAAGTGCTCTATTGTGATCATTTACCTAGCGTTTTTGCTCACCTACACCTGCCATATACACCTATATTGTTGTTAGTTAGATAGACATTGTATTTTAGTTAGTAGCTTGTGTGTTACATTAGAGACAGGCTGCTGCTGCAAGCTTACAGGTTTAGGCCTCAGGGGGGCCTTGCCTCTGTGGGCAGCTGTCCTCTGTTTATTTCTCTCATCTATACCAGTATTTCTGCTGTCCTTTACTAATAGTATTGTAGTTATACTGTACTAGGAGTAGGACACTCACTGACTGTCACTGTTTATAGGCTACTAGCTAGCTCCTGCGTGTGTGCACTCACTCACTGTCTGTGTGTACACACACTCTATTTCCTTCTGATTACTGATAGATTATTGTTAGTTAGTTGTACTTACTTACTACTTACTCTTACTGTACCCGCAGGGACACTCACTGTCACTGTTCATATAGGCTACTAGCTCCTGCGTGTGCGCACTGCACTCACTGTCTGAGTGTACACACACAACACACACTCTATTTCCTTCTGATCGCTGATTGATTATCGTAATTAGTTAGTTCTACTTACTGTTACTACTTACTCTTACTGTACTAGGAGTCTAGGACACTCAGTCACTGTCCATAGGCTACTAGCTCCTGCGTGCGTGCACTCACTGTCTGAGTGTACACACACCCACACTCCATTTCCTTCTGATCGCTGATTGATTATTGTAATTAGTTAGTTCTACTTACTGTTACTACTTACTCTTACTGTACTAGGAGTCTAGGACACTCAGTCACTGTCCATAGGCTACTAGCTCCTGCGTGCGTGCACTCACTGTCTGAGTGTACACACACCCACACTCCATTTCCTTCTGATCGCTGATTGATTATCGTAATTAGTTACTTGTACTTACTGTTACTACTTACTCTTACTGTACTAGGAGTCTAGGACACTCAGTCACTGTGTTCATAGGCTACTAGCTCCTGCGTGCGTGCACTCACTGTCTGAGTGTACACACACCCACACTCCATTTCCTTCTGATCGCTGATTGATTATTGTAATTAGTTAGTTCTACTTACTGTTACTACTTACTCTTACTGTACTAGGAGTCTAGGACACTCAGTCACTGTGTTCATAGGCTACTAGCTCCTGCGTGCGTGCACTCACTGTCTGAGTGTACACACACCCACACTCCATTTCCTTCTGATCGCTGATTGATTATCGTAATTAGTTAGTTCTACTTACTGTTACTACTTACTCTTACTGTACTAGGAGTCTAGGACACTCAGTCACTGTGTTCATAGGCTACTAGCTCCTGCGTGCGTGCACTCACTGTCTGAGTGTACACACACCCACACTCCATTTCCTTCTGATCGCTGATTGATTATTGTAATTAGTTAGTTCTACTTACTGTTACTACTTACTCTTACTGTACTAGGAGTCTAGGACACTCAGTCACTGTGTTCATAGGCTACTAGCTCCTGCGTGCGTGCACTCACTGTCTGAGTGTACACACACCCACACTCCATTTCCTTCTGATCGCTGATTGATTATTGTAATTAGTTAGTTCTACTTACTGTTACTACTTACTCTTACTGTACTAGGAGTCTAGGACACTCAGTCACTGTGTTCATAGGCTACTAGCTCCTGCGTGCGTGCACTCACTGTCTGAGTGTACACACACCCACACTCCATTTCCTTCTGATCGCTGATTGATTATTGTAATTAGTTAGTTCTACTTACTGTTACTACTTACTCTTACTGTACTAGGAGTCTAGGACACTCAGTCACTGTCCATAGGCTACTAGCTCCTGCGTGCATGCACTCACTGTCTGAGTGTACACACACCCACACTCCATTTCCTTCTGATCGCTGATTGATTATCGTAATTAGTTAGTTGTACTTACTGTTACTACTTACTCTTACTGTACTAGGAGTCTAGGACACTCAGTCACTGTGTTCATAGGCTACTAGCTCCTGCGTGCGTGCACTCACTGTCTGAGTGTACACACACCCACACTCCATTTCCTTCTGATCGCTGATTGATTATTGTAATTAGTTAGTTCTACTTACTGTTACTACTTACTCTTACTGTACTAGGAGTCTAGGACACTCAGTCACTGTGTTCATAGGCTACTAGCTCCTGCGTGCGTGCACTCACTGTCTGAGTGTACACACACCCACACTCCATTTCCTTCTGATCGCTGATTGATTATCGTAATTAGTTAGTTCTACTTACTGTTACTACTTACTCTTACTGTACTAGGAGTCTAGGACACTCAGTCACTGTGTTCATAGGCTACTAGCTCCTGCGTGCGTGCACTCACTGTCTGAGTGTACACACACCCACACTCCATTTCCTTCTGATCGCTGATTGATTATTGTAATTAGTTAGTTCTACTTACTGTTACTACTTACTCTTACTGTACTAGGAGTCTAGGACACTCAGTCACTGTGTTCATAGGCTACTAGCTCCTGCGTGCGTGCACTCACTGTCTGAGTGTACACACACTAAATTTACTTGTGATTACTACTGATTATTGTAACTGCTAGTTGTACTTCCTGACTGTTACTACTTACTTACTGTACTAGGGGACACTCACTCAGTCACCTCACCAACCAACCCACTCCATTAAAGTACCCCACTTTTCACCCGCCCTTTTACAAAACTTTTGTCTATACGCCCAAAACATTTAAGATGTCTGGAAGTGGCAGCCAGCGCGGTTTGGGCAAGGGGAAGGGCAGCAAGGGAATCAGGAGGAGAGGGAGCAGCATTGTGGCAAGCCGCGGCCGCGGGCGCGCCACCATGCACAGTTCCGCAGCAGCAGCAGCAGCGTCAGTGGCTAACATTCCTCCCATAGCCACTGGCCGTGGACACCTTGGGCGCCGCCCAGCAGGAGCATCTGCAACTCACGCTGCAGAGACACAGCAGCAGCAGCGTGTAGCACCTGCTCCCATTTTCCTCCAGCCGGGTCGGAAACGTCCCATTGAGGAAAAGGATGCAGACACTGTGGTGCAACTCATGACGGAGGATGAGCAGCCCGCCATCAGCTCTGCATCCGAGGCCTCCACCCTCACCACCACCACCACCACCACCCCTGTTCGCAGCAGCCGCCCAGCAGGGTCTGGGGAGGAGGCCAGTTCACCGTCACTCGCCGACCTGTCATTCAGCAGTCTTTTGACCCCAGGCATCATGAGTAAATTGTCTGCTGTTGTTGGCGATCTTGAGGAGGAGATGCTGATGGGCACTTTGGGGGATGAGGGATTGGACAGCAAGACTGTGGCGACAGTCAAGCAGCCCATCCATGCATCAGGAGAGGAGTTTGGGGGGTCCTCATCCCAGCAGGACATGTTTCAGGAGGGGGAGGATGATGATGACCCGGTGACAGACAGAGACTGGGTGCCACCACCTCCAGGGGATGTCGTCCTCAGCAGCTCTGAGGAGGAGGAGGAGGATGTGCTTGTGGGCCTTGCAAGGAGGCGCATCATTGCAAGCATTGGCAGCGTCCCACAGCCTGCTGGTGTCTCAGGCTCAGCAGCAGCAGCAGCAGCATCAGCCAGTACCACCACCAGCCGCACCCAAGCCCCCCCCCAACCACCACAGGGAGACAGGCAGCAGTGCTTCCATGCCGTAGGGGGAAGTTTCTGTCACCAATCGGGCGGTTTTTCACCATGCCCACTGTGTACAGCAAGTACGCCACTTGCAACCACTGTCAGCGGAAGTTGAGCAGAGGTGCAGACCCCTTAAAGTTCTGCACCAGCTCGCTCATCAACCACCTTGCGGCTAAACATTTCCACCAGCATGAGGAGTTCCAGAGGCTGAAGGCATCTGGTGCTGGCAGTGGCACCACACCCATCACTGCACAGCCTTCAGCAGCAGCAGCAGCAACAGCAGCCACCCGCCCTCCTGCTCCTCCAGGAGCACCAGCAGGAGTGCGGAAACGCACTGCTCCTCCCCCCTCTGCAACTCCTGCCGCCGACACTGAGGCCTGTTCTGGCAGCCAGTCCTCAGTGGCCTCCTCTGCTGTGTCTGCTGATTCCCGTGTCAGCAAAAGGCCACGCCAGAGCCTTTTGAGCGAGTCCTTCCAGGGGGTGGTTAGGGCTCTGCCTCCCAGCAGCCGTCGCGTGCGGCAGCTGAACGGCTTGCTGGCACGGGCCATGTGCTCCCAACTCCTGCCGTACACGCTCGTGCAGGAGGGGAGCGACATTCGTGCGCTGCTTGCTTGCGCAGCCCCAGACTGGCAGCTCCCCAGCAGACACTTCTTTGCCCGCAAGGCCATTCCTGCACTGCACCGCTTTGTGATGGCCAATGTGGAGCGAGGGCTGGAGCACGCGGTTGGTGAAAGGGTCCACGTCACCATGGACTCCTGGAGCAGCCGCTTCGGGACAGGCCGCTACCTGTCCTTCACTGTCCACTGGGTCAGCTTGGTGGAAGGGGGTGAGGATGGGAGAGCAGCAGCGGGCACAGCAGCAGCAGCAACACAGTGGGTGGTGCCACCCCGCAGGCTCAGGGGAACTGCAGCAGGTTCCTCCGATCCTCTGCCATCCTCCGGCACACCTGGCCAAACCCCCCGCCTCAGCAGCAGCGTGAAGGCCCGCCACTGCCAAGCGCTGCTGCACTTGGTCAGCCTTGGGAAGACCAAGCTGACGGCAACCCATGTGTTGGCCAAACTCCAGGAGCAGGAGAGGATTTGGCTGACCCCCAGAGGCCTCAGAGTCGGAGAGGTGGTGGCCGACAATGGGGCCAATCTGGTTGCCGCAATAGACAGGGGAAACCTGACCCACATCCCCTGTCTTGCCCACGTGCTGAACCTGGTGGTGCAGAAGTTCCTGCGCACCTACCAGGGGATGGGCGAACTGCTGGAAACGGCAAGGAATGTTGTGCGTCACTTCCGGCGCTCGGCTGCAGCCTGTGCGAGCCTGGAAGACGTGCAAAAGGAGCTGGATCTGCCACGCCATCAGCTGATCCTTGACGTTCCGACTCGCTGGAACTCCACCCTGGCGATGTTGGAGCGTCTGGTTGAACAGAGGCGCACTGTCAAACAGTACCTTGCCCTGGCCACTGTTTCCGCAGCTCAGAGAAGGGACAAGACCAGCAACTTCCCGTCCATCGTCCCCGATGATGACTGGAGGCACATGCAGCAGGTGTGCTTAGTGCTGGCTCCCTTCCTGCAGGCCACAAACATGGTGAGCAGGGACCATGCTATGGTCTGCGAGTGGGTGCCCCTGGTTTCTCTGCTGAACAGGGCCCTCGATGCTTTGCTGGAACAGGGAGCGGCAGCCTTGGACCAGCAGGAGCGGCAACCAGCTGCGCAGTCCACCTCTGAGGGGGAGGAGGAGGAGGACTTGGTGGAGGTCCCTGACCTGGCTGCTGATGAGGGGGATCAGCACAGCGCAGCTGAGTTGGTGCGGGGGTGGAGAGAGGATGAGGCGGCAGAGGAGGAGGATGAGGACAGCACTGACGTCGATGTGCCAGCAGACGTGGCCCGCCTCTTCCCAATGGCAGCGCACATGCTGACGTGCCTGCGCAGGGACCCCAGGGTGATCCAGATGAAGCAGAGGGAGGACATCTGGATCAGCATGATGTTGGACCCACGCCTCAAGGGGAAGTTGAGCCAGTTCCTGCCGCCTGCAGGAGGAGACCCAGCGCAACAAATAAGGAGCTTGCAGCAGGCCCTTGTTGAGCGCTTGGAGGAAGCCTTCCCCCAGCCTTCCACCCCCACTGTCCAGCAGCCAGCACAGAGGCAGCAGCAGGTGCCTGCATCCAGCAGCAGCAAGCGCCCCACAGACCTGCTGTCTCTCAGCCACGAGCTCTACAGGACTGTAGAGGCTCCGGCAGCAGTGACTAGAGAGGAGATGCATGCAGCAGCATCCTCCTCCGGTCACAGCCAGCGCCTGACCCGCATGGTGGCTGACTACATGGGGTCGTACAGCGGGCTTGACAGCGATGCCCCTGTTGATCCCATGGAGTATTGGGTCAAGCGCATGGAGATCTGGAGCGAGCTGGCGCAGTACGCCCTGGAAGTGCTGTCCTGCCCCCCTTCCAGCGTGCTGTCCGAGCGCTGCTTCAGTGCAGCTGGTGGCATGGTCACCGAGAAACGCTCACGTCTGTCTCACAAGTCTGTGGACAGACTGACGTTTCTCAGGATGAACCAGGCGTGGGTGGAAGGCGAGTTCCTGGCCCCTGTTGTCGGCGAGAGGGGGACATGAACTGGCTGCCGGAACCATCGTTAATGGGCCTTACCACCCTTTACCACCTCCTGGCTCCTGCTCACTAAGCCAGCCTGGTTCACTTTGACTATTACGTCGCCTGCAGCCACACATTTTACACCTACAGTGGGCTGCTGTGTACTGCCCTTCTGCTGTCTGTGTTTCCCACTGCCAGGGTACACAGAATTACCTTCTTCTGCTGCCACTCTGCCACCAGCTATTACGTCAAACAATAGCTATATTGGTTGCAAAACCAAAAACCAAAAAACCATAAAAAAAAAAAAAAAGGTTTAATTTTTCTGAGGTGCCCGGGTTGAAAACTGTGTTGTCCCAGTTGTGTATTGGACACAATGTGGGCTGCACGACCGCTGTCTGGGACCTCCTGTTGTGTTTATTTACAGCCCTGGTATCACCGCTAGGTACCAGGGCTATTATGTCACGCTGCCTACCTGCTGCCACACTCACACTGCTCCTCCATACCTCCTCCTGCTGCTGCTGCTGCTGTCTGTCTGTGTTTCCCACTGCCAGGGTACACAGATGATTTACCTTCTGCTGCCACTCTGCCACCAGCTATTACGTCAAACAATAGCTGCTCGCCTACTCCTCCATTCCTCCTCCTGCTGCTGCTGTCTGTCTGTGTTTCCCACTGCCAGGGTACACAGAATTACCTTCTGCTGCCACTCTGCCACCAGCTATTACGTCAAACAATAGCTATATTGGTTGCAAAACCAAAAACCAAAAAACCATAAAAAAAAAAAAAGGTTTAATTTTTCTGAGGTGCCCGGGTTGAAAACTGTGTTGTCCCAGTTGTGTATTGGACACAATGTGGGCTGCACGACCGCTGTCTGGGACCTCCTGTTGTGTTTATTTACAGCCCTGGTATCACCGCTAGGTACCAGGGCTATTATGTCACGCTGCCTACCTGCTGCCACACTCACACTGCTCCTCCATACCTCCTCCTGCTGCTGCTGCTGCTGTCTGTCTGTCTGTGTTTCCCACTGCCAGGGTACACAGATGATTTACCTTCTGCTGCCACTCTGCCACCAGCTATTACGTCAAACAATAGCTGCTCGCCTACTCCTCCATTCCTCCTCCTGCTGCTGCTGTCTGTCTGTGTTTCCCACTGCCAGGGTACACAGATGATTTACCTTCTGCTGCCACTCTGCCACCAGCTATTACGTCAAACAATAGCTGCTCGCCTACTCCTCCATTCCTCCT
The DNA here is from genome assembly GCF_040937935.1 of Hyperolius riggenbachi. Lineage (NCBI taxonomy): Eukaryota > Metazoa > Chordata > Amphibia > Anura > Hyperoliidae > Hyperolius > Hyperolius riggenbachi. The sequence continues at coordinate 96,375,683 of NC_090647.1, forward strand.
CCTGCTGCTGCTGTCTGTCTGTGTTTCCCACTGCCAGGGTACACAGAATTACCTTCTGCTGCCACTCTGCCACCAGCTATTACGTCAAACAATAGCTATATTGGTTGCAAAACCAAAACCAAACAAACCATAAAAAAAAAAAAGGTTTAATTTTTCTGAGGTGCCCGGGTTGAAAACTGTGTTGTCCCAGTTGTGTATTGGACACAATGTGGGCTGCACGACCGCTGTCTGGGACCTCCTGTTGTGTTTATTTACAGCCCTGGTATCACCGCTAGGTACCAGGGCTATTATGTCACGCTGCCTACCTGCTGCCACACTCACACTGCTCCTCCATACCTCCTCCTGCTGCTGCTGCTGCTGTCTGTCTGTCTGTGTTTCCCACTGCCAGGGTACACAGATGATTTACCTTCTGCTGCCACTCTGCCACCAGCTATTACGTCAAACAATAGCTGCTCGCCTACTCCTCCATTCCTCCTCCTGCTGCTGCTGTCTGTCTGTGTTTCCCACTGCCAGGGTACACAGATGATTTACCTTCTGCTGCCACTCTGCCACCAGCTATTACGTCAAACAATAGCTGCTCGCCTACTCCTCCATTCCTCCTCCTGCTGCTGCTGTCTGTCTGTGTTTCCCACTGCCAGGGTACACAGAATTACCTTCTGCTGCCACTCTGCCACCAGCTATTACGTCAAACAATAGCTATATTGGTTGCAAAACCAAAACCAAACAAACCATTAAAAAAAAAAAAAAGGTTTAATTTTTCTGAGGTGCCCGGGTTGAAAACTGTGTTGTCCCAGTTGTGTATTGGACACAATGTGGGCTGCACGACCGCTGTCTGGGACCTCCTGTTGTGTTTATTTACAGCCCTGGTATCACCGCTAGGTACCAGGGCTATTATGTCACGGCGAGCTGCCTGCCTCATTGACTGCCTGCTGCCACACACTCATCCTCCTCCTCCTGCTGCTGAATTTACCTCCTGCTGTCTTTGTGTTTCCACTGCCAGGGAGCACATACAATGGCGCTTCCAACATGCGTGCGCCCACCAGCTATTTGTTACGCACAAAAATAGCTGCATTTCTTAAAAAAAAAAATTGAAAAGAGAAATACGTGAAGAAGAAGAAGACGATATTGAAAAGGAAGGAGAAGATGAAGATGAAGAAGAAGAAGAAGATGAAGAAGAAGATGAAGAAGATGATGAAGAAGAAGATGAAAAAGAAGAAGAAGATGAAGAAGAGGAAGAAGAAGAAGATGAAGAAGAAGAAGAAGATGAAGAAGAAGATGAAGAAGAAGAAGAAGAAGATGAAGAAGATGATGAAGAAGATGAAAAAGAAGAAGAAGAAGAAGAAGAAGAAGAAGAAGAAGAAGAAGAAGAAGAAGAAGAAGAAGAAGAAGAAGAAGAAGAAGAAGAAGATGATGATGATGATGATGAAGAAGAAGAAGAAGAAGAAGAAGAAGAAGAAGAAGAAGAAGAAGAAGAAGAAGAAGAAGAAGAAGAAGATGAAGAAGAAGAAGAAGAAGAAGAAGAAGAAGAAGAAGAAGAAGAAGAAGAAGAAGAAGAAGAAGAAGAAGAAGAAGAAGAAGAAGAAGAAGAACAAGTATATACAGTAACACTACTGAACAAAATTAAGGACACAACTTCTCTTTCCACATTTTTTTTTTTAAGGAACATCCCCACATAATCACTTGCTGTTGTTACTTGGAAAAAAAGAGGTTTCTTGCATCATTCACCCTCAAAACAAGTGTTGGAAGCTATTTAAGGCCAATTCGAATAGTCAGCTCGAATAGTTAGCTCGAATACCGACTCGAATAGTGAGCTCGAAGTCCAAGGTCGAATCGAATAGTAAAAATTATTCGACTCGAATATTCGACTGACCTCGAATAATTTACTATTCGAATTCGACCAAACTCGAATTTTAAAAAGGGGTATTTGAGCATCACTGCTCCTCACACAACAAAGTAGTGCAGCAGGGCAGTGTAATATTTATCTGTTCCAGCAATGCATTAGGTCTCTTCTGTTCTTCCTAGAAGTCACACGTTCTAAGATGCATACCTTCTTTTCCTGATCATGTGACATGCCTCAGGAGCCTAAGGTATGCAGCATATCGTGTGTGGCTCTCAGGAAGAACAGAGGAGACCCAAAGCAGTGCTAGAGCAAGTTAATATTAAACTGCTCCACTGAGCTACTCTGTAGAAGGGGGAGGAGCAGGCCACCTCGGGCACAATAGTTACTCCACTTAGTTTGCAACTGTTCAATAAACGGTTCATTCTGATAAAAAAAATTGACCCGCGACTTAGACTATGTTTTATAGTTTGGCCTTTTACATGATTGAGTGTCAAACCCCTGCTAGACTATCCAGAGGCTTCCCACTAATGAGGTAAGTATCTTACTTTTTATATTTTTTGGCTTAAATTGAGCTGTATTGTCTTATTGTCCCATTTGATTCTATAAATAAAACTTCAATGTCAGGTCAGGTGACCTATGGGAAAGTGAGTGGATTATGTCAACATCACTTCTTACTTGCATAAACGTGGCACATCAGTCTTGGTGAAACCACCATTCAGGGTATATATTTTATTTCAAGAATCTTAACCACTTAAGGTCAAGGGGTTTACCCCCCCTTAAGGACCAGCGTGTTTTTTTATGATCTGTGCTGGGTAGGCTCTGCAGCCCCCAGCACAGATCAGGTTGCAGGCAGAGCGATCAGATGCCCCCCCCTTTTTCCCCCCCATGGGGATGATATGCAGAGGGGGTCTGATCGCTCCTGCCTGCCTGGGTGTTGCGGGGGGGCACCTCAAAGCCCCCCTCCGCGGCGAAATTCTCCCACCCCTCCCTCTCCTCCCTCTCACCCCTGGTGATCGGGGCTGCACAGGGTGCTATCCGTCCTGTGCAGCCTGTGACAGGCTGTCCTCTGTCACATGGCGGCGATCCCCGGCCGCTGATTGGCCGGGGATCGCCGATGTGCCTTACGGTGCTGCTGTAGCAGCAGCGCCGTTCAATGTAAACAGTTTGTCTCCTGCGTTTACATTTAGTCTGCGAGCCGCGATCAGGCTATTCACGGAGACCCGCTCCGTGATCTAACAGGAAACTGCCGCTCGCGCGAGCGGCCTTTCCTGATTAATTAGGGAGGCACCTGGCGACGCAGATGTGCGTCGCTGGTCCTCCAGCCACCACTTTGCCGCTGCACGGTACGAGTGTGCGGTCGGCAAGTGGTTAATGTTTGTATATTGCACTTACTGATACTCTGCTAACGGTTTTGCAGTAGTCCTTCCAATTGTGTTTTGGTGCTGTTTTTGTTGCTCAGCTATCTGTAACTGATCTTTTTCAGATGCAGATTTAAAGTGTCTCTTGAAATTTGTAATCAGAACAACACCATTTTGATAACTTTTTTATTTTATCTGTATGTCAGGGCTGAGACACACCAGAAAAGCTCCCCAAACACTAGAGGTTTCAAAAGCTCTTCCCAATGTAATGCTATGGGGATTTTTTTTACAAAACCTCATCGCTCCAGTGTGCATAGACACATAGGATAACATTAGCAGCAGATTTCAAAAACTCAAAACGTTTAGAAAAACTCCTCTGGTGTGCCCCAGGCCTCAGAGTTTGTTATAAAATGGTATGAATTACTCCCTTTTTTACAACAAGGGAATAACCAGATTTATTGTTCTACCAAATGCCAACCAGTTTTCTGTTAAAGACCATCTCATACCTTGAAGTTTTCCTCTGTTAAGCCCTCTTCTTTTTTGGCATCTCTGATCATTGCTGCCACATATCTCTTCACCAGATTCCTCATCACCTCCTGGCAATCAGACACATACATTTTCATCATTTCTAACCAAAAGTTCCTGTTAATTACAATGGTGAATAAATGCATTTATGCAAAAAAAAAGTGTGAGGGGAAAAATGGACATCAAATAGTGATAGTCGGATATCACAAATTTTACCCATATTCTACTATCTGAAATTGTAGAATATCTGTAATTTTACAGATATTCTACTATTCGTAATGGTACCAAATTGGTAAAATTACCAAATTCTCACATGAACCTTCCCCTATCTATGCCACACTAACCATCCCCCACCGCCTTCTAACACTAACTCTGGCACACTATTATGTTCATTATAACCAAAGGATATCATTCTCTCATAACGATCAAAAACCCCACTTTGAAAAATACCATATCTAATCTTTATTCATACAAAAGGTTTTTCAACACAAAAAATATTTTTGGTACAAAAATGGATGCATACATTTTCATAGGAGCCACAAGGAAAAAAATCCATAAAATACAGTCAAAAAATAGTGTGATATACTGTAACTAGTTGTAGGTGACAATGCTAGCTAATATATATGTATATAGGTGAAAACTCTTTCATAGCCCAAAAAATCTTGTATATAAACCGGGTCAACCAATATCGACATAACACACACACACATATACAGGGCAATAATTCAGGCATTTCCTTGTGACTATTATAAAAATGTATATATGTCAGTTTTTGACCCAAAATATTTTTTGTATCGAAAAACCTTTTTCTATTGGTAAGATTGGATATGGTATTTTTCAAAGTCGATTTTCTGATTGTTATGAGATAGCCTTTGGTTATACAGAAAATTTCAGGAGGTGTAGTGGAACATAATTGAGGATATTTTTGATATTTCCAACTTTGTAATTCTTACCCACTGTTATGCCCCTGGGAAAGCTCAGAGTTCAGCATTGACATGCCTGCCACTATTCCTGCAGAAATACACTACATAGTATCTGAATTCTGACCCTGCTATTTAGTGTGGGCACCTTTGACCCCCGTGTTTTTTTTTTCTTCGTGCCCAAATTTCTGTCTGTAGCCAGTATTTTCTTCTTTTAATGTGCGGGCCTATGGCAGCTTTCAAAATTTGCCCAGAGACTAGTGTTGGGCGAACACCTAGATGTTCGGGTTCGCGAACGTTCGCCGAACATCGCCGCGATGTTCGGGTGTTCGCGCCGAACTCCGAACATAATGGAAGTCAATGGGGACCCGAACTTTCGTGCTTTGTAAAGCTTCTTTACATGCTACATACCCCAAATTAGCAGGGTATGTGCAGCTTGGGAGTGGGTACAAGAGGAAAAAAAAATATTTGAAAAAGAGCTTATAGTTTTTGAGAAAATTGATTGTAAAGTTTCAAAGGAAAAACTGTCTTTTAAATGAGGAAAATGTCATGTTTCTTTGCACAGGTAACATGCTTTTTGTCGCCATGCAGTCATAAATGTAATACAGAGAAGAGGTTCCACGAAAAGGGACCGGTAACGCTAACCCCGCACCAGCAGCAGCAGACGTGATGGAACAGGAGGAGGCGCAGGAGGAGAAGGCCACGCTTTGTGAGACACAACAACCCAGGCCTTGCATGAGGACAAGAAGCGTGCAGATAGCATGCTTTGTACCGCCATGCAGTCATAAATGTAATAAAGATAAGTGGTTCAATAAACAGGGACCACGCGGCAACGCTAACCCAGCAGCAGCAGACGTGATGGAACAGGAGGAGGCGCAGGAGGAGAAGGCCACGCTTTGTGAGACACAACAACCCAGGCCTTGCATGAGGACAAGAAGCGTGCGGATAGCATGCTTTGTACCGCCATGCAGTCATAAATGTAATAAAGATAAGTGGTTCAATAAACAGGGACCACGCGGCAACGCTAACCCAGCAGCAGCAGACGTGATGGAACAGGAGGAGGCGCAGGAGGAGAAGGCCACGCTTTGTGAGACACAACAACCCAGGCCTTGCATGAGGACAAGAAGCGTGCGGATAGCATGCTTTGTACCGCCATGCAGTCATAAATGTAATAAAGATAAGTGGTTCAATAAACAGGGACCACGCGGCAACGCTAACCCAGCAGCAGCAGACGTGATGGAACAGGAGGAGGCGCAGGAGGAGAAGGCCACGCTTTGTGAGACACAACAACCCAGTCCTTGCATGAGGACAAGAAGCGTGCGGATAGCATGCTTTGTACCGCCATGCAGTCATAAATGTAATAAAGATAAGTGGTTCAATAAACAGGGACCACGCGGCAACGCTAACCCAGCAGCAGCAGATGTGATGGAACAGGAGGAGGCGCAGGAGGAGAAGGCCACGCTTTGTGAGACACAACAACCCAGGCCTTGCATGAGGACAAGAAGCGTGCGGATAGCATGCTTTGTACCGCCATGCAGTCATAAATGTAATAAAGATAAGTGGTTCAATAAACAGGGACCACGCGGCAATGCTAACCCAGCAGCAGCAGACGTGATGGAACAGGAGGAGGCGCAGGAGGAGAAGGCCACGCTTTGTGAGACACAACAACCCAGGCCTTGCATGAGGACAAGAAGCGTGCGGATAGCATGCTTTGTACCGCCATGCAGTCATAAATGTAATAAAGATAAGTGGTTCAATAAACAGGGACCACGCGGCAACGCTAACCCAGCAGCAGCAGACGTGATGGAACAGGAGGAGGCGCAGGAGGAGAAGGCCACGCTTTGTGAGACACAACAACCCAGGCCTTGCATGAGGACAAAAAGCGTGCGGATATAGCAGCAATGCTTTTTGCCGCCATGTAGTCATAAATGTAATACAGATGAGAGGTTCAATAAACAGGGACCGGAAACGCTACACCATCACAGATGTTCATTGGTCATGTTACTTGGTTGGGGTCCTGGAGTGTTGCGTAGTCATTTCCAATCCAGGATTGATTCATTTTAATTTGAGTCAGACGGTCTGCATTTTCTGTGGAGAGGCGGATACGCCGATCTGTGACGATGCCTCCGGCAGCACTGAAACAGCGTTCCGACATAACGCTGGCTGCCGGGCAAGCCAGCACCTCTATTGCGTACATTGCCAGTTCGTGCCAGGTGTCTAGCTTCGATACCCAATAGTTGAAGGGTGCAGATGGATTGTTCGACACAGCTACGTCATCTGACATGTAGTCCTTGACCATTTTCTCCAGGCGATCGGTGTTGGAGGTGGATCTGCACGCTTGCTGTTCAGTGGGCTGCTGCTGCATGGGTGTCAGAAAATTTGCCCACTCCAAGGACACTGCCGATACCATTCCCTTTTGGGCACTAGCTGCGGCTTGCGTTGTTTGCTGCCCTCCTGGTCGTCCTGGGTTTGCGGAAGTCAGTCTGTCAGCGTACAACTGGCTAGAGGAGGGGGAGGATGTCAATCTCCTCTCTAAAGTCTCCACAAGGGCCTGCTGGTATTCTTCCATTTTGACCTGTCTGACTCTTTCTTCAAGCAGTTTTGGAACATTGTGTTTGTACCGTGGATCCAGAAGGGTATAAACCCAGTAATTGGTGTTGTCCAGAATGCGCACAATGTGTGGGTCACGTTCAATGCAGTCTAGCATGAATTGAGCCATGTGTGCCAGAGTCCTACCAGAATCCTCATCATCCTCTTGTGAGCATTGTGATAGTTGTTGTGATGCATCATAGTCGTCACCTTCCTCCTGGTCTGCTTCTGCTGACCATTCGCGCTGAATTGTGGAAGTCCAACGTGCACCGCTCTGGCCCTCGTCAGTGGTGGCATGAAATTCCTGCTCCAACTCCAGCTGTTCCTCCTCCTCTTCTTCGTCATAGCTGCTGGGGCCAGCGTTCCCTGAGGCGGATGGCCTGATGTTGGTACCATCACGCTGATCGTTTTCTCCTTCAGATTCCCCCAGTTGCATCATGACAGCTGTTTCCTTGATTTTCAACATTGACCTCTTCAGTAAACACAGCAGTGGTATGGTAATGCTGACTGAAGAGTTGTCACTGCTCACAAGCAACGTGGATTGCTCAAAATTTTGGAGGACTTGGCAGAGGTCCAACATGTTGGCCCAATCGGATCCACAGAAGCTTGGCAGCTGTCCGGATGCGCCTCGGTACTGCGCCGTCATGTACTGGACCACTGCACTCTTCTGCTCACAAAAGCGGGCTAGCATGTGCAGCGTAGAATTCCAGCGCGTAGGGACATCACACAGCAAGCGATGGTGGGGGAGATTGAAGCGCTCCTGCATCGTGGCGAGTGCCCCCGAAGCAGTACTGGAATTTCTACAATGTTTGGCCACTCGACGCACCTTCAACAGAAGATCGGCCACGCCTGGGTATGTCCTCAGGAACCGCTGAACTACTAGGTTCATCACGTGCGCCAGGCAAGGGATGTGTGTCAGCTTAGCCAACCTTAAAGCGCGAATGAGATTACTCCCATTATCACACACAACCATGCCCGGTTTCAGGTCCAGCGGTGCCAGCCACAAATCCGTCTGTTCCTTTATTCCCTTCCAAATTTCCTCCCCTGTGTGCTGCTTATCCCCAAGGCAGATCAGCTTCAGCAACGCTTGCTGACGCATGCCAACAGCTGTGCTGCACTGCTTCCACGATCCTACTGCTGCTGGGTTAGCGTTTCCGGATGAGGTACAGCTTTGAGATGCGTTGGAGGAGAAGGAGTCAGAGAGGTAGGTGCTGCTGTTGTTATCCAGTGGGAGGGACGGCGGTGCAGCTGTTTGCGGCGTGGGCAACACCCGCGCCGTAGCAGGTGAGGAATCGCTGCCAGGCTCCACAAGGTTCACCCAGTGCGCGGTAAGGGAGATGTATCGACCCTGGCCGAACGCACTCGTCCAGGTGTCAGTGGTGAGGTGAACCTTGCAGGCAACGGCATTCTTCAAGCTTCGGGTTATTTTGCTGACCACGTGCTCATGCAACTCAGGCACTGCAGAGCGCGCAAAGTGGTAGCGGCTGGGAACCACGTAACGTGGGATGGCCACTGACATCATGCCCTTGAAGCTGTTTGTCTCCACCACTCGATATGGCAGCATTTCGCAGGCCAGAAGCTTGGCTATGCTGGCTGTTACTGCCACGGCCCGGGGGTCATTTGCTGGCAATTTCCTCTTGCGCTCAAACATCTCCGACACAGACAACTGAACCGTAGCGCTGCACACGGAAGGGCTGTTGGTTGTTGTGTTTGATGAAGACTGGGAGACCTCAAGAGCACTACTCCGGAAAGTGACAGTGTCAGCGTCGTCTGATGTTTGTGAATGTTGTGAACCACGCAATGGCTGGGCTACTGCTGCTGCTGAGGCGGGTCTGGTGGTGAGTCTGGTGAACCCAAGGGAGGCAGTGTTGCTGGTACCCTGTCCTGCCGAGTTTGCCCACAGAGTGGGATGTTTGGATAGCATGTGGCGGCTCATGCTGGTGGTGGAGAGGTTGTTAATACTTTTCCCCCTGCTCAGGCGGGTCTTGCACACCTTGCAAATCGCCATGGTAACATCCTCAGTGCAGTCTTCAAAGAAAGCCCAGACTTTGGAGCACCTGCCTTGCTGGCGATTTCTGTTTGCTCCTCTTTTGCCTCTCACTTGAACTTCCACGCTTGTGGTGCCTGAAATTGCGCGCCGCCTACCTTGTGGCACAAGGCGAACTCGTGCAGCAGTGGGTTCTTCAACAGACTCATCTGTGCTGCTGCTACGACGGCGATGTTCTCGTTCACAAACAAAATCTGGGTCCCTGTCCACATTGTCCATACCCTCCTCTTCCATCTCCTCAAACTCGTCATATGTCATTGTGGGGGGCCGCCGCCGTGGAGTAGAGCTCCCCAGAACAACCTCTGCGCAGCTCACTCCAACGTCATCTTCCAGATCTTGTCGGCCGACCTCCTGCAATTGCAACCCCTCCTGCCCAACTTGCTCTGGGATTTGGGTTTCCGAGTCCTCCTCGGACTCGCCTTGTATTTCAGTGCGCGGTGCATTTCCCACAGTTAATGGTTGTGAATCCAGGCACAACATTTCTGGCTGTTCCTCCATTGACCTTTGAAAGGTGGAAGTTTGTTGGGCTGGGAATAGCTCCTGCGAATACCCCATTGTGTCCTGAGGTAATTCATCGGACTGGTTATCTGGCAGTTGTGTGCGTGGTGTCGCTGCCGGTTGTGTCAGCTTTGTGCCCACTGGCTCCTTGTAACTGGCTGAGGATTCGGACCTCGTGCGTGATGTGCTGGTGCTGCTTAACCCACTGCTGGACGCTTGAGAGGTCATCCAAGTAATTATCTGGTCCTATTCTTTTGGATTTGTGAGGGTTGTTGTCCTGGACAACATGGGCGGTATTGAGTGGGTTTTCTTGGGTGCTCCCCTGTGGCCTGTACGTGAACCGTCAGGGGAAACACCTCTTCCCTTGCCCCTCCCTCTTTCACCGGATTTCTTCCTCATTTCACTTATCCTTACAGTACACGCTGACTGGCAGCAGTACAGTGGCAGTACAGAAATGCTATACAGTACCACTATTCCCAGCAGCGACACAGAGCACAATGCTATACAGTGGCGGGTGAGCGGTGTACCACTATTCCCAGCAGCGACACAGAGCACAATGCTATACAGTGGCGGGTGAGCGGTGTACCACTATTCCCAGCAGCGACACAGAGCACAATGCTATACAGTGGCGGGTGAGCGGTGTACTACTATTCCCAGCAGACACAGAGTGGCAGTAAACAGAATGCTATATAGTGTGGCTGAGCGAGGTACACAGAGTGGCAGTAAACAGAATGCTATATAGTGTGGCTGAGCGAGCGGTGTACTACTATTCCCAGCAGACACAGAACAGTAAACAGAATGCTATATAGTGTGGCTGAGCGAGGTACACAGAGTGGCAGTAAACAGAATGCTATATAGTGTGGCTGAGCGAGCGGTGTACTACTATTCCCAGCAGACACAGAACAGTAAACAGAATGCTATATAGTGTGGCTGAGCGAGGTACACAGAGTGGCAGTAAACAGAATGCTATATAGTGTGGCTGAGCGAGCGGTGTACTACTATTCCCAGCAGACACAGAACAGTAAACAGAATGCTATATAGTGTGGCTGAGCAGTGTACCACTATTCCCAGCAGCGACACACAGCACAATGCTATACAGTGGCGGGTGAGCGGTGTACCACTATTCCCAGCAGTGACACAGAGCACAATGCTATACAGTGGCGGGTGAGCGGTGTACCACTATTCCCAGCAGCGACACAGAGCACAATGCTATACAGTGGCGGGTGAGCGGTGTACCACTATTCCCAGCAGCGACACAGAGCACAATGCTATACAGTGGCGGGTGAGCGGTGTACTACTATTCCCAGAAGACACAGAGTGGCAGTAAACAGAATGCTATATAGTGTGGCTGAGCGAGGTACACAGAGTGGCAGTAAACAGAATGCTATATAGTGTGGCTGAGCGAGCGGTGTACTACTATTCCCAGCAGACACCGAACAGTAAACAGAATGCTATATAGTGTGGCTGAGCGGTGTACCACTATTCCCAGCAGCGACACAGAGCACAATGCTATACAGTGGCGAGTGAGCGGTGTACCACTATTCCCAGCAGCGACACAGAGCACAATGCTATACAGTGGCGGGTGAGCGGTGTACCACTATTCCCAGCAGCGACACAGAGCACAATGCTATACAGTGGCGGGTGAGCGGTGTACCACTATTCCCAGCAGCGACACAGAGCACAATGCTATACAGTGGCGGGTGAGCGGTGTACCACTATTCCCAGCAGCGACACAGAGCACAATGCTATACAATGGCGGGTGAGCGGTGTACCACTATTCCCAGCAGCGACACAGAGCACAATGCTATACAGTGGCGGGTGAGCGGTGTACCACTATTCCCAGCAGCGACACAGAGCACAATGCTATACAGTGGCGGGTGAGCGGTGTACTACTATTCCCAGAAGACACAGAGTGGCAGTAAACAAAATGCTATATAGTGTGGCTGAGCGAGGTACACAGAGTGGCAGTAAACAGAATGCTATATAGTGTGGCTGAGCGAGCGGTGTACTACTATTCCCAGCAGACACAGAACAGTAAACAGAATGCTATATAGTGTGGCTGAGCGGTGTACCACTATTCCCAGCAGCGACACAGAGCACAATGCTATACAGTGGCGAGTGAGCGGTGTACCACTATTCCCAGCAGCGACACAGAGCACAATGCTATACAGTGGCGGGTGAGCGGTGTACCACTATTCCCAGCAGCGACACAGAGCACAATGCTATACAGTGGCGGGTGAGCGGTGTACCACTATTCCCAGCAGCGACACAGAGCACAATGCTATACAGTGGCGGGTGAGCGGTGTACCACTATTCCCAGCAGCTACACAGAGCACAATGCTATACAGTGGCGGGTGAGCGGTGTACCACTATTCCCAGCAGCGACACAGAGCACAATGCTATACAGTGGCGGGTGAGCGGTGTACTACTATTCCCAGAAGACACAGAGTGGCAGTAAACAGAATGCTATATAGTGTGGCTGAGCGAGGTACACAGAGTGGCAGTAAACAGAATGCTATATAGTGTGGCTGAGCGAGCGGTGTACTACTATTCCCAGCAGACACAGAACAGTAAACAGAATGCTATATAGTGTGGCTGAGCGGTGTACCACTATTCCCAGCAGCGACACAGAGCACAATGCTATACAGTGGCGAGTGAGCGGTGTACCACTATTCCCAGCAGCGACACAGAGCACATTGCTATACAGTGGCGGGTGAGCGGTGTACCACTATTCCCAGCAGCGACACAGAGCACAATGCTATACAGTGGCGGGTGAGCGGTGTACCACTATTCCCAGCAGCGACACAGAGCACAATGCTATACAGTGGCGGGTGAGCGGTGTACCACTATTCCCAGCAGCGACACAGAGCACAATGCTATACAGTGGCGGGTGAGCGGTGTACCACTATTCCCAGCAGCGACACAGAGCACAATGCTATACAGTGGCGGGTGAGCGGTGTACTACTATTCCCAGCAGACACAGAGTGGCAGTAAACAGAATGCTATATAGTGTGGCTGAGCGAGCGGTGTACTACTATTCCCAGCAGACACAGAACAGTAAACAGAATGCTATATAGTGTGGCTGAGCGAGGTACACAGAGTGGCAGTAAACAGAATGCTATATAGTGTGGCTGAGCGAGCGGTGTACTACTATTCCCAGCAGACACAGAACAGTAAACAGAATGCTATATAGTGTGGCTGAGCGAGGTACACAGAGTGGCAGTAAACAGAATGCTATATAGTGTGGCTGAGCGAGCGGTGTACTACTATCCCCAGCAGACACAGAACAGTAAACAGAATGCTATATAGTGTGGCTGAGCGAGGTACACAGAGTGGCAGTAAACAGAATGCTATATAGTGTGGCTGAGCGAGCGGTGTACTACTATTCCCAGCAGACACAGAACAGTAAACAGAATGCTATATAGTGTGGCTGAGCGAGGTACACAGAGTGGCAGTAAACAGAATGCTGAGCGAGCGGTGTACTACTATTCCCAGCAGCGACACAATGACTGGGGGGACCCTGGCTAGCGTGGCTGGAGCGCGAACTACCCTGCCTGCCTACCCAAAGCTAAACCCACAGACAAATGGCGGAAATATGACATGGTTCGGGTATTTATTTACCCGAACCACGTGACAGTTCGGCCAATCAGAGCGCGTTCGGGTCCGAACCACGTGACCCGTTCGGCCAATCACAGCGCTAGCCGAACGTTCGGGGAACGTTCGGCCATGCGCTCTTAGTTCGGCCATGTGGCCGAACGGTTTGGCCGAACACCATCAGGTGTTCGGCCGAACTCGAACATCACCCGATGTTCTGTTCTGTTCTGCAGAACCCGAACAGTGGCGAACACTGTTCGCCCAACACTACCAGAGACATTGGCTACCAAATTGGCCAGTTCAGAATAAATGGCTCATGCACTAAAGATTATGCATAACAGAGTGCTAGTGTGATTTTTTTTTTCTTTAGTGCTCCACCTGCTTCTATGAGAAGTGCCAGAAGGGCCTTATTTTGTTGCTGTGTAGTAAGCTTAAAGGGAATGAGCTAAGAGGGATATGGGAACTGCCATATGTATCTCCTTTTAAACAATGCAAGTTGCCTGACTGTCTCCCTGATCCTGTGTCTCTAATACTTTTTTGCCATAGACCCTGAACAAGCATGCGGCAGATAAGGTGCTCTGACTCATCACCTGATTGGATTAGCCGCATGCTTGTTTCAGGGTTGTGACTACTGACACCAGAAGATCAACAGGACTGCCGGGCAACTGGTATTTTCTAAAAAGAAATTAATATGGCAGCCTACATATCACTCTCACCTCGGGTTCCCTATAAGCAAGCTCCATGGGCCTATTAGTCGCTAAGTCTAGAGACTACTTTTCAGTCTTCTTTATTGCAGCTGAAAATGAACAATCTTCTGCTCACAAGACCACCAAACCAGCAAGAAGGGCTCCATTAAAAAAAAACAAAAAAAAACCCTCTACAGGCGACATGGATAGTTATTCCAATACGTTTCTTAAATGTGTGCTGTTTTTATTTTTCATGCAAAGACATAAGACAACTAGGAAAAATACCTGATACTGATTGTGTCTTCGTAAATTGTCAGCAGCACGTCTCTGGAAGGGAACAGAAAAAAAAATAAGTCATTTAAATATAATATATAGAATAAACAGCTGAAAGTACAAACAGTCTAGTCATTTTAGCAATTATTACATTTTGATTTGGCTGTGAGCATTTAAGGCCTTGCATGAATGTCACCTTAGCTTAGCTCAGCTTAAAACAGGAAGTATGACTCTCTGCCACATTTGGTAATGACTGTCACACAGACATCTCTCTGTACAGTACAGTGCAATGCTCCACTGGTTACCTTTTACTTACAGTGAGAATGGGAAATTAGCCATTCCAATCTAACAGAATCTCGATTTATTTTTTATAATGAATCTCTATGAGTTTTAGTCATATGGGTGCTTGAATGGCCCTGTTAATGGTGATGTTCAATGTATCAAAAATGTATAAGAAATATCAGAATCAGAATCAGAATATGTAGTTCAGACTAAAGTAAACCTTGTCCTTCATGTTTTCTACTCTAAAGTAAACCTGATGATGCATCTAAAAACAAAAACGTGTTATACTGCTATGACTATGGGGCAGCACGGTGGCATAGAGGTTAGCGCTCTCGCCTTGCAAGTGCTGGGTCCCTGGTTCGATTTCCAGCCAGGTCAACATCTGCAAGGAGTTTGTATGTTCTCCCCGTGTCTGTGTGGGTTTCCTCCGGGAACTTCGGTTTCCTCCCACACCCCAAAAACATACAGAAACTTTATTTGGCTTCCCCCCAAAAAATTGGCCCTAGACCATACATGCACTACACGATACATACATATGACTATGGTAGGGACTAGATTGTGAGCCCCTCTGAGGGACAGTTAGTGACAAGACAATATACTCTGTACATCGCTGCGTAATATGTCGGCGCTATATAAATACTTAAATACATCAGCTTCTGCGAGGACTCCTGTATTCCAACAAAAACCTTCAAACTGTATCCGAGCGACAAACCGTGGTTCTCAAAGAGACTACGACAACTACGGCACAGCAAAGAAGCCGCACATAAGGCCGGTAACCAGGAAGAATACAGGAAGGCAAGAAACGACCTAAACAGAGAGCTGAGGTTCGCAAAAAAGTGCTACGCGGAAAAGATGGAACAGAACCTCTCCTCAAATGACTCATGAGCCGTGTGGAAAGGGCTGAAGGCTGCCACCAACTACAAGCCCTCCCCTCAGCATGCCACACCAAGCACTGAGCTTGCCGAGAGTCTCAGTGACTTCTACTGCAGATTCGAGAACCAGCCAACACCTGCAGTACTCCCACAGCCACCTGCACAATCTGCCACTGTAGCTGGGCCTTAACCCTAACTCACACCCACCGTCAGTGAGGGAGGCAGATGTACTGAAACACTTGCTAAGGCTAAATGCTAGGAAAGCCTCAGGTCCGGACGGAGTGTCACCAGCCTGCCTGAAAACCTGTGCCCGTCAGCTCGCTTCCACCCTCTCCTCCATCTTCACGAGGTCCCTCCAGGAAGGCAAAGTTCCCACGTGCTTCAAGAGATCTACCATTATCCCTGTCCCCATCCTCGACCTCAACAACTTCAGGCCTGTGGCACTTACATCTGTGATCATGAAAGCTTTTGAAAGCATGGTGCTACCCCTCCTTAAGCACTCCACAGTGGGACTGCTGAATCCGCACCAGTTCGCGTACAGATCGAACAGGTCCACCGATGATGCCATCAACACCTGCTTGGAGCTTGTCTATGATCACCTGGATAGACCAGACTCCTACGCCAGGTTCCTCCTACTGGACTTCAGCTCAGCATTCAATACCATCAGCCCCAAAATACTTCAAGACAATCTCGCTGCGCTAGGAGTCCCCCCAACGCTACGCCTGTGGATTACGGACTTCCTCACCAACAGGTCCCAGGTCGTCAGGTTAGGCACCATCTCCTCACAACCTAGAATCACGAACACAGGGGCCCCACAAGGCTGCGTCCTGTCGCCGTTTCTGTTCTCTCTGTATACGAACAACTGCAAATCCACGTCAGACTCAGTAAAAGTAATCAAATTTGCTGATGACACGACCATTGTGGGCCTCATCACCAAAAACGATGAGAAAGCGTACCGCCACCAGGTCGAAAACATATGCCGCTGGTGCAGAGAGAACGGTTTGGTCCTAAACACAGCGAAAACGGTGGAGATGATCGTTGATTTCAGGAGGCGCGCCTCTACCCCGCCTCCAATCCACATTGATGGCAAGGAAGTAGAAAGAGTCCCCAGTGTCCGCCTACTGGGCACAACTATCTCCAACGACCTGAGGTGGAACGCCAACACTGCCTCAACACAGAGGAAAGCCCAACAGAGACTTTTCTTTCTCCGCCAACTGAAAAAGTTCAGTGTGGTCCAAAAACTTCTGACAAACTTCTACTCAGCCACAATCGAATCCATCCTATGCTTGTCCATCCTGGTCTGGTACGCCAGCTCCTCCGCCAGCGACAGGCTCAAACTGCAGAGGGTCATCAGATCTGCGGAGAGGATCATCGGGAGATCCCTTCCCACTCTGGACCTCCTCTACCACTCCAGGCTGAACACCAGAGCATTCTTTAATCAGCTCCCCTCGAGCCGGAAGCTCCAGTTCCAATCCATCTACGCCAGGACCTCGAGACACAAGAACAGCTTCTTTTCCTCGGCTGTCAACCTCCTGAACTCTCTCCATGGAAATGCCCATCCCCACCCTTTATATTGTCTGTCTGCTTACATATATGTATCGTTATGTCCTGCTTGTTCTCACCTAGCCCTGTACTTGCCAAACCCAATTCCGGGCACGGCCCAGTCGTGCTTGGCGAAATAAAAGATTCTGATTCTGATTCTGATTCTGACAATACCATGACGCACTGGAGCACTCTGCACATAGACGGCGCCCCAGCTCAAGCATACCTTTCGGTTGTTTTTGTATTGTAACTTATTCCACATTGTGTTCCTCTGCATAAAGGTTGTATAATGTTCTGTATTCTGTAAATGTTCTGTTCCTACTGCATGTCCTGTCCTGTATTTGTAACTATATTGTGTATCAGTACCCTGTACGTGCCAAGCCCAGTTCCGGGCATGTCCCAGTCGTGCTTGGCAAAATAAAGTTTCTGATTCTGATTCTGAAATAAATAAATAAAAAAATAAATGACGCTAGTACCACATTCTGCCTGTATCACAGTGGCATGGTGTTTTTTTTATTTGTTTGGGGGTTTTTTTGGAAAGCCTTTTCTACCCAAAAACTTTTTTTGCCTTCACCTTCTTTTCCCCACAAAATTTAAAGCGCTTCTGATGGGAAAGTGTTGTAGAGGCTGCCATATTTATTTCCTTTTAAGCAATGCACATTGCCAGGCTGTCATGCTCATCCTTTGCCTCTAACACTTTTTGCCATTCACCCTCATCAAGCATGCACATCAGATTAAATCTTGACTGGATTTGCTGCATGCTTGTTTCAAATGTGTGATTTAGACACTACTGATGCACGAAAGATCAGCAGGATTGCCAAGCAACTGGCATTATTTAACAGGAAATAACAATGACAGCATCCATACACCTCCTGAGGTGTCCGTTAAACATTTTTATAACATTCATGTTATTAAATAGCTGTAAGTAGTGCAATATGGGTAACAAGCTGTATATATAAATGGCTTGTAGTGCTGCATTGTTTTAGTACTGTGACAGATAGGGCCATATCCTATTTCTTAACTCGCCAACGTTCAGCATTGGCAAGCCTAAAAATCAGGTGACGATAATGTTGCCTGATCCAATTGTACTTAGCACCCAGAAGGGTGTTAAGTAACTAATTTGAGCAACTTTATTGTACTGTGAGTTCTTTATTCCCAGTCCTATTGTCTTTGTTATGCTGCTACAAAGCATGAGCATTAGCTGACCCATGAAGAGTGATGGACGTTGGCTGGGCTTATGCAAGATGATGACTGTTGTGGAATCAGCACAACTTACAGGCCCCCACACTACTAGTCCTATCATTATCTGGTGCTGTCTGATATTTTTTTTATGACCTGAGTTCAGATTTTGTAGATAGTGCAGCAGGGTTTTGGGTCATATGGAATAACAGGAAACTAGATGATGAGACTAGTCAAATCCATGTTTTTTTCAGTAGAAATGTATGGCTGTGAGAGCAGGACCATAAAGAAGGCTGAGTCCCAAAGAGTCAATGCCTTGGAATTATAGTGATGGAGAAGGCTTTTGAGCGTTCAAGTTTAAGGATTGACTGATCAGTCAATCCTTAAAGTGAACCTCCGGACTAAAAATCTACTCAGCAGAACTGAAAAGGCTTGGTGTTTCACAGCATCAGAACTTTGTTTTTCTTACCAAAGCATCATTTTTTAGCTGCATTTTTAGCTAAGCTCCACCCATCAAAGAAAAAAAAGCCCGGGCTTTTTTCCCCTGATGCTGTGCAGTGCATGATGGGATTTCCTATGTTGTTATTCACATTGCCTAGCAACTGGGCGAGGTGCTCAGGACACAGGACAGTTGGAACGGTGTCTCATGCTCCCTGTCACCTCCTTACAACCAAAAAGATGGCTGCCATCATGAAATAAAACATTTGCCTGTTCTTTTAAAACAGTGTGGGTAAGATATTATATTACCTATCTATTTTAATTAACATAACTAATGTAACTTAATGACAGTATGTTTGTTTAGGCTGGAGTTCCTCTTTAAATAAATTAACCCTGACTTTTCATTGTAAGGAATACTAACAATGAAGCTGAGGGCAAAAGGAGGAGAGGGCAGCAGAGGATGAGATGACTAAATAGTATCATGGAAGCAACAAAAATAAGCTTCTAGAGGCAGTAGAGTATAGAGGGGCCTAGTGTGCTGTGGTCCATAAGGTCTCAATTCACAAAACTTCTCTAAATAACTGATTTATCACCTAATTGATAAAAATAACCTTTCAGTGCATTTACAAGCAAAATAATAACTCAAAGTAAGTTGTTCCTGATTAACTTCATTTCAATATTACTCTTCTTGCCTTAATTATATTGTATTTTTGCTCTTTAGGAGCTTAAAAAAGTAACATAGAAAAGGTGAAAACAGAGGAAAACGGGTGAAAAATGTTTGTGAATCCTGCCCAAAGAGTTGGACATGACTGAATAGTGACTGAACAACAACAGAAAAGTGGATGAGAAAATACTAACATTAAGCACAGTTGCCAAATAACCTTTTAATGGTAATTTCTAGGAAAGTGACTGTATACTACCAAATATACAACAAAATAGCACTTTGGTGAGCAAAAAGGGGCTTTCTAAATCTACCACATAGCTTGCAGTTTGATGAGCTCAGTTAATTAGTACATCAAAGCATGTTAATATTATCCATGCCAATATGCATATGAACGAGGCTGTGCCATGTGTTCAGTGTCAACAGGAAGCGTCCAACTACCATGGCCAGATAATTATTAAATATTTTTATTTCCCATAGATATAAAACAGATGATAAAACTGGAATGTTCTACTAACTAGAAATACATATCTTTATAAATTGTGCCACTGGGGTGACAGTGACTGTTATCTCAATCCAGGCATTCATTACAGTAAATATCTATATCCATTAGAATATATGATCAGTCATTGTTGAAGGGGAAATCACATGAGGTATAGATCATACACATTTGTGAGCTAAGAGGGTCATGATCTGATATTCAATGTAGATCAGATTAAGCATTTTCACTGCTTGCTGCATTCCTCTAGTGGCCTGCATGCATATGCTCTCCTCTCCTCCCTCCCTTTCTCCCTGCGGAGTTGTGAGCCTGTGCGTTATGATAGGTTTACTAGCCCAACTGCACCTTCCATGGAGGGAGGACAGCAATATGGTCCTCTATTGGCAGACCGGATTTAAAGCACCAATGAGCCGTAGTTTACCAAGGCCAATTTTTTATATAAGGAGTTAACCAGACTTAAAGGGATCCAAGCAGCTTTTTTATCCAGCAGTGTGTCCTGGTTTCTAATAGTTGTAGGAGCTGCCATTTCCCCCTCCACTCTGCCCTTATTTACCCAGGGAAAGGTGTGAATGTAATCAAGTGTGACTTTTTTAAACTGTTTAAAGTACAGTATGTTATCACCCCGCTGATAAAAGCTTTTGTTTGCTCACTGCTTCTGCTAATTACAGCAGTCCTTATCTGGCTGCGGAGAGCAGAGTAGGGCAATAAAAGCATCCTCAACCAATAATCCGACATGTGTACAGCAGCCCCCAACAAATGACTGCCGCTTGGCTAGAGATTCGCCTAGCTGATCAACCCAGCCAAGCAATGGCAAATTGCTTTGACCACGCAGCTCACCATCCCCCCCTCCCCCCATCCCCCCATCGCATTGTATTATGAGTGTGCGCACCTTGTTGTCCCTCCACCACCCTGCGTAGCAACATAACACATCATCAGCTATGCAGCTGATGCATCTGTATAGTCCAGCCCCGCGATGGTGCCTGAGGGATCGGGTCCCAATCCCAGACGGGCACCATCAGTTAGTGTGTGTGTACGGGCCTCAGGAGTAATTATATACCTCCTAGAAACCATAACAGATGCAAGCTATATGTGAGTGTGGTGCCCTATAACATTAATCCATGGGTGATTGCAGGTGATGATAGCTTGGGACTGCTTTTTTGTGTGTGATTATTTTAAAGCACGTGAGGTTTTTCTGAAGGTCACACAGAGAACACTGAGGTCAGTGACCACTACTAAGAAAGGCTTTGTTTGTGCATAACCAAGGGATAACATCAATACAGCAAGATCCTCTCACAAAGTGAAAGAGGCACCTAGGTTAAAGAGGAACTCCAGCCTAAACAAACATAATGTCATTAAGTTACATTAGTTATGTTAATTAAAATAGATAGGTAATATAATCTCTTACCCACCCTGTTTTTTAAAAAAAAACTGGAAAATGTTTGATTTCATGATGGCAGCCATCTTTTTGGTTGAAAGGAGGTGACAGGGAGCATGAGACACAGTTCCAACTGTCCTGTGTCCTGAGCACCTCTCCCAGTTGCTAGGCAATGTGAATAACCACATAGGAAATCCCATCATGCTCTGCACAGCATCAGGGAAAAAAAGCCTGGGCTTTTTTTCTTTGATAGGTGGAGCTTAGATAAAAATGCAGCTAAAAATGATGCTTTGGTAAGAAAAACAAAGTTCTGATGCTGTGAAACTGTTAAAGAAACACCAAGCCTTTTCAGTTCTGCTGAGTAGATTTTTAGTCCGGAGGTTCACTTTAACTACAATGGAGTAGTGCATCACAGCAGCATATAACACCAAATATACATATTAACAAAATGTACAGTTTATTGTAGTGATGCTCAAATACCCCTTTTTAAAATTCGAGTTTGGTCGAATTCGAATAGTAAATTATTCGAGGTCAGTCGAATATTCGAGTCGAATAATTTTTACTATTCGATTCGACCTCGGACTTCGAGCTCACTATTCGAGTCGGTATTCGAGCTCACTATTCGAGCTGACTATTCGAATTGGCCTTAAATAGCTTCCAACACTTGTTTTGAGGGTGAATGATGCAAGAAACATCTTTTTTTCCAAGTAACAACAGCAAGTGATTATGTGGGGATGTTCCTTTAAAAAAAAAGGTGGAAAGAGAAGTTGTGTCCTTAATTTTGTTCAGTAGTGTTACTGTATATACTTGTTCTTCTTCTTCTTTATCTTTCTTCTTCTTCTTCTAGATCTTCTTCTTCTATATCTTCTTCTTCTTCTTCTATATTGTCTTCTTCTTCTTCTTCTTCTTCTTCTTCTTCATCATCTTCTTCTTCTTCTTCTTCATCATCTTCTTCTTCTTCATCTTCTTCATCTTCTTAATCTTCTTCTTCTTCTTCATCTTCATCTTCTTCTTCTTCTTCATCTTCTTCATCTTCTTCTTCTTCATCTTCTTCTTCTTCTTCATCTTCTTCTTCTTCTTCTTCATCTTCTTCTTCTTCTTCTTCTTCATCTTCTTCATCTTCTTCTTCTTCTTCTTCTTCATCTTCTTCTTCTTCTTCATCTTCATCTTCTTCTTCTTCATCTTCTTCTTCTTCATCTTCTTCATCTTCTTCTTCTTTTTCATCTTCTTCATCATCTTCTTCATCTTCTTCTTCATCTTCTTCTTCATCTTCATCTTCTCCTTCTCCTTCTTTTTCAATATCGTCTTCTTCTTCTTCACGTATTTCTCTTTTCAATTTTTTTTTTAAAGAAATGCAGCTATTTTTGAGCGTAACAAATAGCTGGTGGGCGCACGCATGTTGGAAGCGCCATTGTATGTGCTCCCTGGCAGTGGAAACACAAAGACAGCAGGAGGTAAATTCAGCAGCAGGAGGAGGAGGATGAGTGTGTGGCAGCAGGCAGTCAATGAGGCAGGCAGCTCGCCGTGACATAATAGCCCTGGTACCTAGCGGTGATACCAGGGCTGTAAATAAACACAACAGGAGGTCCCAGACAGCGGTCGTGCAGCCCACATTGTGTCCAATACACAACTGGGACAACACAGTTTTCAACCCGGGCACCTCAGAAAAATTAAACCTTTTTTTTTTTTTAATGGTTTGTTTGGTTTTGGTTTTGCAACCAATATAGCTATTGTTTGACGTAATAGCTGGTGGCAGAGTGGCAGCAGAAGGTAATTCTGTGTACCCTGGCAGTGGGAAACACAGACAGACAGCAACAGCAGCAGGAGGAATGGAGGAGTAATGTGAGCAGCTATTGTTTGACGTAATAGCTGGTGGCAGAGTGGCAGCAGAAGGTAAATCATCTGTGTACCCTGGCAGTGGGAAACACAGACAGACAGCAGCAGCAGCAGCAGGAGGAGGTATGGAGGAGCAGTGTGAGTGTGGCAGCAGGTAGGCAGCGTGACATAATAGCCCTGGTACCTAGCGGTGATACCAGGGCTGTAAATAAACACAACAGGAGGTCCCAGACAGCGGTCGTGCAGCCCACATTGTGTCCAATACACAACTGGGACAACACAGTTTTCAACCCGGGCACCTCAGAAAAATTAAACCTTTTTTTTTTTTTTTTTGGTTTGTTTGGTTTTGGTTTTGCAACCAATATAGCTATTGTTTGACGTAATAGCTGGTGGCAGAGTGGCAGCAGAAGGTAATTCTGTGTACCCTGGCAGTGG
Source organism: Hyperolius riggenbachi (assembly GCF_040937935.1). Classification (NCBI taxonomy): domain Eukaryota; kingdom Metazoa; phylum Chordata; class Amphibia; order Anura; family Hyperoliidae; genus Hyperolius; species Hyperolius riggenbachi. The sequence goes on from NC_090647.1 coordinate 96,399,132, forward strand.
GAAACACAGACAGACAGCAAAAGCAGCAGGAGGAATGGAGGAGTAGGCGAGCAGCTATTGTTTGACGTAATAGCTGGTGGCAGAGTGGCAGCAGAAGGTAAATCATCTGTGTAGTGTACCCTGGCAGTGGGAAACACAGACAGACAGCAGCAGCAGCAGCAGGAGGAGGTATGGAGGAGCAGTGTGAGTGTGGCAGCAGGTAGGCAGCGTGACATAATAGCCCTGGTACCTAGCGGTGATACCAGGGCTGTAAATAAACACAACAGGAGGTCCCAGACAGCGGTCGTGCAGCCCACATTGTGTCCAATACACAACTGGGACAACACAGTTTTCAACCCGGGCACCTCAGAAAAATTAAACCTTTTTTTTTTTTATGGTTTTTTGGTTTTTGGTTTTACAACCAATATAGCTATTGTTTGACGTAATAGCTGGTGGCAGAGTGGCAGCAGAAGAAGGTAATTCTGTGTACCCTGGCACTGGGAAGCACAGACAAACAGCAGCAGCAGGAGGAGGAATGGAGGAGTAGGCGAGCAGCTATTGTTTGACGTAATAGCTGGTGGCAGAGTGGCAGCAGAAGGTAAATCATCTGTGTACCCTGGCAGTGGGAAACACAGACAGACAGCAGCAGCAGCAGCAGGAGGAGGTATGGAGGAGCAGTGTGAGTGTGGCAGCAGGTAGGCAGCGTGACATAATAGCCCTGGTACCTAGCGGTGATACCAGGGCTGTAAATAAACACAACAGGAGGTCCCAGACAGCGGTCGTGCAGCCCACATTGTGTCCAATACACAACTGGAACAACACAGTTTTCAACCCGGGCACCTCAGAAAAATTAAACCTTTTTTTTTTTTAATGGTTTGTTTGGTTTTGGTTTTGCAACCAATATAGCTATTGTTTGACGTAATAGCTGGTGGCAGAGTGGCAGCAGAAGAAGGTAATTCTGTGTACCCTGGCAGTGGGAAACACAGACAGACAGCAGAAGGGCAGTACACAGCAGCCCACTGTAGGTGTAAAATGTGTGGCTGCAGGCGACGTAATAGTCAAAGTGAACCAGGCTGGCTTAGTGAGCAGGAGCCAGGAGGTGGTAAAGGGTGGTAAGGCACATTAACGATGGTTCCGGCAGCCAGTTCATGTCCCCCTCTCGCCGACAACAGGGGCCAGGAACTCGCCTTCCACCCACGCCTGGTTCATCTTGAGAAACGTCAGTCTGTCCACAGACTTGTGAGACAGACGTGAGCGTTTCTCGGTGACCACGCCACCAGCTGCACTGAAGCAGCGCTCGGACAGCACGCTGGAAGGGGGGCAGGACAGCACTTCCAGGGCGTACTGCGCCAGCTCGCTCCAGATCTCCATGCGCTTGACCCAATACTCCATGGGATCAACAGGGGCATCGCTGTCAAGCCCGCTGTACGACCCCATGTAGTCAGCCACCATGCGGGTCAGGCGCTGGCTGTGACCGGAGGAGGATGCTGCTGCATGCATCTCCTCTCTAGTCACTGCTGCCGGAGCCTCTACAGTCCTGTAGAGCTCGTGGCTGAGAGACAGCAGGTCTGTGGGGCGCTTGCTGCTGCTGGATGCAGGCACCTGCTGCTGCCTCTGTGCTGGCTGCTGGACAGTGGGGGTGGAAGGCTGGGGGAAGGCTTCCTCCAAGCGCTCAACAAGGGCCTGCTGCAAGCTCCTTATTTGTTGCGCTGGGTCTCCTCCTGCAGGCGGCAGGAACTGGCTCAACTTCCCCTTGAGGCGTGGGTCCAACATCATGCTGATCCAGATGTCCTCCCTCTGCTTCATCTGGATCACCCTGGGGTCCCTGCGCAGGCACGTCAGCATGTGCGCTGCCATTGGGAAGAGGCGGGCCACGTCTGCTGGCACATCGACGTCAGTGCTGTCCTCATCCTCCTCCTCTGCCGCCTCATCCTCTCTCCACCCCCGCACCAACTCAGCTGCGCTGTGCTGATCCCCCTCATCAGCAGCCAGGTCAGGGACCTCCACCAAGTCCTCCTCCTCCTCCCCCTCAGAGGTGGACTGCGCAGCTGGTTGCCGCTCCTGCTGGTCCAAGGCTGCCGCTCCCTGTTCCAGCAAAGCATCGAGGGCCCTGTTCAGCAGAGAAACCAGGGGCACCCACTCGCAGACCATAGCATGGTCCCTGCTCACCATGTTTGTGGCCTGCAGGAAGGGAGCCAGCACTAAGCACACCTGCTGCATGTGCCTCCAGTCATCATCGGGGACGATGGACGGGATGTTGCTGGTCTTGTCCCTTCTCTGAGCTGCGGAAACAGTGGCCAGGGCAAGGTACTGTTTGACAGCGTGCCTCTGTTCAACCAGACGCTCCAACATCGCCAGGGTGGAGTTCCAGCGAGTCGGAACGTCAAGGATCAGCCGATGGCGTGGCAGATCCAGCTCCTTTTGCACGTCTTCCAGGCTCGCACAGGCTGCAGCCGAGCGCCGGAAGTGACGCACAACATTCCTTGCCGTTTCCAGCAGTTCGCCCATCCCCTGGTAGGTGCGCAGGAACTTCTGCACCACCAGGTTCAGCACGTGGGCAAGACAGGGGATGTGGGTCAGGTTTCCCCTGTCTATTGCGGCAACCAGATTGGCCCCATTGTCGGCCACCACCTCTCCGACTCTGAGGCCTCTGGGGGTCAGCCAAATCCTCTCCTGCTCCTGGAGTTTGGCCAACACATGGGTTGCCGTCAGCTTGGTCTTCCCAAGGCTGACCAAGTGCAGCAGCGCTTGGCAGTGGCGGGCCTTCACGCTGCTGCTGAGGCAGGGGGTTTGGCCAGGTGTGCCGGAGGATGGCAGAGGATCGGAGGAACCTGCTGCAGTTCCCCTGACCCTGCGGGGTGGCACCACCCACTGTGTTGCTGCTGCTGCTGTGCCCGCTGCTGCTCTCCCATCCTCACCCCCTTCCACCAAGCTGACCCAGTGGACAGTGAAGGACAGGTAGCGGCCTGTCCCGAAGCGGCTGCTCCAGGAGTCCATGGTGACGTGGACCCTTTCACCAACCGCGTGCTCTAGCCCTCGCTCCACATTGGCCATCACAAAGCGGTGCAGTGCAGGAATGGCCTTGCGGGCAAAGAAGTGTCTGCTGGGGAGCTGCCAGTCTGGGGCTGCGCAAGCAAGCAGCGCACGAATGTCGCTCCCCTCCTGCACGAGCGTGTACGGCAGGAGTTGGGAGCACATGGCCCGTGCCAGCAAGCCGTTCAGCTGCCGCACGCGACGGCTGCTGGGAGGCAGAGCCCTAACCACCCCCTGGAAGGACTCGCTCAAAAGGCTCTGGCGTGGCCTTTTGCTGACACGGGAATCAGCAGACACAGCAGAGGAGGCCACTGAGGACTGGCTGCCAGAACAGGCCTCAGTGTCGGCGGCAGGAGTTGCAGAGGGGGGAGGAGCAGTGCGTTTCCGCACTCCTGCTGGTGCTGCTGGAGGAGCAGGAGGGCGGGTGGCTGCTGTTGCTGCTGCTGCTGCTGAAGGCTGTGCAGTGATGGGTGTGGTGCCACTGCCAGCAGCAGATGCCTTCAGCCTCTGGAACTCCTCATGCTGGTGGAAATGTTTAGCCGCAAGGTGGTTGATGAGCGAGCTGGTGCTGAACTTTAAGGGGTCTGCACCTCTGCTCAACTTCCGCTGACAGTGGTTGCAAGTGGCGTACTTGCTGTAAACAGTGGGCATGGTGAAAAACCGCCAGATTGGTGACAGAAACTTCCCCCTACGGCATGGAAGCGCTGCTGCCTGTCTCCCTGTGGTGGTTGGGGGGGGGGCTTGGGTGCGGCTGGTGGTGGTACTGGCTGATGCTGCTGCTGCTGCTGCTGAGCCTGAGACACCAGCAGGCTGTGGGACGCTGCCAATGCTTGCAATGATGCGCCTCCTTGCAAGGCCCACAAGCGCATCCTCCTCCTCCTCCTCAGAGCTGCTGAGGACGACATCCCCTGGAGGTGGTGGCACCCAGTCTCTGTCTGTCACCGGGTCATCATCATCCTCCCCCTCCTGAAACATGTCCTGCTGGGATGAGGACCCCCCAAACTCCTCTCCTGATGCATGGATGGGCTGCTTGACTGTCGCCACAGTCTTGCTGTCCAATCCCTCATCCCCCAAAGTGCCCATCAGCATCTCCTCCTCAAGATCGCCAACAACAGCAGACAATTTACTCATGATGCCTGGGGTCAAAAGACTGCTGAATGACAGGTCGGCGAGTGACGGTGAACTGGCCTCCTCCCCAGACCCTGCTGGGCGGCTGCTGCGAACAGGGGTGGTGGTGGTGGTGGTGGTGAGGGTGGAGGCCTCGGATGCAGAGCTGATGGCGGGCTGCTCATCCTCCGTCATGAGTTGCACCACAGTGTCTGCATCCTTTTCCTCAATGGGACGTTTCCGACCCGGCTGGAGGAAAATGGGAGCAGGTGCTACACGCTGCTGCTGCTGTGTCTCTGCAGCGTGAGTTGCAGATGCTCCTGCTGGGCGGCGCCCAAGGCGTCCACGGCCAGTGGCTATGGGAGGAATGTTAGCCACTGACGCTGCTGCTGCTGCTGCGGAACTGTGCATGGTGGCGCGGCCGCGGCTTGCCACAATGCTGCTCCCTCTCCTCCTGATTCCCTTGCTGCCCTTCCCCTTGCCCAAACCGCGCTGGCTGCCACTTCCAGACATCTTCAATGTTTTGGGCGTATAGACAAAAGTTTTTTAAAAGGGCGGGTGAAAAGTGGGGTACTTTAATGGAGTGGGTTGGTTGGTGAGGTGACTGAGTGAGTGTCCCCTAGTACAGTAAGTAAGTAGTAACAGTCAGGAAGTACAACTAGCAGTTACAATAATCAGTAGTAATCACAAGTAAATTTAGTGTGTGTACACTCAGACAGTGAGTGCACGCACGCAGGAGCTAGTAGCCTATGAACACAGTGACTGAGTGTCCTAGACTCCTAGTACAGTAAGAGTAAGTAGTAACAGTAAGTAGAACTAACTAATTACAATAATCAATCAGCGATCAGAAGGAAATGGAGTGTGGGTGGTGTGTGTACACTCAGACAGTGAGTGCACGCACGCAGGAGCTAGTAGCCTATGAACACAGTGACTGAGTGTCCTAGACTCCTAGTACAGTAAGAGTAAGTAGTAACAGTAAGTAGAACTAACTAATTACAATAATCAATCAGCGATCAGAAGGAAATGGAGTGTGGGTGGTGTGTGTACACTCAGACAGTGAGTGCACGCACGCAGGAGCTAGTAGCCTATGAACACAGTGACTGAGTGTCCTAGACTCCTAGTACAGTAAGAGTAAGTAGTAACAGTAAGTAGAACTAACTAATTACAATAATCAATCAGCGATCAGAAGGAAATGGAGTGTGGGTGTGTGTACACTCAGACAGTGAGTGCACGCACGCAGGAGCTAGTAGCCTATGAACACAGTGACTGAGTGTCCTAGACTCCTAGTACAGTAAGAGTAAGTAGTAACAGTAAGTAGAACTAACTAATTACAATAATCAATCAGCGATCAGAAGGAAATGGAGTGTGGGTGGTGTGTGTACACTCAGACAGTGAGTGCACGCACGCAGGAGCTAGTAGCCTATGAACACAGTGACTGAGTGTCCTAGACTCCTAGTACAGTAAGAGTAAGTAGTAACAGTAAGTAGAACTAACTAATTACAATAATCAATCAGCGATCAGAAGGAAATGGAGTGTGGGTGTGTGTACACTCAGACAGTGAGTGCACGCACGCAGGAGCTAGTAGCCTATGAACACAGTGACTGAGTGTCCTAGACTCCTAGTACAGTAAGAGTAAGTAGTAACAGTAAGTAGAACTAACTAATTACAATAATCAATCAGCGATCAGAAGGAAATGGAGTGTGGGTGTGTGTACACTCAGACAGTGAGTGCACGCACGCAGGAGCTAGTAGCCTATGAACACAGTGACTGAGTGTCCTAGACTCCTAGTACAGTAAGAGTAAGTAGTAACAGTAAGTAGAACTAACTAATTACAATAATCAATCAGCGATCAGAAGGAAATGGAGTGTGGGTGGTGTGTGTACACTCAGACAGTGAGTGCACGCACGCAGGAGCTAGTAGCCTATGGACAGTGACTGAGTGTCCTAGACTCCTAGTACAGTAAGAGTAAGTAGTAACAGTAAGTACAACTAACTAATTACGATAATCAATCAGCGATCAGAAGGAAATGGAGTGTGGGTGTGTGTACACTCAGACAGTGAGTGCACGCACGCAGGAGCTAGTAGCCTATGGACAGTGACTGAGTGTCCTAGACTCCTAGTACAGTAAGAGTAAGTAGTAACAGTAAGTACAACTAACTAATTACGATAATCAATCAGCGATCAGAAGGAAATAGAGTGTGTGTTGTGTGTGTACACTCAGACAGTGAGTGCAGTGCGCACACGCAGGAGCTAGTAGCCTATATGAGCAGTGACAGTGAGTGTCCCTACGGGTACAGTAAGAGTAAGTAGTAAGTAAGTACAACTAACTAACAATAATCTATCAGTAATCAGAAGGAAATAGAGTGTGTGTACACACAGACAGTGAGTGAGTGCACACACGCAGGAGCTAGCTAGTAGCCTATAAACAGTGACAGTCAGTGAGTGTCCTACTCCTAGTACAGTATAACTACAATACTATTAGTAAAGGACAGCAGAAATACTGGTATAGATGAGAGAAATAAACAGAGGACAGCTGCCCACAGAGGCAAGGCCCCCCTGAGGCCTAAACCTGTAAGCTTGCAGCAGCTGCCTGTCTCTAATGTAACACACAAGCTACTAACTAAAATACAATGTCTAAATAACTAACAACAATATAGGTGTGTATAGGAGGTGTATGTGAGCAAAAACGCTAGGTAAATGACCACAATAGAGCTCTTGCTAAGCCAAAGCACAAAGGAGCAACTCTCTCTCTGTACAAGTCTCAGGCAAGCACGGAGAAACGGAACATGGCGGCCGCTATTTATAGGGTAGGGGCTGGCCAGGGTCCCCCTCTGTGATTGGCTGCCGTCAGAGGGCCTGGGAGCCCTCTGATTGGCTCTAAGGACATCAATCTGGGCTATGACGCTATTCGAGCTCGGTACCGAGCTCGAATAGCGCCGGGTTGCTCGAATAGCTCGAATAGTGAATGGGCTATTCGAGTGTACTCGGATAGCCCATTCGAATAGCTCCAGCTATTCGGAGCTCGAATACCGAGCTCGAATAGCTGAAAAAGAGCTCGAATATTCGAGCTACTCGAATATTCGAGCTCTGCTGAGCACCACTGGTTTATTGTGACCATTTAACATACACAGAAAGTCTAAGCACAAATGCTGTTGCATGTACATACTTATTCCAGCATTAAAGGGACATTTAAGTAAAAAAAAAAAAGAGTTTTACTCACCTGGGGCTTCCAATAGCCCCCTGCAGCTGTCTGGTGCCCTCGCCATGTCCCTCCAATCCTCCTGGCCCCGCCGGCAGCCACTTCCTGTTTCGGTGACAGGAACTGACAGGCTGGGGACGCGAGTGATTCTTCGCGTTCCTGGCCACAATAGCGCCATCTATGCTGCTATAGCATATATCATATACCATATAGCAGCATAGAGGGTGCTAATGTGTCTGGGAACGCTAAGAATCACTCGCGTCCCCAGCCTGTCAGCTCCTGTCACCGAAAAAGGAAGTGGCTGCCGGCGGGGCCAGGAGGATCGGAGGGAGACGCACAAAGAAAGAGGATGCTGGATAAGCAGCAAATCATGTAGCAAGCTACTTGAAACACTTTGCCGGTGCCTTGCCTTAGCTGAATTGCTCATACAGCTTGTGACCCATTAACCAATGAAAAAAGAGACGGCACTCCACTGGCTGCAAACAATGCTGTGTATTCACGAACAAGAACACTACATGTTACGGAGGAACACCCTCCTTCATCAGGTGTAAAAAAACCTGATGAAGGAGGGTGTTCCTCCGTAACATGTAGTGTTCTTGTTCGTGAATACACAGCATTGTTTGCAGCCAGTGGGGTGCCGTCTCTTTTTTCATTGTTTAATGGATCGGAGGGAGACGGCGAGGGCACCGGACACTCATTTTTTTTGTTTGACTTAAGTGTTCCTTTAAGCATGTAAGCAGTGATGGGCCAAAATTTTGCACATGCGAAATTACACATCGAAATTCGCAATTATGCATCATAATTGTAATGTAAAATTTCAGGGAAAATCGTAATTAATTTCATATGTAATAGTAATATTTAATAATTTCACGTAAAGTTTTGCGTACTTTTCGTGAAATTTTGCATAATTTTGTGCCAACTTAAGCGGTTAATAGCAAAGCCCCCATACATGCTATTGCCACCAAAATTGCTGCATATGTTAAGAAGAATAGTGGGTGCAAGTAAAAAAAGAATTGTTCTAAAAGACCTAATAGTTTTTGAGAAAATCGATTTTAAAAATGCAAAGAAGAGTGGTTTTTAAATTGTCATTTTTTGAGTTTAAAAAACATTTTTTCTTAGCATTTTTAAAATCGATTTTCTCAAAAACTACAAGGTCTTTTTGGAAAATTATTTTTTAGCTTGTACCTGGTGACAATAGCATGTATGGGGGCTTTGTTATTCACTGCCAAAACGAAATTACATGAAAATTATGCAAAATGTTATGCAAAATTACGAATTACTATACGAAATCAATTAAATGTACAAATCGTAATTACGTATAGGCGAAATTGCGAAAAGTTTCGTGAAAAATTGCATGAATTATTTCATTCCCCACCATCCATGGCGACCTGGAGGGGGAAAAGTATTTAATACGGCCGGGACTTGTGCAGCAGCAGGATCAGCCATATACCGGCTCTATCCTGCGCCCAAGTCTCTCGGCAGCGATTCCTCTTGTACGCCTATTCAGGGCACCACCTGTTAAAAAAGGTGCACTGAATGTCCATGCTATGCCAGTGATCTTTAAATAATCATGAAGTAAAGATTTGATTACAGAAAGGAAGGTCAAGGGTGGAGTTGTGGCGTAATGATGGGATGAATAATTCACAGGGGGATGATATATCAAAGAGGCAGCTCAGTCATTTAACATCCAGATCACTACTCTAATATTATCTCAAGAATGAGTTTGTCAAATTGTCAGGATTTAAGGTGCTAATTAAGTTGGTAAGTTCATTAGGTTTGTTTTTTGTTAATTGTCTCAATGTTCTCCAAAAAATGCACAAAGCACAGCGGGACGCCTTAGTCGCTGTCCAAAAACTGCTAATGAGCTGTTCTATCCCATTAGTTTAAAAAGTCAAAAGCTCTTTCAAACCTCACAATATACAGTATGTGATGGATTAGAAAATATATACTGGTATGTGCTGTGTCCTAGCAGATTATAGGAAAAGAGGCAGGAGAGTACCCTCGCTATACAGTAAACTGGACCTCCAGTATTTTCTATCTCATCATGTGCAGTGTGTTCTGACATTGTCATTGTGGCAACACAGAGGCTCTTGAATAGTGATGATTGAAATCAGCTAATTATGATTACTCAAAATTTCATGTACAATTTCACAATTACAGCCATATGTAATTACAATTTGGACATTCATTTGATTTCATGTAGTCCATTCATGATTTCATGCAATTTTTGCATAATGTATGCCACCACTACCGTGGTCAAGCACTGCAGAACACCCCACCCCCTGCCGCGGGTAGTTTCAGTGAGACACAATTGGTGAAAGGGAACCAATCAAAGTGCCTGTAAGAGAAAGATCATGGCTTCAATGAGAAGCCAATGACACTTGCTGTAACAAATGCTGTCTCTATGCTTGTTCTAAAAATTACATACTAAAGTAAAAAAACAAACACATTTTACACTACATTTTACACTTTATAAATTAAATAGAAATTAATGAATACCTCCTTCCCCCCTCTCCCGCCCCTCCCCATATTTCCCAAATTAAAACAAACAAACAAACAAAAATGACAGTATTCACATAAAGAAAAAATGGTTCCTATGTATGGCATGAGGGTATATTAGTGTTATATTTGCATATATGGGCTTGTAATTAGTGACCGAACCAAAACTTAAAAACTGCACCTTTATTTCCAAATACAATATTGTCGCCTCACCATACATTGTACTATGGACATACTTTAATCGTTGTAATAGCCGGGACAAATGTGCAAAATAAATATGTGGGTTTTATTTATAGTAGCACATTTTATTTTAACCATAACAGGACCGCTCCATGCCAATCAGCGTGCATGCAGCGGCAGCCCCAGGACCACTTAACGCCGATCGGCGTGCAGTCCTGGGAGCGTGTTTTGAAGGAGATTACGCTCCCTTATGCACGCACATCTCCTCTTGAATGACGGAGCTCCGCTTCATCATCAGTCTCCCAGTGGTGATCGCAGCTAGGAGACTGTTAGATGGCGAAACCGCCGTCTATTTAGTCTGTACAGCGCTGTGATCTATGGCGATCTACTGGGGACAGCCGTGTTCCCCTGGGTGGCAAGACAGAGATCCGCTGTCATAGGCTGAAGACTATGACAGCCAATCGCACTCATTGGCTGGTGGGGGAGGGAGGGTGGCTAGTAAACATATTTAAAAAATAGGAATATTTATTTAAAAATATGTCAAATAAATATTTGTAAAAAAACAAACACTGCACCACCAATCACAGCCCACCAATAGAGAGCTCTGTTGGTGGGCAAAAAAGTGTGGGGATCACTTGTGTGCTGAGTTGTGTGACCCTGCAGCAAGGCCTTAAAGCTGCGGTGGCCTAATTAGTGAAAAATGGCCTGGTCATTAGGGGGGGGGGGGGGGGTTAAGCCCTGGTTCTTAAGTGGTTAAAACTATAACAGCCAAAAACTGAGAATAAATGATTTGTTTCCATATTCTTTCTTATTATTACTGTTAAAATGCATTTAGAATTAAATAATTCCGAGCATAACGTACCACCCAAAGAAAGCCTAATTGGTGGTGAAAAAAAAATATAGATCATTTTATTGTGACAAGTAGTGATAAAGTTATTGGCGAATAAAGGTAGGCGCGTTGACAGGTTACAATTACTCTGGTCTGCTAGGGTAAAAACCCCTTGGGGGTGAAGTGGTTAAAAATGTCAAAGAAAAAATGGTGTTTAATTTCTGTAACATTACGTTACTGTGGTACATTATACTATACAGCCAGTCCCAAGTTCTGCATGCACATTTTATACATTTGATGATGGCAAACCTGTGATCCAGCACTGGGGCGTTCATGAAATAGGGGCATAAGGAAAAATGGGCACTGGGTAAAGCCAATATAAGTTTAAACGATAAATACCATTGTGAATTGGGTGCCAGATGAAAAAAAAAATATGTACAGTGGTAATGACAACAGTAAAATATTGGGAAATTTTACTGATATTTTACTACAACTAAAGCTAACCCTACTCTCATACAGAACTCTCCCCCTCTAATGATGCCTAACCCTAAACCCCCCCTTCCTGACGCCTTACCCTAAACCCCCCCCCCCCTCCCTGGTGCCTAACCCTTAACCCCCTTTCCTGACACCTAACCCAAAACCACGTGCATCAAAAAAAAATTGTTAAATGCAAAAGACAAAAATTGTCAATATCTATAACAGTGTTGCTTGCAAATTTTCGCCTAAGTCATTTTCGCATCGAAAATTACGTTTTCGAATTCGGCGAATTTTCGTGCAAATCTTCAGAAATATTCGCGGTTTCGACCAGCATCGAAAATTGTATGCGGACAGTTATGCGGGAAAATGTCCGCAATAATCCGCATAGAAATTAATTGTATGCGGACGCTTATGCCCTTATGCCCTTATTCATTGTATGCGGACGCTTATGCCCTTATGCATTTTAACAGTAATAATAAAAAAGAATATGGAAATTCATTGTATGCGGACGCTTATGCCCTTATGTGGAAAAATGTCCGCAATAATGCGCAAGAAACTTCTCTGTATGCGGACGCTAATGCCTTTATGCGGAAAATGTCTGCAATAATACGCAATGATCATTTTCAAAAAAGGAAAATTGTTAAATACAAAAGACCCAAAATTTCCATAACTATAACTAGTTTTCAAAACAATAAAAACTTCAAAAACGACAACGTTCTAATTTTTTCAATACAAAAATAATTTCAAAAACTATAATGTTCTAATTTTCAAAATGATATTTATTTGGCAACTCAAATTTCTGCTTTCACTGCCCAGCAGCTGATATTTGCATTAGCGCCGATGGCATCACCCAAATCGGCAATTAGCCCCGGTCACCATTCCTGCTGGAAACTGGGTGGATAATGTGAACTCAATTCGATATCAAAACCGTCATTACATATAATCTTATTTGCAAAATTTTACATGAAATTTTCTGTAAGCAAAATAAGCTACAATCATTACTAGGATAAAAGGTGTCACAAAGGAGGTCAGAGAGCGGCAGAAAGAGGGTGAGGGGAGTAGAGATGGTACAGAGGGACACAGAGCAGGCAGAGGGAAACAGTGGAGGCAGAAGTGGCATAGAGGGGGACACTGAGGGAAAAGGGGGAGAGAGGTGACACAAAGGGGGACACTGGGGGCACCGAGGAGAAAGAGGGGACAGAGATGGCACAGTGTTCCAATGGATTTAGGTTAAGAACAAACCTACAGTCCCTATCTTGTTCATTGACCAGGGACTACCTGTACATAAAGAGATACATGCTGTTATAAACTGTTCTATATCACCTTGCTTCGACAAAAGTAACTTCTTACAGTTGCGTCTCACAGACTGTGAGATCACTTGACTCTCCACACAGCAAGCCGGAGATAGACTTTTCTCAGGCTTCTTCAATGTTTACGTAGTTTATTCAGGAAACAGAAATACAGATATATACATTCATCATTTCCTAGCCATGCCAATCTTCATGTTGCGTTACAAGCTCTTGATTAGACTTCCTGCTGAAGTCAATCAGGCACTTCTTGCTAACCTACGTTCCACTAAACTACCTTTGTTCACCCAAACATCTCGAAGCTTCCATGCAAAAGATCCTTCTCCAGAAAAATCGATATACTTTCCCTTGTCCAATCTCAGTTGTACCGGATCTTTTAGCATCTCCCTGACAAAATATGTCCCCAACTGTCCAATCAGGACCTCTTTCCCCCTTATGTCCTGAGGCACACTATGTACCAGAGGTTGGGAAGACTGTACTCTCTGCAATCTTTCAATTAAGAGTACCTCTTCACTTACCCAACTAGCATGAGGATAAGCGGCTGCATATGGACTGTGTAATATCGTCCCCTGTTGTGACCCGTGTAGTGTGGATGGGGTTCCCTGTGTTGGCTTTCCCTCCCCCGGGACCGCTCTCCCCACCCTCTTTGTCACCTGAAAATGTGGCTCAATCTCGATTTTTACTTCTTGTTTCGAGAACCACCACCCCTCGGCTTTCCAGCCTTTACGTGTGTATAGTTGTTTCAGAGGCACTCTCTGTTGGTAGCTCCAGAGTGTGATGTTGTCCCCTGCGTCTCTCTGGTAGGAGAATTGACGCCTCCTGCTCGTTCCTCTCCAATCTGGAACCATCTCACTCTGCATAACCAAGACAAGGTACCCCTGAATCACACACTCCACCTTTTGCATGTACCCATTGTACTGCAATGTACCTTTTAACCAACTTTTGGATCGGTGCATCGATTCTGGGAGTGTGGCATTCAATAGCAGATTTACACTGCCATTCAATTCCCACTGCCGGCACACCTGACCCTTCAGACCTTTCACCCACCTTGTGCCATGAAATTTGTTTTCTCCTGGCACAAGTGCTCTTTTCCTCCGTCCCTGCATGGTCCATCTGTGCCAAGCGGAGGGAGGTGTGAAAGGATTAGTACCTTTGTCACCAAACATTAACATGCTTGGGCCTTGCATTCTCATTAACCCCTTATTATACATGAGAATGTCCTCTCTTCGTTCTCCTAGGACGAAATGGCAACCTATGATCACCATCAGCACGGTACTCTTCATTATAAAAGCACCACCTTGGGAAAGAAAAACATTAGCAATTTGCACTATGCTTTGCTCAGTCAGTTTTTTTAGTCGTTTTCCGATCTCAGGAATCTCGTGTTTTAGTCTCTTTCCAATTTCAGGAATCTCGCTTTTTAGTCTCTTTCCAATTTCAGGAATCTCGCTTTTTAGTCTCTTTCCAATTTCAGGAATCTCGCTGTTCTCCAAACTCAGATTGGCATCTGGAACCTTTCGCTTATCCGACTGACATCTCCATCTTTGCTGCCAGCACTGCAGCTGTCTCGAGTCCATATTGTCAAACTCCTGAAATCGAAATACAAACAAATCAATTCTTATTAATGATTTGGGATTCGCCCTGCGGCTTGTACTCTTTACACTTTAAATTGATCAATATATACCGTAATTGATCTCGTTGCTTTATGGTTCTCATGAACTCTGTTTACTCTTATTGGTAGATTGGAGTTACAACCTCTCTCCCCTACCTAAGTACTATCCTCAGTACTTACCTGTTTAAAATATGCTCCCGCGGACTTCACCTTTGGAAGCTCGCTTCACCTTTTGGAAGCTCTCACCTCATTGCTGGCTCCTTCCACACCCCCCCCTATCTGTACATACGCGGCCGACGCATGCACAGATTACGGATGCCACACCTGTTGCTGCTTTGCAGGTGAGCCTGCAATGCTCTTACTCAGTTTCGCATTTACTTATCTAGAACTTCATGGCGATACCAGCTCTGATAGAAGTTCTGTGTGTTGTACCCTCTGACCAATGTTTGCCGTGCCACTACCTAGACTACAAAAAAAAATGGCTGCCTCCCTGTAGGACTAGGAAGGAGCACCTTGCACTTAAACTACACAGGGTGCAGGGCTAAGCATACCAGCGTCACATGCCTGTATGCAGATCCCTGACTGCCCACGTGGTAGGTAGTCATATGGCAAACACCGTACTGATACACTGTCACTCTGTACATGGCAATTCTTTCATCTTTATGATTGCCCCATGAACTGCTGTCAGTTCTTGTTCTTTGTGCTACACTTGATAGGAGCTGGAAAAACATATTTGACCAATCAGTGGACGAAAAAAACGCACAAAAAACAGCCCCAGCCCAGCATAGACCTCTTAGTCAAGCTCTGGCCCTGTCCACCACGAAAACCGGAAAAAACGTTACCGCTCTGCAGCAGCGGCGACGGAAACCCGGATTGGTCCACTCCCTTTTTTCCACCTCCGGCACCCCCCTGATGCACTGTCCCCCCTTCCTTCTATTGGGAACTCATGCTGCACCACCCATTACGGTGCCCCACTTACAGGAATAATCCCATAAGCAACTCAGTACAGACACTTTCCTGATCTGCACTGCTACGTGTGTCCCTGCACCTAGCTGGGAAACACTTCCTATCCATGCTCATGCTAATCTTACAGTAACAGCTTGGTGCACGTATCCTGGCATTCCTATCCCTGGAATTCAGGCTATGGAGAAATATTCGGCATCCGAGATTCTCAGTAGAATAGCTCTGTATTTCTACCCCCCTTCCTTTCAGCTGCTCTGCCCGGAGCCGCGAGCACAGCCTGACGTGACGTGGATCCCCCAGCCCCTCCTCCCCCCCTGCCATGACGTGTGGGAGCCATGACTCTTGGGGGCGGGCCCTCCCCTATGCCGCCATTTTGAGTCCTGGACTGCCAGCTAAGATGGCTGCTATCAATCTCCCGTAGCAACCACTTAATCCTATAAACATTAGGAGAAAAACACAAATTCAAACAGAACACACATTTTATGCATAATTACACACAGCATCGATACACAGTGCACAAAGATCAGCCTTCCGCCACACACACTGCCTTCAAAACCGGAGAAACCAACCGTGTCCCAGCTGCAATTCCAAATACTATACATCGTAGTATCACCCAGGGACATGGAACGCTCTCTCTCCTCACAACTATCTGATTAACACAGACATAGCTCAGACCCACTAGAGCGTGCTGTGAACTTGAAACCACATTAACTGTTACCATCCCAGCTAGAAACTTCTTCTGAGACATTTATCAGCCGGAGCTCGCCACACAACCTAAAACAGATGCAGACATTTAGCAACCTTTTAGCAGCACTGACTGGAAACGCGAGAAACTTGCAGAACATCTCCCAAACCGAAAGAACGCGCCAGAGTACAGTCACACTTCACCCATTATCTCAGCTGTAGCTATAAACTTACTTACACAGCCACCCAGAGACAAGGGCTGTGTATTCCTGTCTACCCATCTCCCCGAAAAAAAAGAGAAAAGAGAAAAAAAAACAGCTTACCACTTTCTCCCCCTCTCTTTCCTTACTTCTCTCCTCGTCTCCTCTCTCCCCCATTTACTTGCTCGGAGGCCGCCCTCAGCTAGACTAAAACACCGCTGGCACCACTCCCAGACTCAGTACACTGGTCAGACCGTAACATACCCCTGTTCACAAGCCAGAGGGAAGAGAGAGAGAGAGAAAAAAACATCTGCAACACAGGAACATTGAATCCTAAGAAAAAATCAAAGCACATAAACTCTGAAAACAGCACTATGTATTTACATCGGAGCTGCTCCTATCCTCACCCCTCCCACCACGCACGGGAGAGATGAGAAGCCCGCAGCCTCCACGCTGCCATTAACACAAAACCCAGAACACATTATCCTCTCCTTGTACAATAAAGATAATGCAATATAACAACGTAAATCATACATGCCTGATCTGCGGACTCTTCGCAATTCATCAGCATTCCGCAACTTTTTCTCCCGCGAAACTTCTGTGGACTCCGGAACATCAGTGGGGGCATCCACCTTCCCCCACAGCGGATCGATCTCCAGTGGCAGTTGCGAGCAGCCGTAGCCTCTGAGAGTTCCTTCTGACCCAGGTTTAGGCTTGTAACTGTGTGCACATGCAGTTACAGTGTAACGTCCAAGAGTTTCGCCGCTGATATTCTCGAATTGCAGCCGTGTGCTTGGCTCCCGCACACTCTCCACACCACTTATCAGCATCAGCTTGATAAGCTTTACAGTCCGCGTCTATTCCACTTGTTTTGCTGTGGAATATCTTGAAAACTTCTACGGCCCCCGGCCCCTGTCTGCTTGTACTGCTAGACAGTGTTCAATCAGGGTTTAAATCGGCACCATTGTTATAAACTGTTCTATATCACCTTGCTTCGACACCAGTAACTTCTTACAGTTGCGTCTCACAGACTGTGAGATCACTTGACTCTCCACACAGCAAGCCGGAGATAGACTTTTCTCAGGCTTCTTCAATGTTTACGTAGTTTATTCAGGAAACAGAAATACAGATATATACATTCATCATATCCTAGCCATGCCAATCTTCATGTTGCGTTACAAGCTCTTGATTAGACTTCCTGCTGAAGTCAATCAGGCACTTCTTGCTAACCTACGTTCCACTAAACTACCTATGTACAGCATACATTATATCAGATTACAGAAAGGAAGAACATACTTAGAGGTCCCAGTCAGCCTTGCGAGCTAGTGCGAAAGTAAGGAGCAGAGTGCCCTCTCCATCGCTCACCCCGGGTTTAATACCTACTAGGAAAGAGTTAAATATGACCTCATCTTCGCCATCCCCTAGATCAGTCTATTGGTGGACCCACTCGCGGTGTCATCATACACACCTACTCGATTAATAATCAATGAGGCATTTGACATACATGCAGGAATGTGGATATTTACAAAACATGGCTGATGTTTATTGTTCTAGTGGCGGTACATGCCCAGGTCAGGGAGACCTGCGGCCTTGTCCACAGAACAGCTTCTTGGTATGTTCTAGTTCTGCTGACAGAACTGCAGATTTTCTCTCTCAGAGAAAATCCCCTTAAAGGGCCGATCTGCACTCCAAGCCTTTTTGACTAACTCAGTCCAAATAACTGAGGCCTACTTAAATTATAACACATGCCCTTTAAAGTCTGAGAACCACTGCATTAAACTGGACGAATGGAATAACAATGCAGCGGTTACAGCATTTGAAAATTACTTGCCACATATTCACATATAGTGATCCCAACATATTTGCCCTAAAGGTGAATGGAGTGTATTTTAATCTGTACACACTTTAGATTACACTGATCACTAAGTATTACTACTCTTTGAAGAAGGTGAAACATTTGCAGTTTGTGTGTTCATAGAATTTTTGAACATATGCATTTGTCACTTTAAAAAAAAAAAAACTTATTTTGTTTATTGACATTTATATGCAGAGAAAAAAAAATACAAGAATCTGCCACTTACACCAATTGCTCCGAAACTTTCAGGCTTTTTCCTTATGTTCTTCTTGCATACTTGTTTCCTTATCCATTTAAAGAAATACCATAAGGATTTGGGACTAGGGATTATATTAAATGGAGTCGGAAGTGTCCCTCCTTCTTCAAAATAGCTCATCCACAACTTTGTTCTCGCAAACTTCCATTCAATATCAGCATGATCCTATAAATAAATCATAAGGAATGTAATAATATGATGTGTGTGCTCTTTTGAATGGGCGCTTTAATCAAATGCATGCTCTAAGAGAATCTCTAGTGGATTCCGAGAGATTCAAAGACATTTCATCATAACAAGAGATCTGCCAAATGCCCCTTTGCCACACCGTTTTTTTTTATGTTCATTCTCCGAATTTAGGTCTACACCTCCTCATTGACCTATTTCTTGAATGTGGTTAAAGGTTACATTTGATGATATTAGGAAAAGTCTGCAATGAATAAATTGAGTAAAAATGTGACTCACAGCAATGAGTTGGTAGGAATTGTTCATCATAGCTATCAGCATATTTAGAAGAACAACCAAAGAGATTACGTTGTAAGTCCCAAACATGGTTGCACCGACAAACTCTGTGAACTTATGGTCAGGTTGCACTTTTGTTACATAGAGATTGATGAGGCCAAAAATTGACCAGAACAAGGACTGTATGGTTTCAAATAACCTGCGAGAAAACAAAAAGAGTAAGTCAAGATCTACAGTAAATAATATCAATAAGTCATAACCAAGCCTACGTACATGGGCGTCCGCACATATGGCAAATTCGGGCATCTGCCCGACCCTGGCCGCCCGCTGCCCCCCTGGCCGCGTGCCTGTGCGGCCAGCAGGAGGGGAGCAGCGCAGAGAAGAGGGAGAGCTATGGGCCCCCCTCCCTCACCTTAGGGGGCTCTCCCTCCCTTGCTGTCCCATCCGGAACGAAGTGTTGTGCAGCAGCTGGGCAATGGGCGGAACTTACCTCCGTCTTGCTCCAGCGCCGGAAGCTCTGGTGCCGCTATCTGGTCTGGTCCAGACCAGACTAGTGGCAAATCCATCCGGCGCCTGAACGAGACAGAGGTAAGTTCCGCCCGCTGCCCATCCGCTGCACAACACTTCGTTCCGGAGGGGAGAGCAAGAGAGGGAGAGCCCCTAAGGTGAGTGCCCATAGCTCTCCCTCTTCTCTGCGCTGCTCCCCTCCTGCTAGGGGCACACCTGGCTACTTATTGTGGGGACATATACCCCTCTCCTGCCTACATATACTGGGAACATATACCCCTGGCTACATATACTGGGCACATATACCCCTGGCTACGTATACTGGGCACATATACCCCTGGCTACATATACCCCTAGCTACATATACTGGGCACATATACCCCTGGCTACATATACTGGGCACATATACCCCTGCCTACATATACTGGGCACATATACCGCTGCCTACATATACTGGGCACATATACCCCTGGCTACATATACTGGGCACATATACCCCTGGCTACATATACTGGGCACATATACCCCTGGCTACATATACTGGGCACATATACCCCTGGCTACATATACTGGGCACATATACCCCTGGCTACATATACTGGGCACATATACTCCTGACTACATATACTGGGCACATATACACCTCACTACATATACTGGGCACATATACCCCTGACTACATATACTGGGGTCATCTATACCTCTGGCTACATATACTGGGGACACATACCCCTGGCTACATATACTGCGCACATATACCCCTGACTACATATACTGGGCACATATACCCCTGCCTACATTTACTGGGCACATATACCTCTGGCTACATATACTGGGCACATATACCCCTGCCTACATATACTGGGCACATATACCCCTGGCTACCTGTTCTGGGGACATCTCTACCCCTGGCTACTTGTTCTGGGGACATCTCTACCCCTGGCTACTTGTTCTGGGGACATTTATACCACTGGCCACCTATTCTGGGGACACCTATAGACCTGGGGCTACCTATTTTTGGAGAACCACTGCTGTCAGATTGAGTGTATTTTGGGAAACTGCTACCAGGTGAGAGGTGTCTACCATATTAAGGGGGCATTCTGCCTATTTATGTGAAATGCTGTCTATTTATGTGCCTCATGACTGCTGAATTTGTTTTGTTGGGGGCCTCATGGTTACTGAATTTGTCTTGTTGGGGGCCTCATGGCTTGTTGGGGGCCTCAAGATCACTGAATTTGTCTTTTTGGGGGCCTCATGATTGCTGAATGTGTCTTCTTGGGGGCCTCATGATTGCTGAGTTGGTCATGTTGGGGGCCTCATGATTGCTGAATTTGTCTTGTTGGGGGTCACATAATTGCTAACTGCAAGACTATGGAAAAAGCTGAATCATCATCATATGAGACAATAGCATTAAACCTAATTTTTCAGCTTTTTAAAACCGAAAATGAAACTGGAAGGTTCTAAAAAAAATGAACACATTTTTCAGGAGTCGGATAGATGAAATTGTTTATCTTCACAGTTTATTTTCAACTTAGATTTTCCATAATGTACATGTATGACTTAAAACGTTTGTATTTAGTTTAAATTGCTGTTGGCACTTTGCGATAGTAAAGTGACTTTTGGGTTGCAGTTTGGGCACTCGACCTTCAAAAGGTTCGCCACCACTGCCCTAATCTAATGTCCCACCATTGCTAAGTTCATGTAAAAACTTGTCTCCACCCGCGACCTTACCCACATTCTGGTTCATGACCACACCCATTTTTCGGTGCGGCGCGCTACACTAGCCCCATTTTTTGGCGCACTTCGCCCCGCTTCTTCCCCCCCCTGAAAAATTTTCTGCAAACGCCCATGCCTACGTATACACATTTGACATTGGTATAAAATGTGTGCTGGAGTCCACTGATGCCACTGGCCTTCTCTTTAGAAATTCACCAGGATAGATCACCTTCGTTCTATGCCTTTTGTTCTCCATAGGAACTTCAAAATTAATTCTTAAAAAAAAGGAATTGCTTTTGCCCCCATTTCCAAAGACCAGAATGCACTGTTCATACACTAGCCAAACAATGTGTCTATACAGCAATCACACCACATATGTTGCTCAAAACTATTTCTAAAGATCCTTTTGGGGGACTAATATTGCAAATGTGTAGATGACTCAAGTGCCTGACCTGCCAAACAAGAATTAAACTTCTGAACCAAGGTTCATATATTTAAAGGCCAACTACAGTTCTACAGGTAGCTATAATACCGGTAGGTCTTACCCTTAGTAACCTTCATTTTATAGACGCAAGGTATAGTTCTTGAAAGTTTCCACAGCTAGCATGGCTCCATAGTTCAACTTAACTGCACTCATTAAATATATATTATTGTTTACCTATTAAGCAGACATTCAGGAAAGATTTTGAAATAAGAGAGTGACCAGAAGGATCCATACTCACCTCTTTGATTGGGCACTGCAGGCAGGTCTCCCACTGTCTTAGTGAGACACCCTCTTTCTTTTCTTTTCATGAGCTTTTAATACATTTACTGTGTAACTCCATTGTTTACAGTTAGTTTCTTAGGTAAATATTAAAATGATAAGTTTGCGCAACTTCTTTACAGTAACCAACCGATTTCAGTTATTATTATTGCCTGGTATAACAATTTAGGGTAAAACTTAATTTCTAAACTGATGCATTTTGAAGAACTGATATTCCACTTTAACCCCCTCCTGACCGCCTAACGCTGATCGGCGTCGGGAGGGTGGCAGCCCCAGGACCGCCTAACTCTTGGGGCGGGTTTCACGATCCGGATCCAAAATACTGTAACTAAGGAGACGATGTCCTGGAGCCAATCAGAGGGCTCCCAGCAGAAGCCCTAGCAACCAATCACAGAGGGGAACCCTGGCCAGCCCCACCTGACCTCATTGGGCCAATCAGAGGGCTTCCAGCCTAAGCCCTGGCATCCAATCACAGAAAGGAACACTGGCCAGCCCACCTGTATAATAAGGAGGGCTGCCATGATGAGACATATCGTCCTAGCTTGCTGAATGCTCACTGAGAGACATGCTCCAGTGCTGCTGGCCTAGCAAGGGCTGTACACAGTTATAAACCTAAAGCTGTTCAGTGATTAACCCCTTCACTATCACTACACTATTGTTAAATCATTAATTAACTTGATTGATTTCATTGTGTGACAGTCAGAGTGTGTGCTCCAGTGCTGCTGGCCTAGCAAGAACTGTACACACAGTGATAAGCTGTTCAGTGATTAACCCCTTCACTATCACTACACTATTGTTATTTGTTAATTAGCTGTAGCATAGTGTGACAGTCAGAGTGTGTGCTCCAGTGCTGCTGCAGCTGCTATGTGTCTGTGTGTGTGCTGTGCACAGACCAGGCCAGCTGCTGCCTGCTGGCCAGCTATTAGCCTTAGCTAGCTACAGTATAGGTTAGATTAGGGATTAGGGGATAGGATTACTGTGTTATTGTGTAGTTAGTACTGTAGTACTGCAGTCAGTCATAGTAGTTGTTAGAGTAATAGTACTACTGTGTTAGCTTTCTACAGAACTGCTGTGCTGTGAACAGTGCCAGTGTGACAGTTAGTGTGCACTAGTGTCTTCTCCTCTGATGTCTGATTGTCACTCGGCACTTGGCACGTGTCACATGGCACTTGGCACGTGTCACTTGGCACGTGGCACTTGGCACTTGACACGTGTCACTTGGCATGTGTCATGTGACACATGGCACGTGTTACTTGGCACATGCCAAGTGCCACATGGCACGAGCCAAGTGCCATGTGCCACGTGACAAGTGCCACGTGCCAAAAGTGCCACGTGACAAGTGACACGTGACATGTCCGGCATGCTCCTGGCACACGTTACACCTGCTGCTGCTGCATTGCCCTGCTCCTGCTGCCTGTGCAGCTCCCACCGCCAGGGTGCCACAGGCCACTGATACCACCTATATTTAACCCAAAACACAATTGCTGCATAATTTTTTGGAGGTGTCTTGGCTGAAAACTGTCATGTCCCAGTTGTGCGGTTGGACTTTGGACACAATGTGGGCTGCACGACTGCTGTCTGGAACCTAGGCCTAATGTTAATTGACAGACATTTTTTTTTGGGGGGGGGGGGTTACGTCCCCACATCATCAATTAGTGTTCCCCTTTAAAAAATAATGATGCTACATGCCTCATTTACCCTAAAAAACGTTGTTAAAGCAATTTAAAGGCCACTTCCGTTTTTTTCTATCCGGATATCCAAATTTGCCCGGATATCCCAGATACTGGGGTTGGATATCCGATTCGGATCGGATACCCAAAAGTTCAAATCCGGATATATGATCTGGATCCGGATATCTGGGTATCCGGATCCGGGTCAATCCGGATTTTGAAAAGGGGTATCCGAGCACCCCTGGTGGAAGGGCATTACAGAGGAGGGGTGAAGCACGTGCACAGTCTTGTATACGTGAATGTGAGGAGGTAATTCCAGAGGAGGACAAACGCAGGTAATGTGCAGGTCTGAGGTTGGGTTGGTATCTGGAAACTAGTGAAGAGATGTACAGGGGAGAGACATTGTGGAGAGCTTTGTTGGTTAGGGTTAAGAGTTTAAACTGGATCCTCTGTTTAATTGGCAGGCCAATGAAGAGCTTGACAGAGAGGAGCAGCAGAGGAAGAGTGAGGAGAAAGATGAATGACAGGAGCAGTCAAGTTCAGTACAGATTGGAGCTATCCGCCCAGATTTCGGATTTCAGATGGTAAATCCGAGTTTGCTCGGAAAGTCTATTCGGATTTTAAAAAATATCCGAATTGCTATTCAAACTTCGGATAGTGGAAAAAGTTTGGATTATATGGGTACTTCGGATATCCGAAATCTTGCTGAGCACCACTGATTATTATTATTTAGTATATACTGTATATAGCATCAACATCTTCTGCAGCACTTTACAGAGTATAGAGCCATGCCACTTAACTGTCCCTTAGAGGGGCTCACAATCTAATCCCTACCATAGTCATGTCTATGTATGTATCGTGTAGTGTATGCATCATAGTCCAGGGCCAACTTTTTAGGGAGAAACCAATTAACTTATCTGTATGTTTTTAGGATTTTGGAGGAAACCGGAGTGCCTGAATTAAACCAACGCAGACAGGGGGAGAACATACAACCTCCATGCAGATGTTAACCTGGCTGGGATTTGAACCAAGCATGACACAATCTAAATCTAATCAATCTAAAAGAAAAATAGTAATCAAAATAAACTTACGTAGAAAAGGCATTGTTCTGTTTTTCACATCGGATGCCAGTGCAATTCAAGGTCTTGTTGTCGGTGGTGTCATAATTGAAGTACAATTGATTCAAGCCATTGGCAAATGCGAGCAGCACAAGACAGTATATAAAAAGAAACTTTAATATATCCAGAAGCATTCTTCCCAGGGAAATCTGAAGGGGACCCAGGTGAGAGTTGGCTGTGAACAAGGAGATCAGACGTAAAGAGCTAAAGATGTTGGCAATTGCAAATAATGCTTCAGCAACCAGCGTTGGGTGCCACATGTCCCAGTCGTTTCGAACTAAGTATTCAGTATTGTACTGGCAAGAACGGGAAAGAAAAGAGAACATTAAACCTTTATATAAATTCACGGAGTGTTTTCAGAAGAGTTCCAAGTGATGCCCATATACTTGGCAAGTTAATATTAAAAACAACAGATCATATATTTAGCGATGATCATAATCAGCTAATTACAATTATGCAAAAGTTCACGTAAATTTTGGCAATTACGCCTACACATAATTACAATTTGTAAATTCAATTGATTTTGTATAATCATTTGCAAGTTTGTGTAAAATTTAATGCAATTTTCATGTAATTTGTGCTGAATTTAGCCGTGAATAGCAAAGTCCCCATACATGCTATTGAGACCAAAAATGCTACATATGCTAAGGAGAATAGAGGGTACAAGTCAAAAAAAATATTTTTCAAAAAGGCCTTGTAGTTTTTGAGAAAATTGATTTTTAAAAAAATGCAAGGAAAAATAGTTTTTAAACATTTATTAGTTTAAAACCATTTTTTCTTTGCATTTGTAAAATAAATTTTCTCAAAAACTACAAAGTCTTTTTGAATAATTATTTTTTTTGTCTTGTTCCCAGTATTCCCCTTAACATACGCAGTAATTTTGGTGATGATAGCAAGTATTGGGGCTTTGCTATTAACCACCAAATTCAGCACGAAATTACATGAAATTTAGCTTATTAATGCAAGATTGCGTTATACGATTACATGCGTAATTAATTACGAATTTCCCCAAATTTTGCATTACAATTTCACATCATAATTGCGAATTATGATGCAAAATTACGATTATGTGAAATGTGTACAGATCACTACATATCTTTAATTAGCTTTTTTTGCTCAAAGTACCAGAAAAGTAAAGAATAAACCATTAAATTTTTTAAAGCAAAAATGAGAGAATTATCATTATTATTTATTGTTCGCACAGACTTTGATCTGAAAGATGGAATGTAACTAAAATAGAAAAATTTGCCACATCCATAGCCCCTTAAGGCCCAAAATGGACCAGATCCTAATGGATGTGAACGGATCATATGCTAATCTGTAGGATCCGGTCACATTGGTCAGTTGGAACGGATCCATTCATCCAGTTCTGCCGAACGAATCGCAAGTTTGGGGCGGCTGTGATATATATCTGGGTTGATGGATGTGTCTCATTCACTGGCCACTAACGGAATGGAGGTTCACGGATCAAAAACTGATGCCCAATAAAACTGATCTGTTTGAGGCCTTGTTCACATTGCGTTACATTCGCGTGGCCGTTAGCATTGGGCAGTTTTTGATGCGTCTTTTTTTCTATTCTCGGTGCTTGGGTTGGCAATTCATTTTTGTGCTAAGCTGTTTTCTAAGCGGTTTTCCTGAGCGGTTTTGTAATTCACTCCCTGGCGCAAGTCAGGAAGTGAACTCTTTGACCCGGAAAATAATAAATACAATGTATTTTTTTAAAAACGTAAACGCAATCGCTGCACAAATTGATTTTGTGAACATTTTGCATCTTTTTCCTATACCTTCCATTGAGGCGGAATCGCCTCAAAAATGGTCCACACACCGCTTTGCTGCCCGCACAGCGCACGACCTGCGCTGATATGAACCTTCTCATAGACATTCATTGCACAAACGTTCAGGGGGTATTTTTAAAAAGTGTACGTGGGAGAAAAAAATTGAGAAAACGCCTGTAGTGTGAACGAGCCCTGACAGAGAATTTTTTACACAGATCAGTTTCTGATCTGTGCAGTGTGAACAGGCCCTTATAGGGAACAACAAAGTGATAATAAACTGATGAGATAAAAAATGGTATCTATAAAACTGATCTTAAATAGGACATTTGCGTGACTCATATTCTTATTTTTTTTATTTAAGGGTAAAAATCTTGGATCTAAAGATATATGTAGGTAGAAAAAAAAACAAAGTCTTGTAAAAGTAATACCTTTTAATGGCTAACTGATAAAGTTAAATTATGCAAGCTTTCTGGGATCTTATCTTGGGGACTTTGGCGAGGAGGAGGGAGGGGGGCACAGTTTCTCCATCAGGAGACCATCCACAACCTCAATAGGAGCATGCCCAGGCATTGTAGGCAGGGGCGTAACAATACACCCTGCAAGGGATGCAACCGCAGGGTGGCCCATAAGCCACAGGGGGCCCCATCCTGAGAGACTGACAACTGAGGGCAACTAGATGCAAGGAGAGGCAGAGCTACTGCAGAAAGCTCTGCCTCTTCCAGGAAATTCTGCCCGGTTTTGCCCTGGGGATTTGGGGTGATAAAACCCTCATTTGGCCGTGGGAATGCGGCGTTTTAGGTCTGGCAATGATTCATAAAGTAAATAAGAGGTAAAAACTGATTTTTAAAATGGCCTCAGACTCTCTTTAAATCAACACAAGTGACCAAATTACTTGCCAATAAAATAGTTATTACCCGTGAATAGGCAACAATTTTCAGTGATATAGTTGCCAGGTATAAGGAGTTCATTACAAAATCCATTAAGTTCCACCAGTCATGGACATAATCTTGAAGTCCTCCATCCCACATCTGCTTGATTTCAGCCCATATGATTCCTGTTTGCAGAGAAAAGAGAAACCAATAAACTCATAAAGAACAAAGATGAAGGTCGTTAAAGCAAATGTATTTTTACAAAAACAGCAACCTCATCATTCTTATTTATTACTTTAGTACAGTCATAACATTCCAGCATGTGAAGTTAGTTAGGATGTACTATATATAATCTTTTATCTCAATTATGTTTATTTGTATTTTATTACATTTTAATTTATTCCCTATCAGATATGCTTGAAAAAATTATCTATGGATAGAGATGGTCAACGAGATGCAAATAAGTTTGCATAAATGTTTTGTCCAATTTCAAGTCAAGTTGCAGATATATAATTTACATGAAAATTGAATTTTTGGCTAACTTATTTTCCCATCTCATTGACCATGTCAACCTATGCATATATATAATGTTATCATTAGCAGCCTACGTATGGAGCTCCAAACAATCTTGCTACTCTCTATATATTTTTATAACTAACTATTTCATATTATAATATTTTCAAGAGAAGAAAGTAGTATATAGCAATGGAAAATCTCTAACAAAATAACAAAAAAGCTTATCAAAGCCACGAAGTATGTTATACATAATAGGCTTGATTCACTAAGACAAATAGCATGCCTTATCAACGTTAACATGCCTTATCAGAGTAGAATAGAGAACTTATGCCTGCTAATTGGCTATGATGAGAGCTCTACTCGTCCTGCCCTGAGCCCCTGCGGGTTCGTAGGGCTCGCTATGCTACTCTGATAAGGTGTGTTAACTTTGACAAGGTGTGCTAACTTTTATAAGGCATGCTATTTGTCTTAGTGAATCAAGCCCAATGATTCTTAATGCCACACAATAAAATCACATTACCACATATGGGATATGCAATCAACTAGAAGATCAACATAATACTTTGCTGTTAGAAGAAATATACCACTGCTGGATTATGAAAACACTTTAACTTTTAAACGAAAAGTGAGGTAATAAAGAAAAAAGTATGAGAAAAAAATATAATGGCGCAACAACAACAGACTTCACTGATAGTAGAAGACATTCCAGCTGATTTATAGCGGCTGGCTCACTCACTACAGAGAGCCGTGCTGTTCTTCTCACATGTAACTAGCTAAGTAAATAGATACTATCAGTGAAGTCCATCGCTTAGTATGCTAATGATGCAGCTCAGCTGTCTTAAAAAGCAGAAATAGTGTTATCATCTACTTGTTTTAACACAAGGTCTATGGAGAAATGTAAATGTATGCTCTCCTTATTAAATAACTGATATATGATTAATAGAAAATAATAATTTTCACTAAACTGCCCCTTTAACTTCCAGCTTTCTTACTTGGGGGTTCTGTTTTTTTTCAAAGGAAAGATATTGTTAAAATGTTATTGGTGGTTACAAGGGGTTTTACACACTGTTCGGCACCATATCACAGAAACTGTGATAACTTGACATCCTTACAGCAGCAGCAGCAGGCAATGGAGGAAGAACACAGACGTCTTCAAAACAACTAAGGAAATGTATTTGGTTATGCAGGTATACATCAGAAATGCAATTCTGGCATACGTCTTTAAGGGTGCCTCAGCAAAGCAGGAATCTGAAGTTCATTTTGCATTTCATGAGTTTTGAGTCCAATCCTAGCAACAGGCTCAGGTTCATCTGAAAGGGAACCTAAACTGAGAGGGATATGGATGTTTCCTTTTAAACAATACCAGTTGACTGGCAGTCCTGCTGATCTCTTTGTCTGCAGTAGGGGCTGAACCATGCAGCTAATCCAGTCTGACTTCAGTCAGAGCACCTGATCTGCATGCTTGTTCAGGGGCTGTGGCTAAAAGTATTAGAGACACAGGATCAGCAGGAGAGCCAGGCAACTGGTATTATCTTAAAAGGTAAAATCCATATCCTTCTCAGTTTAGGTTCCCTTTAAGAACACTCTAGGTTCCATTACCCTAGGACGAATGCAGCATATGTAAAACAATACAGGAAAGTAAGTAGAAGGACGTTAGAAGTAGTTAGAGGTGGGCCTGGAGCCCATGTGTGGCTGTTTTTATACCTGCCTCCAAAGAGTTAAATTTGACATCTGCCGGTAGAGGAGGGACCAGTCACACATCACATCCTATACCTACAATTGGCTGATAGGAGAAGTTTAGAGAAAAAAAATGTTTCTCTAAACCTCAGAACTGTAGTTTCTAGAAGTGTATTTTAGGGCCTGAGCCCACTGACGCAGTTGTGTCCGCTTCTGTCCGCTTTTCAGCATCTCTAACATTGATGTGTAACTGAAAAGCACACACAACTGCGCCAGTGGGCTCAGGCCCTTAAAGAGAGAGACACTCTGGATATCAAGTCTTCTTACTGAAACAGGTTCTCTAACATAAATGAGGGTCCAAACTGCAAGACTCTAATCCTTGAATTCTAACAGAAATCAGTAACCGAGCAAGCAGCCGCTAAAGCACACCTGAACTAAGAGCGATATGGAGGCTTCCACATTTATTATCTTTTAAGCAATACCAGTTGCCTAGCAGTCCTGCTGATCTGTATGGCAGCAGTAGTTCCTAAAACAAGAAAACAGACTAATCCAGTCAGTCTTCAGTCAGAAACACCTGATATGCATGCTTGTTCAGGGTCTATGGCTAAGTTTTTAGAGGCAGAGAATCACCAGGAGAGCCAGGAAATCTGCATTGTTTTAAAAAAGGAAACCAATATGTCAGCCCCATATCCCTCTCAGTTCAGGTGAGCTTTCAGATATGGTTCACTATTTTTTGGATATGTGATTTAAGTCCCGGAGAGGATTTTACCAAAATGTTTGTGCCATAGTTTTTGCTGCTATTTTTGTCCTTGATCAATACATTATGCAACATTTCCCATCTCCCGTTACCCATCTTTAACTAGGACACCAGCTGCAAATAGAAATAGACAGAGGTTCCATCCATTCCCAAATTATACACAATTAAAATAAAAGTTCTGTTTTTTTCTTTGCTTTGGGTTATTAAATAACTTGATGAAAGAAAGATTGTCCTTAATCCATTACTCATATTTTTAGCGCTGTGGGAAAAGGAACAAAGTAAAGAGAAGATCCTTATCTCATTTAGTATCCAGAACACAGGTCATTTCTCCTATTTCCATACACAAAATAAAAGATAAAATATGGCAGAAGAAGAAAGCAAAGTTTTTTGGGGTAAAGTATTATAACTATCCCATGTTAAATCTGCTTGAATTATGGAACTATTGACAGTATTTAAAGGGAAATCATTTAAAATAAACACATGATGTACCCACAAATGAATACTACATACTTACCTCGCGGTCAGTTTCTTTCAGAAGCTCACCATTTTCTTCTAAGAATGATTCCTTACAGATCTGACAAGAGTTTGTCAGAACTGAAATATATCAGTTGATGTCAGTTATATATCAGTTGCTGTCAGTTATTTATTTTTATTTATTTATATAGCACCGACATATTACGCAGCGCTGTACAGAGTATATATAGTCTTGTCACTAACTGTCCCTCAGAGGGGCTCACAATCTAGTCCCTACCGTAGTCATATGTCCATGTATGTATTGTGTAGTGCATGTATCATAGTCTAGGGCCGATTTAGGGGGAAGCCAATTAACTTATCTGTATGTTTTTGGGATGTGGGAGGAAACTGGAGTGCCCAGAGGAAACCCACGCAGACACAGGGAGAACATACAAATTCCTTGCAGATGTTGACCTGGCTGGGATTCGAACTGGGGACCCAGCGCTGCAAGGAGAGAGCGCTAACCACTATGCCACCGTGCTGACTGACAGCAACTGATATATATCTGACATCAACGGATATATTTCATAACTGAAAGAACAACTAATGTGCGCGGTAATGTTCATGTTTCCCTATGGCTCAAGTGTGCGATATTACAGTTTAACAGTGTGCTGATTCGGAAACTGTTGCAGGGTCATTGCAATTTTTAAAATGGAGGACGGAAAATTCCATTGATCACAGTGGATAAACAAGGCGTGGGAGAGGAGAAAGAGATTAGCCTCCTTGACGGTAATCCCGAGGTAGGGTCTGGGCGGAAAACCACAGCTAAGAGTGGTAATCCCGACCTATGCCCGGGGTAGCCGCCGGAGACTGTGTGCAGAGTATAGTACACAGTGGGCGTTTTTACATACCTCCCGGCGGATCCCAACGTTGGACACCATTCTTCTTCCTCTCCTCCGGGGCTCTCCTTCCTGCTGGTGAGATCACTGGCTGTCGTCCTGACGACAGCTGGCAATTTCACTTTAGACCCGGAGGATGGAGGCATAACTACAGCGCTGGAGCCAGAGAGGAGTGATTGCTGGGGCTGTGCATATCTCCCTGGCAGCATGATTATTCCAAGTTTTAGGGTCTGAAAGGGTGCAAAAAAATTGCACCGCTTTTAGACCCAAAAATTGGAAAGAATAATAACGCCAAGGAGATTGATGAGTAGACTAGACAGGAGGTAAGTATGACGTGCGTATGTTTTTTTTTACTTTTAATTTTCAGTTTAGGTTTACTTTAAAGCACAATATCACCTCTTTTATTTTACTTTTGACGAGAGTAGAAAAGGAGTACATCCACATCCACCCAAAGAGAATAAGAGTAGCCTTTCTCCACTTCCTATACAGTCCAGTTTTTTTTTCATGCATAAAGTACGGGGAAAGGTACATAAAGTACGGGGAAAGGTACAGTCTTTGTCTAGTTTTTATGCTGACCTTCACTTCGGGTCACGATGACAACCTGGCCCTCATAAGAACAACATTAACATGCCAGGGGTCTGATTGTGAATGTGCTAAACAAAACATGCCATATGCATGTCCCCTGGCAGGCGGACATGTAGCTTATGAGAGCATATTGTGAATTAGTTTTGTGATTTCTGGCCAAAACGACACTCCTAGCAACGGCTGCAATGATCACCAGCACTGCAGCTTCTGTATTTAAAGAGAAAAAAATATGCAAGCATATTTTATAAAAATATTCCCAGACAAGAATGTGTAGAAAACTCCCGTCCCATGTAAGCTAAAATAACAAAATAAGTATATTTTTTCATTAATGAAGAAAAAAGATTAGCACCTCCGGCCGCTCAGGGCCGTTCTGGGGGGCTGGAGGTGTCGCAGCATGAGGGGAAAGCCACGGCCACACAACGGCGGGGAGGCGGGATGGTCCCCCCTCTCTCCCCTCGGGCTCTCCCCTCTGCGCTCCCCTCCAGCTTCAATAAGTGTGTGTGCAGGCGGCGGGCAGCAGCAGATATACACACCTTCCTTGCGTTCCACCGCGGATGTTCCTCGCTCTAGAATCTGATGCTACTTTCTGTTTATACAGGATAGCTGCAGTGTCAGAAAGGTGTAATCATAGTAAGGAAACAGTTTGTTAAGGATTTCCACTATGCAATGCACATATAGAGGTATTCATTACCAGCATAGCTCCAATGAAAAGTTACAAAGATGGATGAGGGAGGGCCCCTAGTAGACCCCTGTAGTCTAGGGGCCCTGGTGTGGTTGCAACCTCTGCTTATCTTATTGCTATGCCACTTTCCCCTCCAGTGCAGGTGTTTCTGCCATATTTGTTATGGGTGGGAGGAGTCATGGTAGCCAGACTGTTATGGGGGGGGGGGGGGGAGACATAGTGGACATGCTTCCTGGTGGCTAGCCAATGGCAAATGGTAGAGGGTGTTAACCTCTGTCTAGAGGGGTTCTATTCCTGCTTTAATAACCTTGTCTTGTACAGGCCGGATACAGCTAGTCTAGTGAAATTCAAACAAACACCTGGGCTGTATTTTAATTGTGTTACAGGCAAAAATGCTTCACTGCCAAGGCAGAGAGTGGGGCATACATATGAAATCACCGCCGGGAGACTTGGGAGCAGGATACAGCCAATATTTGGCTTATCCTACTGCTGCACAAGTCCCGGAGGCGTTAATTACTATTCCCCCTCCAGGTCCACGTGGATAGTGGGGAATGCTGTAATTCGGCTCCCAGCTATTGCTGGAGACCGAATTACAGTGTTTTAAAAGTAACTTCAGCTCTGTCTTCTGACAGCACCAGTTACTCACTGTGCCCTGCTATAGCCGTAATTCCTATTACAGTCTATGGTGGCGCCAGCTGCGCCCAAGTCTCCTGCGCTGTTATTACAGCGCTTGAGGGTAGGAGATAAGTACTCAATACACTTCCATGTGTTGAATCTGTATAATAAATATACCAATAAAACACTTCTTTTAAATTCAACTTAAAGTGAACCTCCAGACTAAAAATCGACTCGGCAGCACTGAAAAGGCCTGGTGTTTCTTTAACAGTTTCACAGCATCAGAACTTTGTTTCTCTTATACAAGCCTCATTTTTAGCTGCACAGAAGAAAACTGCCCGGGCATTTTTTTCCCTGATGCTGTGCAAAGCATGATGGGATTTCTGATGTTTTTGTTCTCGTTCTGCTGTTTTGGTGCAATTTTTTTTTTTTTTTACATTTTGAATTTGACATTTGAAGCCTAGCTGGGAGGGGTAATCAGGACACAGGGTAGTTGGAACTGTGTCTCCTGCTCCTTGTCACCTCCTTTTAACCAAAAAGATAGCTGCCCCATGACAAAGATGGCAGCCCCCATGAATCACAAACATTTGCCTGTTCTTTTAAAACAGGGTGGGTAAAAAATTATATTACCTATCTATTCTAATTAACATAACTAATGTAGCTTAATGACAGTATGTTTGTTTAGGCTGAAGTTCCCCTTTAAGATGTTTTATCAGTGACAGATAACAACATTTGTATAATGTACACATAAAATGTTACTTTAAAATGTATTTCCCATCATTATGCTGACAGGGGCGTCCCGTCAGTTATGATGGACACAAATATCCTCATTATTCTTCAAAATATCCCATTACTGCCATCTAACTGTACGACAATGCTGTGCTTAGACAGATAGATATTTTATTGATTTACATCTAATGGGATCTGCGAAACAAATATCTATCTATCCAAAATAGCATAAAAAATGTATTGCTATATTGCTCCCACATTATACACTATTTACATTCATGATGGACTCTTTCAGTAATGTCTTGGCATAATGCTAGTCAAATACATCATATTCCCCTATTACAACATGCCTCCTGCAGTACTTTAAATTGAGTTCCAATGATTAATGTATTGTTCACTTTGCAGCTTTGAAGGGTTAAAAATGCTAATCATATTGCTATAAACATAAAAAAACACATCTTCAAAGCTCTGTGTTGCTAGGGAAATAACCAGTAAAGATTTTATAAGAGCAGCTTCAGATTTATTAAATATTCATGCCTGATGTTCTATCTTTTGGACAACTAGAGTCAAGAAAGAAATGCAGCCTGGGATGTAAAAGTCCCAGTAAGAACATTTTTTGAAGCAAATCTTTCGAAATCCTACCAAGGTCTCATAAAGAAAGCCTGTCTCACAGTAGTAACCAGATAGTAGCAATTTGTATATCATATTTGTCTAATAGTGATGAGCACAAATTTCACATAGTTGTAATTTGGCATCGAAATTCGCAATTACGATGCAAAATAGTAATACATTTTGTGTGCAATTGTAATTAGGAATCGTAATTTCACATTTTTGTGTTAATAGCACAGCCCCCATACATGCTATTGTCACTTAAATTACATTACTACATATGTAAAGTGATCCCAAACCAAAGCTCAGGATCAAAACCAGATAGATACCTTAAAAGAGGGTAGCCTCAGGATCCTATCAAGGCTTCCCTTGCTGCTGTAAAGCCCCTCATTTCTGAGCACGGCCCCACTCCATGTCAAGGCTGCACAGCTCTTCTTCTGGGTCCGTGCAGTTGCCACGCCAGCCCGCCAGCGCATGCACAGTAGCTTGGAGCCTGCGGCTCCGGCTTACTCCGCAGGTGGGCTGGGTCAGCTATTGCGTGCCCATGCTGGACCAGGAAGAGCTGCGCGGCCCTGTTAGGATTAGTGACAATGCATTGTCGCTAATCTTCTGAGGGCCGCACTCAGTAATGGGAGACAACACAGCAGGGAGGGAAGCCTCAATAGGATCCTGAGGCTTCCCCCACTTTAGGTATCTAATTCTGTGTACTCAGCTTCAGCTCAGGTACTCTTTAAGGAGAATAGTGGGTGCATGTCAAAAAATTATTTTTCAAAAAGACCTTGTAGTTTTTGAGAAAATTGATTTTAAAGATGCAAAGGAAAAATGTTTTTTAACCTTAAATTTAATCTATTTTGGTTCCTGGATGTAGAAACTACGTCCAGGAACCATGCGCGCTACCGCGCGCTCCCGCGGCCGATCGCGCACGTGCACGCGTGTTCCCGACCCGCGGTTCGTTAGCCAGGCAATCAGTGAATCGGGCTACGGTGCCTGATCACTGATTCCTCTCCCACGCTGAAAAAGCGACAGCTTCTCTCGGAAGCTGCGCCTTTTCTGGCTGTTCCCTCCCCGATGCGTCACTCTAAGCGTGTGTTACGCTTAGAGTGACGTCATGTAAACAAACTTATGGCCGCCATCTTGTGGCCAAAAAGTAAAACTACAACAAAAAGTAAAAAAAAATTAAATCAACACACAATTACATTAAAAAAAATATGGTTTACATCCCACCCTCCCAAAAATACCCAAATAAAATGTTTAATATAAAAAAAAAAAAAAACATTACAATAAAAAAAAACATGTAAATATTTACCTAAGGGTCTAAACTTTTTAAATATCAATGTAAAGATGAAATATTTCTATATTTCTTTTATTTTAAACTTGTAAGTAGTGATAGATGCAAAATGGAAAAAATGCACCTTTATTTCCAAATAAAATATTGTCGCCATACATTGTGATAGGGACATAATTTTAATGGTGTAATAACCGGGACATATGGGCAAATACAAAACGTGAGTTTTAATTATGGAGGCATGTATTATTTTAAAACTATAATGGCTGAAAACTGAGAAATAATCAATTTTTTCAGTTTTTTCTTATTCTTCCTGTTAAAATGCATTTACGGTAAAGTGGCTCTTAGCAAAATGTATCACCCACAGAAAGCCTAATTGGTGGCGGAAAAAACAAGATATAGATCAGTTCATTGTGATAAGTAGTGATAAAGTTATAGGCTAATGAATGGGAGGTGAACATTGCTCAAGTGAAAACAACTGAACGCGAATGGGTTAAAAAAAACGATTTTCTCAAAAACTACTAATACTACTCCTACTTATTTTTTTACTTGTACCCACTATTCTCCTTAACATATGTAGGAATGTTGGTGACAATATCATGTATGGGGGCTTTGCTATTAACCACTAAACTTGGCACAATATTATGCAAAAATTACGTGAAAATAACACAAATTTATAAATGGATTACACGGAATTAATTGAATTACAAACCGTAATTATGTACGGGCGTAATTGCTAAATGTTTTGTGAAATTTTGCGTTATCATAATTAGCTGATCATCACTATTGTCTACATATCTTAATTTTGAAGAGCAGCAGGGGTGACATGACTACTGCTTGGCACCAGACTGACACACTATCTCTGGCACAGTCTGGAACTCTTGGCTGTGCACCTACTATTTAAATGAACTCGAGGTGATAGACATATGGAGGCTGTCCTATTTCTTTCCTTTTAAACAATATCAGTTGGCTGGCAGTCCTGCCGATCTTTCCGGTCAGCAGAGTCTGAATCCCACACCTGAAACAAGCATGCAGCTAATCTTGCCAGGTTTTTGTCAGAAACACCTGATCTGCTGCATGCTTGTTTAGGGCCTATGGCTAAATGTATTAGTGGATCAGCAGGACAGCTAGGCAATCTGCAAAAGGAAATAAATATGTCAGACTCCATTCGTCTCTCAACTCGGGTCACCTTCAACCACCACAGTTAGAAGGTAAGATGAAGGGGCAGCAAGCAGAGGCAAGCTAGAGTCAGGTGACTACTGCTATTCTGGCAAGATCTGATAATTAGGCAAGCTTGAAATCTGTTAGGCTACATTTCCACTGGGATGCCATGTCCATTTCCAAAACGGATGTGGAGGCCATAACTGATGTGAATTCACATCTAAATCAATGGCACGGTTATGGGGATTCAGATACGGCATGCATAATTTATTTTCCAGCATGCGATTCAGATGCAGCCGTACTTCAATAGACTGCATTTTAAACCATGTGCAATAGAACGGCTTGTGTCTAGTGGACACAGGCCCTATATATATATATAGCTTTGTCCTGACTGTTCAAATTCTCCATCCCTCTGATGAGCTAAACAGCCTTTTACTGAGGGGTAGAATAAAAGTCACAGACTGGTGCCAGCCAGGGTCAAACTTGATCCTGCCAGTAACACTGCATGGCCTCAATGCTGTACACACACATTTTGTGTCTTTAAAGAAGAGAGGAGGGGTGGCAGAAGCAGAAATTTAGGAGTTTCCGCAGGTGGAGTAAGGGGGTGAACAATGGACTCGGCTGCTGAAAGCAAAACAAATCTTTAACCGCCTTCAGTGTTTTTTCACCTCATGCATTTCACCTCCCATTCATTTGCCAATAACTTTATCACTACTTATGACAACAAAATGATCTATATCTTGTTTTTTCCGCCACCAATTAAGACATTTTTTTTCTAAATTTATTTTAATGGGAATATTATGAAAAAAATGGAAAAATATAATTATTTCTCAGATTTTGGCCACTTTAGTTGTAAAATAATACATGCTACCATAAATAAAACTCATGTATTTTATTTGCCCATTTATCCTGCATATTACACTATTTAAATTATGTCCATATCACAATGTATGGCACCAATATTTTATTTGGAAATAAAAGTGCATTTTTTTTTCTGTTTTGCATCCATCACTATTTACAAGCTCATAATTTTAAAAAATAATAGAGATATACCCTCTTGACATGCATATTAAAAAAAAACTTCAGACCCTAAGGTAACTATTTATGTTTTTTTATTATAATATTTTTTTATTTGTTTATTAAAAGTTTTATTAGGGTATTTTTAGGAGAGTGTGGGAAGTAATTAGTTAATTATAATTGTAAGTGTAGTAATGTTTATTAAAAAATGAATGTAGGTGTAATTTTACTATTTGGCCACAAGATGGCCTCAGTCATTTTTTAAAGGCATCCTGTAATCGCATAGTATGCTTACAGGGAATGAAGAGGGGATGTGTTACTTAGAACAATCGCTGCTTCTCATAGAAGTCGCCGGTTTTCTAATGGGGACTTAGATCAATAAATGAGAACTGTGTTTCCATTCATTGATCTCCGGGCTAACGGGTGGCAACGGGAGTGCGCGTGATCGCCCGTGGGAGCGAGCAGCAACAGGGGCAGCATTTTAGATGTAGCAGCTACGCCCAAAAGGCTTAAGAAAACTTGACAGACCTTAGGGACATCTGTACATACAATAGTCTCCTGACCAAGTCAGCCCCAACAGGCCACCTCTGCCTCAAACTAGGGATGCTCCTTCGGATTCAGAGGAAGTGAAACTTCTGCATTTCCGATCGGAACTCAGAAACCAGATTTCTGTGGAATTACCACATTGCCACAACTTGGTAATTTTAGCCCAATCACAGAACTCAAAGCATTGGACCAATCAGAGGATGCAGAGTCAATGTGGAAGTATTTGGCCAATCAGAGAATGCAAAAAATGACCAAAAAAAGACTCCATGGAAATCAGAAAACAGAAATCAGAAATCTGTAGAATTGGTATTTGGCAATCACGGAAACCGTAATTTCCACGGAATCGGAAATCAGCATTTCCGACCATCCCTACCACAAACCGTCTACTTTGGGAGTTTGGTTTGTGTACGAGACAATAAAATGGAGATACCCCAACAAATATGATATGATTAAAAGGTTAAGAAGAGGTGTAGTGTACATGTACCCCATGGAAGACTTGGAAGTTGATAGCCACAAGACCATTACATTAACAGTACCTGGACAAAATAAATTACATAAACACAAACGCCAAACAATGATAGCATTGCTTGACATGTACAAAAAAACAAACAAACTCAAAAAAGAACTTTAACCCAAGATTGAACTTCATCCTAATCAGTAGCCGATACCCCTATTCTCAAATACATCATGGACCATCATGGACATCTGTATGGCTGATATTGTGATAAAACCCTTCCCACCGTGTAATGTCAGGGTCATGGTCCTGACAGTTTGCTGTCTGTGAACCTCATTGCATTGTGGGAAATAATAATAGCTTTTTCCAACTACCAAGCAGGGAATATCTCCCTCTGTGCATAGAGCTTTCAGTAAACAAA
The DNA here is from genome assembly GCF_040937935.1 of Hyperolius riggenbachi. Classification (NCBI taxonomy): domain Eukaryota; kingdom Metazoa; phylum Chordata; class Amphibia; order Anura; family Hyperoliidae; genus Hyperolius; species Hyperolius riggenbachi. The sequence goes on from NC_090647.1 coordinate 96,438,591, forward strand.
CAGTTTGCATAGATCACCTGGCAGGACTAAAGATGTCATTACCATTGACACATTTCAGAAAGTTAATGAGGGTGAGGAAAGATTTTACAATGGAAAAACACTGACAAAATAAAATGAATACTGTAAAAAAAAAAAAGCAATAGAAGTGAGCAGCACGTTTTGCATTTTTAATGTGACATATGATAGTTTTAAATCAACATGCCTAAAAGTCTCAGATCTTGGCCAGAATGCAACTTAATTTTTGGGATCATTGTATGTTTTATTTAACTTATTGCTGACCACATCACGCCGATGGGCGTAGCCGCGTCGGCAGCCCCAGGATCGCCTAATGCCGATCGTCGAAAAGTCCTGGGGACTGCTTTTGCAGGAGATTGCGTGCACGTTGCACGCACATCTCCTGTTTGATAGGCAGAGCTCCGCCTCGCCTTCAGTCTCCCAGCGGCGATCACCGATTGGAGACTGTTAGACGGTGAAAACACCATCTAATTACCCCGTACAGCGATGCGATCTAAGGCAGCGCTGTACTGGGGACAGCCGTGTGACATGGCTGTCCCCTCCATAGGCTCGGAAGTGATCGGCTGTCATAGGCTGAAGCCTATGACAGCCGCTCATGTTGATTGGCTGGCGGGGGAAGGGAGGGAGAGGGATTTAAAAAAAATACCCAAAATTAATAAAAAATAAATAACAAAAATATTTGTTACAAAATAAACAAACATCTGGCGGGAGATGAGAGGGGGGGGGGAAATCACTTGTGTGCTGAGTTGTGCTGCCCTGCAGCTTGGCCTTAAGGGAGGTTTAACACTGTGGTCCTCAAGAGGTTAAAGAGAACCCAAGGCGGTGCTTCAAGAAAAACTCACAAAAAACATATTACCTGCTACAGTTAGTTCTCCGGGTCATGATGCGCTGCTTCTCAACGTTCTCCGCCGCTCCGTTCCCAAGTTAGAGACATTAGAGAAAGAAAATAAACTTTGTAAAATGCAAAATGTCCGCAACCCCGGAAGATAGCACGTCTTTCACGTCTCGGCTCTCTCTCCTGGCTGGGGCACTTCAGAAGCTGGAATGGGCATGCAGGGGAAAAGTCCTTCTAGCTAAGGATGCCACAACAAAGAGTAGTGGGTTGGCACAGGGAAACAAACACACGTGGAGAGGATGACTCAGATTGTGGTGTGCAGACTGTCAGCGTGCTCTGAACCAAGGCAGTAAATTGCAACAATAAAAAGACACGGTGAAAAGCTTGGCCCTGCTAACAGTGATTTACTGCTGATGTACTTGCATTCAATTCTTTCAAAAAAGTTAATCTTGTGTAATGCAAATAACATTCAAGTTATTACTTATCGTGTGCAAGATGGAGGGAGAGTGGGATGTGCACATCCAAGCTTCAGAAGAAGCTATTGAAGCGAAACAGTCGTCAGGCCGTGCACCAGACGGCACCCACTGCTCATCCCACTTCCCCTCCATCTTGCACACAATAAGTATTAACTTGAATGTTATTTGTATTACACAAGATTCACTTTTTTGAAAAGAATTGAATGCAAGCGCATCAGCAATAAATCAATGGTAGCAGTGTCGAGCTAAGGACGACCCTTGTATTTAAAGACTACGACAAGCAGAATGTTAGTATTTTCGGGGAGCTGGAGTGGAGGAACGGGGGTACCTTAAAAGCGGCACTGAGGGGTTGCAGAGGTAGGCAATCAGCTAGGGAACATGCCTCTGTGTCCCGTTTCATTGATAAATCCGCCTCGGGTACACTTCTCTTGTGTAAAGTGTTTTATTGTGTCAGACTCATACGTACTGCTCACATGCAAGATTTCAGGTGACTTATCATTGAGTACATGGATATATTGTTTTACTAAATTGCAATGCATTCATATCTGCCAATGCCTACTAAAACAGTGACATGTGCAGACACACACATACATATCTACATCCACACAGCACCAGAAAACACGGATCAAATTATGCTCTGTACTGCAGACTCCACCCTCACCTGCCACAGTATGTATTTCTAATCTCTAAAAGGCTGCTGCACTGCCAGCCTCCTCCTCCTAGCTGCCAACATCCATAATTGCTGGGCTCCTACACAGGTACCAGCAACTGCACTGAAAGGTTGGAATGTGCAACCTCACCACTAAGTGGCACCAAAGAACCCAAAGGCACATGCCTAGTATGCCTTTACCTAGAAACTGCCCTGTATGGCATCGTTCTTTCTTCATTTCCTAGATTGTCATTGCTTTTTATTGATTTGAGTATTCAAACTACCCAGCTTTCAGAGCTCCCAGGCACTCTAGGAAGTAGAATGAAACTATATGCAGGCGCCTCCAGATGGCCACACTCAATTTATATTATCTGTCTAAAGTATATTTTATAATCACAGGTGTACAGTAAAGGTAAATTGACTTTTATTGAAAATAAATAATAATAATTCTAACAGAAGCTAGTAGAAAGGAGTGCCATAGTTTTCTGTCAGTAAATGGTTAGTGTAGATGTTGAATATAAGAAGCAGTAGCTCCTGTTCCATGCAGCTGATTTCTCATGCATTCACTTAGAGTAAACATGACATGAAAAATCCTCACTATATTTAAATTCACCTTAGTAGAAAGAAGGCTCTGAGAAGTATAGTGCCTTCACATTCCTCAATCCAATCTGTCGTGCTACAGATGCAGCGGGGTATCTGGGTAGTGCAGAGGCTATGGCAAACACTGAAATTGCCCCCCCCCCCACAGACACACACACACCGGTCAGAGACCCCTTCCACCCTAAAAATGCATCCTTTCTTGCGTACATGTGTTATGGTTTCCTTTGTTTTTTGGTTTAGTACATTGCAGAGGTTACTTTTTGGGGAAATATTACTTTTTATTCCCTTTCTGTCCTCCTTTCTAACATCGAGCCAAATGATCAGTGTTATGCACACTACATACATAAATGAAGTAGCATTGCTCCCCAGATAACAGCATTAATCTGAGGTCTAAGTGACGGGGAGGCGTGGGGCAGGCATGGCGGTGCAATGCAGGACCCCTTTAGATACGCCTCTGCACAGATGTCCACCAGTAAAGCAATTGATCTGCTTGGACGGACAGCATTTCAGAACTATTTGCATCCCTGAGTAGCTTTAAAGAGTAACTGTCAGGCTGCAGAAGCTAATTTAAACCTCTATTCTCCTGTGTTAAACAGTTTAGAAGGAAGCCCAAAAGCAATTAGTGAAGATAAAAATCTCAGTTACCTTTGATGTGTGCTTATCAGCAAGTCTGTTATTCTTAAGAAGACGCAAGCCTCATATTACTGCAAAGCATTCTGGGGCTCTCCCCTCGGCTGCTAATGAGACGTTACAGCAGCTTGTAATAGCGTAGCACTGATAAATCTCGGGCAGACTACACTGCAGGAGTCAGCTATTGTTCCTAGCCACATGGCTCATTAATATTCACTGCACACTGTGTTATTTAGTACAAGCTTATCTGTGATCAGGAAGCAGGCAGGACATGACGACACATTTGACAGAAAAACATGGAGCCTGCCATGAGCTGTCAGGAGCATCTATCTCTGCATATACTATATACAAATTCTGTGAAATCCAAACGTGGACAGTGAAATGCATATGTAATGTAAGTACAGCCAATCTTTAGCTACTGATATATGTGTTTATTTTCTCTGAGACCTTATACCTAACAGCTCCTCTTTAAGGATAAGTCGATTGCTACTGCCCATGCACATGTCCAGATTTATGCATGCCCAATAGAGATGCACCCATCATCGGAATTACTTGTGGACAGGAGTAGTTCCAAAGAGCCATTTGGTTGAATAGCTTTACCCGCGGACAGCACTGTAATGATTGGCCAAATGGGACGTAAGGGCTCGTTCACACTATGAGCGTTTGCAGGGTTATTTCAGCGCTGGCGATTTAAAAAATCGCCCCAAAAGCGCTTGTGCAATCATTCCCCATGACAGTGTTCACATGTAAGCGTTTTCGATTTCATTGAAATCACAAATGCCCTACCTGTATCATTTTCTGAGCACTTTGGCTCAATGGAAGGTATAGGGAATTCACAAAGCGCTTGAAAAAGAGCTTTGTGTAGTGATTTCCAGAGTGCTTCTATGAATAAAAACATTGTATTTATTCATTTCCGGGTGAAAGAGTTCACTTCCTGACTAACGTCAGGAAGTGAAAATCACAATCGCTCATCAAAAGCAAAAAAGTGTTTTCAAAAGTTCTTTTCTAAGCTCAAAGTGCAGGAAAAAGCGCTTTAAAAAAGCTCAATAAATCGCTCAGCCGTTGTGATAGTGCTGGAGATTTATTCTGTGAACAAGGCTTAAGTCTCTCTACTATTCAGAGCCTTCCCTCTAGTCAGGTGAGTTTTAAACTTGAAGTGAATTTTCTCACTTCAGGTTTGCTTTAAGAGTTTCTGGATAATCTGCGGAGCAGCTAACTGTAGCATGACCAAGAATGGGATCACGCTATATAGCGGGCGTCCAGGGGCTGCCTGCTATGGTAACTGCAGCTACCAATAGCGGCCATGAAGTGTGCGCTATTAGAAGCCGCAGCTCCCACAGGGGGCGGCCCCGGCACCCACCATCTAGGGGGCGACCCTCTTTTCTTAGATGGGGGTTATTAGTTGCCAGGGAGAAGGGTTATTACTTTCCCGGCAGGGGACGCTATAAAATGCTCCCCTAACAGGTTTCTTTTTTCTATTAGTCCCCTCACCCAGGTTAGCATGCAAGTTTTAAAATGTACGCATAATCTGTACTCCCAAGTACTGTGCCATATTTGCAAAGATGTGTGCTTTGAGCTTATTGCCATTTTCAGAATTCTTAGTAGGGATGGTTGGAAATTCCAATTTTCGATTCCGCGGAAAATCCACATTCCGCCGTTGCCAATTACTGCTACTGCTACCGATTCCACTTTCCGCTACCAATTTCCGCATTCCAATGTGGATTTCCGCCGACTTTAACATCGATTTTCTCAAAAACTATAAGGTCTTTTTGAAAACGTTTTCTTTCATCTTGTTCTCTAGATTCTGTTTAATAAACTTAGTTTCTAGGACTTATGGGGGCTTTGCTATTAACCGCTAAAGTTAGCAGATTTTTACTGTAATGTAAAATGCAGAAAATCCGCATTATCCGATATGCAGTAATTGTAAGCCAATCAGAAGACTCAGAATGAATAAGCCAATCAGAGAATGCAAAATTTCCGCCTAAATCCCCATTCTCTGATTGGTTTATTCATTCTGAGTCTTCTGATTGTCTTAAAATTACCGTATATTGGATAATGCAGATTTTCTGCATTTTACATTACAGTAAAAATCAGCTGAATTTATCAGTTAATAGCAAAGCCCCCATAAGACTTAGACTCACCAAATTTTCTGGGTTTATTAAGCAGAATCTTGTGAACAAGATGAAAAAAAAGTTTTCAAAACGACCTTATAGTTTTTGAGAAAATTGATGTTAAAGTCAGTGGAAATTTCCACGATTTCCGGCGGAAATCCATGGAAATCCGCCTACCGCACTTGTATTACCGATTTCCGCGTTCCGATGCGGAAATACAATTTCCGATCCGAATGAGCATCCCTAATTCTTAGCTGGCTGGAATTTTAAAGATTATTTTAATAAGATTGAATTCAAAAAAGCCTTGAAATACAATGATCTATAGTTATTGCTATTTTACAATGAAAATGGCATTTCCCTTATAATTTATCTGCAAATACGTATTTTGTGCTAAACATGCATCTAATAAGTCAAGAAAAAGAGGGAGAGGGAAACAAGATAATTATAACATCTAGGATCAGCTTCTGTTAGAAAAGTGATGCTTGATTTTCTTTTTCTTGTCACACATTTGTCTAAAAATACTTTGTACCATATGCAGTATGCGAAGGTTAAAGTAGCACTGCTGAACTCAGCACACTATTTTTTTATAGAACGCTAATCCAAATCTTCCAATTGTCAAGCACAGCCTTAAATCTTCCTTAACTAGAGCTTATAAAATGTACAGCATGCGACAGTGAGATCCGCAATCATCACAGACCTTGTTCAGAAAAGGAGAAAGAAAGTTTTAACGAATTATAAAGTTTCTGGATGCCATTAGGAGTCATTCAGGGTTTACACTGAATGGGAAATTATACCATCTCCAAAAAACACGGGTAGCTTTAAATAAACGTTATTTGGGGGGAAAAAAACATTCTTGATATATGTTCATCATTGTTCTTCAGAGTTACAGATTACCCAGCAAGCTCATGGTGAACCAGAACTCCTAGGAGTGTGTGTAAGGGGCTATAAAGGTCCAAAAAGCCGTCCAACTAAAATGCTATGTAAAACAAGCTGCATTCCAGCGGTTCTGGGGGTGACTTTATCTTACGTGGACAACAAAGGATGATTTTCATATTCAGCAGTGATGCATTGTGCTCACTCTAATCTGAATAATCACAAATACCTTCTGTTTTAACCATTTCAGCCCACAGGGATTTTTCACCTTATGCATCAGAGCAATTTTCACCTCCCATTCATTCGCTAATAACTTTCACTACTTATCACAATTTATTGATCTATATCTTTTTCCACCACTAATTAGGCTTTTTTTGGTTAGACATTTTGCTATGAATTATTTTTTTATAAATGCATTTTAACAGGATTAAAGGGGCACTACAGCGAAAAATTGTAAAATGTAATATATGTGCAAACATATACAAATAAGAAGTACATTTTTTCCAGAGTAAAATGAGCCATAAATTACTTTTCTCCTATGTTGTTGTCACTTACAGTAGGTAGTAGAAATCTGACAGAAGTGACAGGTTTTGGACTAGTCCATCTCTTTATAGGGGATTCTCAGGGATATATTTCTTTTCAAAAGCACTTAGTGAATGGCAGTTGCTCTGTCCAACTGCCAAAAAAACTGTGCAGGCAGCAGGGAAGCTGGCCAGCATCATTGTTTAAATCCTTTTTCAGGACTATCTTTATAAAGAATAAAAGCCTTGCTGAGAATCCCCTATCAAGAGAGGACTAGTCCAAAACCTGGCACTTCTGTCAGATGTCTACTGCCTACTGTAAGTGACAGCATTATAGGAAAAAGGTAATTTATGGCTCATTTTACTCTGGAAAAAATGTACTTCTTATTTGTATATGTTTGCACATATTTTACATTTTACAGTTTTTCGCTGTAGTGCTCCTTTAATAAGAAAAAAATGGAAAAAATTCATTATTTCTCAGTTTTCGGCCATTATAGCTTTAAAATAATCCACGCTACCATAATTAAAACCTATGTATTCTATTTGCCCATTTGTCTCGGTTATGACACCATTTAAATTTTGTCCCTATCACAATGTATGGCGCCAATATTTTATTTGGAAATTAAGGTGCATTTTTTCCGTTTTGCATACATCACTATTTACAAGCTTATAATTTAAAAAATGTTCGTAGCATACCCCCTTTAAATTCATATTTAAAAAGTTCAGACCCTTAGGTAACTATTTATGTCTTTTTTTTTTATTGTAATTTTTTTTCCATTAAATTTTATTAGGGTAATATTTTGGTGTGGGAAATAAACAGTTCATTTTTAATGTTATTATATGTGTAAATTGTAATGTAAAAAATATGTAGATGTTGTTTTACTATTTGGCCACAAGATGGCCACCTTCAGGTTTTTTTTCTCCTTCTGCTTCTCGCTATACGGAAGCACAAGGATGACGCGGAAAATTTTACGTGCAGAAAGACTGAAGCCTCTTGTAAGAGCGCTTCGGTTTTTCTGCTGGGGACACGGATCGGTGATCCCAGGGCTACTGGGGTACAGCACGTCCGGGCGGCAGAAATGGTTAAGAAGGCAAAGGAAAACAAATGTTTACCTTCTTAAAACAGAAGGTATTTGTGATTATTCAGATTGGGGTGATTGGAGTGAGCATATGATGTCTTCCACGATGTTTCACTGCTGAATATGCAAATCATCCTTTGTTGTGCCTGTAAGCTAATCACACCTCCAGAACCGCTGGAATGCAATGATGTGTCAGCTTGTTAATTGTGCAGAGCCACGATAATCCAACATGCATACAGATTTTTTTTAATTGGTTGATCCTCATCAGTGCATGCCATGGATTAATGTGGCTCTATGGGGTAGGACTTGAAGCACCCAGAGTTGCAGATTGCTCAGCAAGCTGACACATCATTGCATCCCAGCGGTTCTGGAGGTGTGTTTAGCTTACAGGGACAACAATGGATGATTTGCCTATTCAGCAGTAATGCATTGTGAGAGACATCATATGCTCACTCCAATCTGAGTAATCACACATAACTTCTGTTTTAAGTAGGTCAACTGTTGATTTGCTTTGTTTTTCCGAAATCCAGCTGTAAAAAAAGGATGTGTTTTTATAATCTAGCCATTCCCCTTCGACTTAGCCATAACTTTCTATCGTTTTGGGCCAGCTCTCAGCTCTTTACCCATAACGCGACTCCCTAACCCTGGCACAGTCACACAAGATTTACTTCTGTCAAGGCTCTGCAGCCCTGACAGCAGTAAGTCTTACGTGATTATGTTCGGGGCCAGCCGATGCTAGCAGCGATGTCACAAGGGAGGATGCTGGAAGCACGCCAACACTCTGCACATTGTCAATGTTTGATCAGTGCTGCAACTCTGAAGTACAGAAATGTATCCCTGTAAGAATGGGGTCTCTAGGCACCGGGGAATATTTGAATATCTATGCAGGTTTATAGAAAGGTTTGGGTACTGGCGTGGATGTATAATCCATAGCCTTCTCAATTCTTAAACCATTAAAGGATACCCAAACTGACATTTGACATGATGAGATAGACATGTGTATGTACAGTGCCTAGCACACAAATAACTATGCTGTGTTCCTTTTTTTCTTTCTCTGCCTGAAAGAGTTAAATATCAGGTATGTAAGTGGCTGACTCAGTCCTGAATCAGACAGGAAGTGACTACAATGTGGCCCTCACTGATAAGCTTTTCCCTTTTTTATCTCTCTCTTGCTCTCAGAAGCCATTTTCTGCTAAGAAAGTGTTTTATTGTTGGAATTTCTTATCAGTGAGGGCCTGAACTCTTGCACAGGACAGAAGGCAAACAGAGAGAAATGCACCCTGTATGTATTTAGAGAGTTTAGCCTGTCTAATTCCCCCTCATCTGTGACTAAGCACAAGTTGTAATTTGATTCCTCAGCTTTGTCAGCTGACTGCCAAGGCAGAGAGGTAATTGGTAAACACAGAATGTTAACAATATGTTTGCTTCCATGAAAGCAGGAAGTAGAAACACTGCAGATTTATAGCAGGATTTGTATCAGCTGTAACAAAGAAAGGTTTTTCTTTAAAGAGAATCTGTATTGTTAAAATCGCTCAAAAGTAAACATACCAGTGCGTTAGGGGACATCTCCTATTACCCTCTGTCACAATTTCGCCGCTCCTCGCCGCATTAAAAGTGGTTAAAAACAGTTTTTAAAAGTTTGTTTGTAAACAAACAAAATGGCCACCAAAACAGGAAGTAGGTTGATGTACAGTATGTCCACACATAGAAAATACATCCATACATAAGCAGGCTGTATACAGCATTCCTTTTGACTCTCAAGAGATCATTTGTGTGTTTCTTTCCCCCATGCACTGAAGTTTCAGGCTGCTCTTTTCTTCTTGCAAACAGCTTTGCCCTTGTTTGTAATTCCTCAGTATGTGAAAGCCCAGCCAGCTCAGAGGACGATTTATCCAGCTGATTAGAGCAGCTTCTCTCTTCTCTCTTATCTAAATAACACACAGGCAGTGTGCATAGAGGGGCCAGAAAGGGTGAGTTCATAGCAGTATGTGATAGCCCAGCCAGCTCAGAGGACAATTTATCCAGCTTGTAAAAGATAAGAGAGAAGAGAGAATCTGCCATAATCTAAATAATACACAGGCAGTGTGCAGAGAGTGGCCTGGAGGGGGGAGATTCATCACAGAACCACAACACTGAAGAACTTGGCAGCCTTCCAGACACAGGCCGACAAGTCTGACAGGGGAAAGATACATTGATTTATTACAGAGACTGTCATAGTAGAAAGTGCTGCAGTTAGCCAGAACACATTAGAATAGCTTTTGGAACATGTAGGATGATAAAAAAACAGGATGCGATTTTTGTTACGGAGCCTCTTTAAAGGTTATTATGCTGTTGCCTATCTTATAGAGCAGAGAGGAAGTTCTGAGTTCAGGTCCGTTTTAAGGTTGAATCTCTTCACTCAGAGTCTGATATAAGAGAGGAACTAAAGTAACACACACAGTTTTGAAAAAACTGCACCCACAGCATTATAAGTATACACAATACAACAATACTACCTAGCTAACTCACCCACTGTTAAACATTTCTGATAAGTGGGTTGCTGTATCAAGTTCAGGCTATCGACATCTTAACAATGCAAAAACCCAATTGCAAGTGCTAAAATGCAAAACGCAAAGAAAAAAACAATTTTTTTCTGCATTTGCGATTCTTGGGGCCTCCTGAAAAGGGGCTTTCAGGAGCAGTGGAGATATTGTAACTTGAGACACTGCAATAGATAGGGAGATGGTCGATAGGGATGGCCCTGCCTAGGAGAACTCGTGGAGATGCATGTGATCAGTTTGATCAGCTAAAACATTTGTAAGGCTCTGATTTGCTGGTCATGATCATGTGTTAAACTAGGAAGTCATCACAGCAAATCAAAACCTTACAAATCTATCAGCTGACCAAACTGATCACATGCTTCTCCATGAGTTCTCCTAGGCAGGGCAATCCCTAATGGGGGATAGGCTGTATTACATAATAAAGTAATTGGAGGAATACAAAAAATATATATTTTAGGGGGAGAATGGACTAGAAAGTACTGTACATGTAAGGTGGGAATTAGCAAGCTGCCCACATTTTATCTTGGATCCACTTTAACCCCTTCATACCGGCTGCCAGTGATCGGCCAAAATTTCACATGTGCGAAATTTTGCATGAAAATTTGCATTTTTGCATTGTAATCGCAATGCAAAATTTCAGGGAAAGACATAATTGATTTCGTATGTAATAGTAGTATTTCGTAATTTTGCGTAATTTTTCGCTTCATTTTTGCGCAATTTCGCGAAATTTTGTGCAGCCGGCAGTTAATAGCAAAACCCCCATACATGCTATTGCTACCAAAATTGGTACATATGTCAAGGAGAATAGAGATTTGGAGAATTTTTCAAAAAGACATTGTAGTTTTTGAGAAAATCGATTTTAAAAATGCAAAGAAAAATGGGCTTAAATTGTAATTTTTCCAAGTTTTTTTGCATTTTTTTAAATCGACTTTCTTAAAAACGATATGCTCTATTTGGAAAATTCTTTTTTTCCTTGTACCCACTATTCCCTTTAATATATGTAGCAATTTTGGTAGCAATAGCATGAATGGGGGCTTTACTATTAACCTCCAAATTCGGCACAAAATTACGTGAAATTTAGCGGAAATTCCGCAAATTTTTATGCAAAATTAGGAATGACTACAAAATCTATTTAGTTTGAAAATCGCAATTACGTATAGGCGTAATTGCAAAAATGTACGCAAAATTTAGCAAAACCGTAGTTTTGCTGATTTCGATCATCACTGCCGGCTGCTTCCAGTAACCAACTTCTGTAAAAGAAACTTTAGCTTCGAAAGTTGTTTCACATGCAAAAGTGAGATTTGTATAGTGACTACTAAAAGTGATGGCTGAACATCGCGATTTCACATTCGGGAATGTTCACGGTGAGCACCACTGACTTTGGCAGGCAAACTTCTAAAACCTTCAGGGCATCTCTGCAGCCACAATTTCTTTACAAAAGGTATACAAAGTGTATTCAAACCCACACAGTGACAATGTCCCGCATCAAATATGTATTTTACACAGTCTTTTTTTTCATGCAGGAATAAATGACATACTGACTGTGATGCAGACTGCTGTGTGCCAGGTGACTTCGCTTGTCTATCACGTCACTCCAGCTGCCCTTAATGCCCGATAATAAACAAGACTCCCCCATAGTTACATGACCGTGCAGCCCCATGAGATTGAGCACTAACAGATCTCTGATGCCCTTGCCCTTAGATGCCCGGGGCTGCACCTTCGCTACACTGAACGGACCAGCATCAGGCTAACCTATATTGGTGGAACCTATACCTGGCTAGCCTATACTGGGGGCAGCTTTGCCTATCTGCCTATAATGAGGGCACTTATATTTGGCTACCTATACTGAGGGGCATCTATACCTGGCTATCTATACTGGGGGCAGCTATACCTAGCTCTCTATACTGGGGGTACCTTTACTTGGCTTCCTAAACCTGGCTTCTTATACTGAGGGCACCTATACTTGGCTACCTATATTTGGGGCACGTGTACCTGGCTACCTATACTGAGAGTTTTTTTGGGGGTGCACCGCAGCTATAACCACCAGGTACTTAGTACCTCAGAGCAGAGGAACATTAGAATTAGAAATAGCAGCCACACTAGATGAGGCCAGAAAAATTGAGCAGTCACCTTCCTAAATAATGGAAGAAGCCGCCACACTAGGTGAGTTCTGAAAAATGGAGCAGCTACCTGCATAAACATTTGAAGGTGCGAAGGAGGCAGAAAGGGAGGAGGCAGAAAGCTTGCACTTTGAGTGCTTTTTTCCTTAAGGGCTTCATGCCACAGGGCCTTGTGATGGGACTCCAGGTGCCTTCTAAGCGTTTTTGTTCCTACATGCATGCTGCTCTTCCCATGACTTCGTTTTTCTAGATACAGGATGCAGGTGGTGTTAATTCTGTCAGAAGTGACCGGGTGCGGTGTCTGCCTGTTCCCTTGTGACAATGTAACCCCCTGCTTTTTACTTTTTGTCCCCTGCAATTTCTCCCTGCTTCCTATGTTTTTTCCTCCCTCTCCGAGGTTTGATCTCTCCCTCTGAAATCTCCTCCCCCTGTTCGTCTCTTGTAGACACCAATGAGACATCCATCATCACCACATTATCATCACCCTCATCGTTGCTTACAGCTTGAAGCTCACAGCCACGGGGCCATTACACCTTGTGCTGCTACAACACACACACCCCAATGCTAAAATGTCAGTACACACACAGCATGGTATATGTTAGTAAATAAAATAATTTACGTGTTCAGGATGACTAGAATGAGTCCTCAAAAAGACTATTGGAGTGTTCCTAGCTGGTGTACTACAAGAAGCACACCACCTAAGACCTACCTCCTAAGAGCAACTACACAGCACAACATACAGCCTATCTAGTCAGAAGACTCCTGAAAAGGACTTTTGGAAATCCCAAGCTGATGCACAAGGAGTAGCAGAGCAGATGCACAACACGATAGATGCAATCAAGCCTCTCTAACACTGTCCCTCTATAAGCAGCAGCTCCTATCCCTACACTGACTAAGGAAGACAGTAAAATTCCAGACGGTAACTGGATTTTTATAGGATGGGGGGAGGGAGTGCCCCGGGTGGTAATCAGGTCAGATTGGGCAGCCTGCCCCTCCTGACTTCAGGGTGAAGGGTCAAAAAATGGCCCAAAGGGAAAGTATAGGGCGTGCGCAAACGGCGCGTACTGTTCGATGCTAAGGCGAGCTGGCGAATGGCCTTTATGGGTATAGCTCAGTAGTGTGTCTGTACAGCAGTTGTGCACGGTAGTGTCGCCTTATCAGCCTAGCAGTTAGCAACAACCTTTAAAGCGGAACTTCAGATGTCCTGTGCCCGCACATATCTGGAACGTTCCTCCGGTCCCCTGCTACGGCTTACTTTCTCTTCTGCCGATCGCCGTCCACTGCGCCTGCGCAGCCCTGGCTGCGCGCGTCCTCATTCACGACGGGAGCATCCTGCGCAGGCACAGTACAGATTTTTCCATACTGCGCCTGTGCAGGACGCTCCCAGCCACGGGGGTGTGAACGAGGATGCGTGCAGCCAGTGCCAAGCAGGCGAAGTGGCTGTCGACTTGTAAGAAGAAATGTCCTGTGCCTGCTCATACCTGGAACATTCCTCCAGTCCCCTGCCACGGCTTACTTTCTTTTTTGCCAATCACCATGCACTGTGCCTGCATGGCCCTGGCTGCGTGCGTCCTTGTTCACATTTCCACCACTGGGAACGTCCTGCACAGGCACAGTAGAGATTTTCTTGTACTGTGCCTGCACAGGATGCGCCCAGCCATGGGAGTGCGAACGAGGATACACTTGTCGGCAGTTAAGAAATGGAGCCGTGGCGGGAGACTGGAGGAACTTTGAATACCGGTGCGGGACAGGATGGCTGCAGGGGGCTGGGAGAAGCCCCAGGTAAATTAATCTCTTTTTAAAGCAATCTTCAGTTCCACTTTAACAGTGTAATGCACATTGAAGGTGCCAAGATGCATCCTTTCCTGGGGTTTATATGTCGTCACAAATTCACTTTTTCAATCTTCACAAATACATATTTACTATGCACTACCTGGCCTGGCACCCATTCTCACTTGAAAACTCCCCCTTTAATTGCCTAAAAAGAACTCCCCCACCTAATTCTTAACCCTACATCCCCTCCCACCGTATGTGCCTAAAACGATTGCACCACCTAATGCCTGGCACTAAGCTACCCCCCCAGTAAGTGCCTAACAAGAACCCCCAAACTAATGCCTAATCCTAACCCCCCGCTAAGTGCCTACAAATCCTAATCCCCCCATGTCTAACCCTTATTCCCCCCCCCCACCTGTAAATGCCTAAAGCAAAGCTTGTAACCCTGGCGCCCAAAATGACCGTTAGTTGTAGCTGGTCATCTACAATCGACTATGTAGTAGCCAACCGTCTACTATCAGCATTAGGCGTCCAACTCAGCACTTGGGTGCCCGATTTCTGATACATAACACATGCATCTACAGCAAAGTCCCTGTTATTCGGAACTCAGGCAACCGGAAGTCTCAACTAACCGGCGTGCCTGAGGGCATAACTGGGACTTTGGTTTGGGGGATTTTTGGGGTGGTAACAGGCATTAAAATACCCACCGAGCCTTCAGGGATGTCTTGTAGCTTCCTGTAGCTCCTGAAGGCTCCTAGCGGCTTCCGGCGTCTGTGCATGGCTCCCAGCGTGTCACCTGACCCGGTACGGCTCAGGTGACACGCCGGCTTCCGTGCACAGAGGATACCAGAAAACCATTAGGAGCCCAGTAAGAGAAATAGGAAGGCTACAAGACGTCGCCGGAGGTGTTGCTGTATTAGACACCTGCCGATCCCAGTGCCCAAGTGACCTGATCCACTCCACAAACACATTTTACCTCTGACCTCCCTGAAAAAGGACATTTGTCTGTAACTAGTGTCTGGTGTTTGAATGGGGAACACAGCAACACATGGCTTGCAAAATTTGTATCAAGAACTCTTATCTATCAGATTCCTTGAAACGTTCCCTGAGGCAAGACATGCTCCTCATCCTGTTTATACAACGTTACTGTCAACTGCATACAGGTAGATAGATGTACAATTTTATATCTATTTTTAGTCCTGAAATGAAAACATTAGGCAATTATCCTGCAGTTATTAAGCACACAGAGCAGAGCGCAGTATCACCAAATATAGAAATGTAATTGCTTATCACTTGTTTTCCTTTATCGTCTGGTTTGCCTCCAGATTCCAATTCCTATTCTAGATGCAGCGGTTTATCTTTGTAATTTATAGAAGGAAAACAATTTAGTTCTCTTCTGCTCGTCTTTGCTTCGCTGGAATAGAAATAATGTTCCCCGAGTAACTGGAAAAACATTTGCAATTTATTCTCTAATCAAAAAGTACAAGATTCTGCCATCTTGCCGCTACAGACTGAAATTCTTCACAGCAGATATGCTTAAGGCGCTAGTCTACTTATAAGCGTGCTTAAAG
Source organism: Hyperolius riggenbachi (assembly GCF_040937935.1). NCBI lineage: Eukaryota > Metazoa > Chordata > Amphibia > Anura > Hyperoliidae > Hyperolius > Hyperolius riggenbachi. The sequence continues at coordinate 96,454,384 of NC_090647.1, forward strand.
GGAACCTTAACTGAGAGTGATTTGGATGTTTCCTGTTAAACAATACCAGTTGCCTGGCAGTCCAGCTGATCTCTGTGGCTGCAATAGTGGCTGAATCACACCCTGAAACAAGCATGCAGCTAATCCAGTCTGACTTCAGTCAGAGCACGTGATCTGCATGCTTGTTCAAGGGCTGTGGCTAAAAGTATTAGAGACACAGGATCAGCAGGCAATTCAGGCAACTGGTATTATTTTAAAAGGAAAAATCCATATCCTTCTCAGCTTATGTTCCCTTTAAAGTGGACCTGAACTCTTGCAAAAGACACAGGGGAAATAGAGAGAAATGCAACCTGTGTGTTTTTAGAGAAAAAACCCTGTCTAATTCCCCCTTATCTGTAAGTAATCACAAGTGTGATTAGAACTCTTAGATGTGTCTGCACAGAAATTTGGCAGTCCTCGGCTAAACAGCTAATTTGTAAATACAGGATGTTAAAGGAATACTTAAGTCTAAAAAAAAAAAAATGATATTTACTCACCCGGGGCATCCCTCAGCCCACTGAAGCTGTATGGTGCCCTCACAGCCTGTCTCCGATCCTCCTGTCCCCACCGGCGGCTACTTCCGGGTTCGGCGACAGCCGCCGACAGGCTGGGAACGCAAGTGATTTTCCGCGTTCCCAGCCGCTATATCACCCTCTATGCTGCTATAGCGTATATGTTAAACACTTTAGCAGCATAGAGGGTGGTTTTCTCCTTGGAGAAACCCCAGGAGTAAAAGTGAATTGCATATGAGCCACTGTGTCTACTTAGATTTGTTTATTGGCTGTTACTTGTCAAAGCTTTTAAAGGGAAATATGCCGCCTCTTCTTCTTCAGGCAATAAAAACATGACTAACTAATCTAAGTAGACACAGGGCCCATATGCAATTCACTTTTTCACCTGAGTTTTCTCCCAGGTGATATTTTCACAATTTGTACATAAAATGCCCTTTGCACCGCCAGCAAACAAATAGTCAAAATAATTTTGACAGTACTTTTTCAACTACTTTTTGGTACTTTTTCCATTGCAAAGTGCTAAAAAACTAAATTGAATATGAAAAATTATCCCCAGGAGAAAACTCAGGAGAAAAGGTGCATTGCATATGGGCCACGGTGTCCACGTGAACTGACTTCTCATACCCTTCCGCTCAACCCACTATACACTGCCAGTAGGGATGCTCATTTTGATTTTGCGGAATTGAAATTTACGCATTTCCAAGTGAAAATCGGAAAATGGAACTCGGAAATCAGATTTTGTCTGAAATACCATTTTACCACAACTCGGTCATTTTAGCCCAGTCACAGAACTGGGAAGCATTGGACCAATCAGAGAATGCAGAATCAACTCGGAAGTGTTTGGCCAATCAGAAAGTGCAAAAAATGACCAAAAAAAGTACTCCTCGGGAACTTAGAAATAAGATTTCTGCGGAAATACTGCATTCTAGCAACTTGGTTATTTTAGACCAATCACAGTACTCGGAAGATTTGGACCAATCAGAGAATGCAGAGTCAACTCGGGAGTATTTGGACAGTCAGAGAATGTAAAAAATAACCAAAAAAGGATACCCAAAACTCGGAAATCAATCGGAAATCTGCAGAATCGGGAATTGGCATTTGGCGGATATCGGATTTTACGCGGAACCAGAAATCGGCATTTCCGACCATCCCTAGCTGCCAGCTAGTAAGCACCCACAGAGTGCCGGCATCTCTTGCGGCTGAAGGTATCCTATGGATATCTACCAGCCTTCTAACGGGGAGAGCGCCATCTCATTAGTGTCCACCTCGTTCACTGAGCACCTAAATTGTGCAGATCGCTTGTGACAGGTGAGCAACGCTTCCACCTGCAAGAGGGACGAAGAGGGACGACAGTGAGGGGTGTTACAACAAGGATTCCTTTGCCACACAAGCCCATTCCCCGGCATAGAGGGACACAAGCCTGCTAGCTGGTGCTTCTATACGGGAAAGTCAGCACCACTATAAGGTGAGATTATTTCACGGCCACACAATAATACACACACTGAGTGCGTTCTCTCTTTTTCCTTCAGTTTATGTAAAGAACACTCAAACAAACATTATCAATTGGAGAACAATCAGAGTGAATGGTTGAATGAAAGAATGAAGATTGTGAGGTATTGAAAAGCAATATTAAAATGAAGTAATTAAAATGCCATTGCACACAAGAGTAGTAATTAAAATGTCATAGCACACACTGATCTACCATAGATATATCTAAATAAATCTGACTAGCTTTTTTTTTTTTTTTAAATGTGTACAGTATCAGTGGCGTAGCTAAGAAGCCGTGGGCCCCAGTGCAAGTTTAGCATTGGGGACCCCCAAGCATGCTATACGTAACAATTGATACAACACACCAAACACAATCAAGGACAACCAGAGGTGCAAGAAGGGGATGGGAAACTGTGTGTTAATGGTCACTACTATTCAAATCAACTACAGAAGAAAAAATATCAGCACAGGACCAATAAAGAGCTAATACTGTGTTTGAAAGGTGGGCCCCTCCAGCCCAAGGGCCCCGATGTGGTTGCTACCTCTGCACTTCCTATTGCTACACCACTGTACACTATGCTTAACCACTTGCCGACCACGCACTCATACCGTGCGTCGGCAAAGTGGCAGCTGCAGGACCAGCGACGCAGTTCTGCGTCGCCGGCTGCAGCGAGCGGCTGCTTCCTGTCAATTCACGGCGGGGGGCTCCGTGAATAGCCTGCGTGCCGCCGATCGCGGCTCGCAGGCTAAATGTAAACACAAGCGGAAATATTCCGCTTTGTTTACATTCGTACAACGCTGCTAACAGTAGCAGCGTTGTACCAGATCAGCGATCCCCGGCCAATCAGCGGCCGGGGATCGCTGTCACATGACAGGCAGGAGCCTGTTAGAGGCTGCACAGGACAGATCCGTTCCTGTGCAGCCTCGGATCTCCGAGTAAGGGAGGGAGGAGAGGGCGGGGGGGAATTTCGCCACGTAGGGGGGCTTTAAGGTGCCCCCCCGCACCACCCAGGCAGGCAGGAACGATCAGACCCCCCCAGCACATCGTCCCCCTAGTGGGGAAAAAAGGGGGGCGATCTGGTCGCTCTGCCTGCACCCTGATCTGTGCTGGGGGCTGCACAGCCCACCCAGCACAGATCAGCTAAAACAGCGCTGGTCCTTAAGGGGGGGTAAAGGGTGGGTCCTCAAGTGGTTAAATTAAGTACACAATCAAACCTATCCATAATGCAAACAAACCCAACACACATTTTCAACGGTTGGTAAATACTTACAAAAAAAAAGAGGGGGGAGAATGATAAAACATGCATCACACCAGTATTGTTGATTAAAGCTCAATTTTAAGATACCTGCATGTCACCCCTGTAAAGACTGTCACTCAATACTTATGCTGATAATGAACTAGCTGCAATGCGTAATGACCCCGGTTTGCCTTCAAAAATGTCTCTGCCACATCTGCAGTGTTCCTTCTCCATTTTTTAGATAGAAAACAACTTGCAGTAAAGACCGGATAACCGCCTGATGGACAACTGGGCTTAATAATCAGTCATAACTCAAAAGATTTCTTGCTGTATCTTAGACTTGCATACCACAGCAGTAAAGCCATGACCTTTTCTGCTTACAAAACTTACCAATCATGCAAAATACTGAAATACTTTTCATAGGTCAATGTATTAAAAACAAGCAAATTGTCATCGTAATGGCAAATAACTGTCAAGCCATTAGTCAATTTAAAGAGACACTGAAGCGAAAAAAAAATGATGATATTATGATTTGTATGTGTAGCACAGCTAAGAAATAAAACATTAAGATCAGATACATCAGTGTAATTGTTTCCACTACAGGAAGAGTTGAGAAACTCCAGTTGTTATCTCTATGCAAACAAGCTATTAAGCTCTCCGACTAAGTAAAGCAGCCCATACACTCAGCCGATTTTCTGGCCGACCGATCGATCCCGATCGATCGATCAATCGATTGCAAATCGGTTGGCCAATCGACCGATCGACGGCCGATTTCGATCGATTTCGATGGATTTCCATCGAACTGGCAGGGTGGAAAATTTAGGTCGATCTGATGAGATTGCTTATCAGTTTGCATTGGCCTTAATGGAAATCTGATGGCAAAAAAATTCCATCAGATCGAATTTCAATAGATTTCAAACTGAAATCTATTGGAATTCTATCCTGGTAAAAAATGTTCTAAAAACGCATCAGATAGATCATCAGATGCATTTCTTATCTATCTGCTGCCAATCTGACGAGTGTATGGGCACCTTTAGTCCTGGAGAGGGCTGTTATCTGACTTTTATTATCTCAACTGTTCCTGGACTATTTACTTTTCCTATGCTAGAGGAGATTTCATTACTTCACAGACTGCTCTAAAAGACTCATTTTGAATGCTGAGTGTTGTGTAATCTGCACATATTATAGAATGATGCAATGTTAGAAAAAACACTATATACCTGAAAATAAAAGTATGAGAATATTTTCTTTGCTGCTAATCTTCTTGTAATTTTTCATAGTACACAACCAATTCACTATATCATATTTTTTTTTCGCTTCAGTGTCTCTTTAAAGGAATAAAACATGTTTTAGTTCCAATTTTTTTCCCCAAATTGTTTTTATCCTTTTTAAATGTAGAAGCTGATAGAAGGGGATTGTATATCATAATCCCTTTGTTTCATTCTGCTGCAATCGCCTCAACACTAGGCGAGCAGCAGTGAATGCTTACAACACGTACCCTACCTTTGCAGGGAGCAGATGATGGCCATCTGCTCATTTATCAAATACATTTATGGTGGCTGGTGTGATGGCCAGCAATACCACTTCTGACTACACATGCGTCCATAGTGGCGTAGCTACAAACCTCAGGGCCCGATGCAGAAATTGGGCCCAGGCTACTCCCCCCACCCTACATTAAATAGCCAGGAGTAGGTGCCTCCAGTATAGGTAGCCAGAATTAGGTACCTTAGTATAGATAGTCAGGAATAGGTACCTCAGTATAGATAGCTAGAATTAGATGCCTCAGTATAGATAGTTAGGAATAGGTACCTCAGTATAGATAGTCAGGAATAGGTACCTCAGTATAGATAGCTAGGATTAGATGCCTCAGTACAGATAGTCCGGAATAGGTACCTCAGTATAGATAGCCAGGATTAGATGCCTCAGTATAGATAGCCAGGATTAGAAGCCTCAGTATAGATAGTCAGGAATAGATGATGCCTCAGTACAGATGGTCAGGAATAGGTACCTCAGTATAGATAGCCAGGATTAGATGCCTCAGTATAGTCAGGAATAGGTACCTCAGTATAGATAGTAAGGAATACGTACCTCAGTATAGATAGCCAGGATTAGATGCCTCAGTATAGATAGTCAGGAGGAATAGGTACCTCAGTATAGATAGTCCGGATTAGATACCTCAGTATAGATAGTTAGGAATAGGTACCTCAGTATAGATAGTCAGGAATAGGTACCTCAGTATAGATAGCCAGGATTAGATGCCTCAGTACAGATAGTCCGGAATTGGTGTCTCAGTATAGGTAGCCAGACGGGAAGGGGACACAGCAGCAGGACCAGCAGTGGCTCAGCAGTCATCGATACTCACTTTGCCACGTTCCACACGCTGCAGCTACAATCTTCTTCCTGTTCTTGTGTTCCATCTCACAGTAAGAGCACCCCCTAGAGGGCACTCTTACTGTGAGATAGAACACACAAACAGGAAGAAGTTTGTAGCTGCAGTGCGTGGATCGTGGCAAAGTGAGTATCTGACTCCTTCAGCAGCTGCAGGTGGGGAGGAACGAGCGGGCCCATCAGGGGCTCAGGCCCGGTCGCAGAGGCGACTGCTGTAATCGTGGCCCCTACACTCCAGTGCGTCCATATGTGCAGGGCATCAAACATGGGATTTAGGGGTTAAAAAAAATAAACTACATTTAAATACATTTTTTTAAATGCGTGGACTGTACTCCCAAGTCTTAATAATGCCCTGGTCTTGAAGCAGACTGGTAGTGTCCATGATATCTGGAGCAGCACACCAGAATGAGGTACCACTCCTTGAACAACGCCAGCTCATATGGTCCATATCATTGGGGGGGGGCAAACAACAAAACCTCCTTTATTCTAAAGCAACCTTGTTCAAACTTATGGATATGGGAATCATCCCCACCTTAGTGCTCAGAAGGAAGGGTAACCATCCTGACACAAATGGGCCCTGGGGAGCATATGATGGAAGTGGAACTGTTAATTTTCAACTTTTTGTTATGGTGTATATTGCCATGACAACGGTACCGGCCAATGAACATTTGAGCCAGGGCTTACGTAACTTGCCTATATTCTATGCGCACGTCTGGGCGCATCCACTATCCGTTGCTAAGAGCGGCGGCATGGCTACAATAGTCACGCGAGTCCTCCAATCACCGCCTGCCCCCCGTGCTGATGCCACTTTATATTTATATCGTATGCGCACGTTTGGGTGCATGCGCACATTTGGGTCCACTGCTAGCACTGTCACCAAGTGGCGCACATTAACCAATCACCGCCCACCGACCGCGCTGACGTCACCTCATCGCTGACTTATGCACGCACCGGCGCTCTGAGATTAATAGTGGAGGTTTTAGTATCATGACAACTTGACCCACCAATTATCTTTTTGTTTTCAGCGCTGACGTCAACTTACAGCAAGGTCAGCGCTGAACTCTCGTATATTCTACTCTCGTACTGGCAGATCGCAGCCTGGAAGGCGGGGCCAATTATGCAAACTTGAGAACGAGTAGCATTTATACTTTCCTGAACATGCAGTGGATGGCTATAATTGAAATGTGCCCCTTAAGTTAAATTTAACAATACAGGTTTTTAACTTGGTATATACAAACTACAGTTCCCATGATCCTTAACAGGCCATGTGAGAATGTTTGACCATGTGACACTCTCTAACCCAATACATGCTTCTTAATGCAGAGTGGATTACACAAAAGCCATGGGAGGCAGGAATAAATGAATTAACGTGTAAGTTATCTTATCTATAATAGTTTTTGCCCTAAGCCCATTCTCTATCAGCTGGTGAGTCCTGAGGACAGCACAATGCTGAAACCGGTCGAGCTGTGCAGACTGGGCATTACTCTACAACCGATTTGATCGATAAATGCACTGGATGTGCATTATATGCTGTTTTAAAGTGACGGGTCCCTTGTAATAAGGGCCCTCGATGTGAGTACCTTTGTGGTTTTTATCTGGATTTTCAATAAATTTGAATGCAATTTAGAACGAACTAATAGTGAATTGGTGTGTTCATTTGGTGTTGGTCACCTACCTGTCTGTTGCAGCACGAGGTGACTGCAGCTATCACCATTTGATGATTGGAGAATGGAGACTTAGCGCCAGGGGCGTCTCTAGCCCTATTTTGGGGGGGCACATGCCCCCAATCTGGCCTGGGGTGCCACGGATCTCCTCCCCAGGGGTGCTCGGCTCTGCCCGCTGTCCCCTCCTGGCAGCCGCTGCCCCCCCTGGCTGACCCTGCGGCCAGAGCTTAAGACCTCAATCAGCGGGCGACCAGACGCAGCGCGCGCTAGGACCTAGCGTACACCGCTGATATGCGGAAGTGACATCACTTCCGCATGTACAGCATGGTGCGTCCAGCGCCTGCTCTATCTGGTCGGGTCACCCGCGGCGCTGATCGAGGTCTGCTAGCTGCGAGGTAAGGGGGGGCGCGCCTGTCACTCACTACCTAACGGGGGTTCCTGTCACTCACTAGCTATCGGGGGTCCCCATTACTCACTAGCTATCGGGGGTCCCTGTCACTCACTAGCTATCGGGGGTCCCTGTCACTCACTAGCTAACGGGGTCCCTGTCACTCACTAGCTAACGGGGGTCCCTCTCACTCACTATCGGGGGTCCCTGTCACTCACTAACTGGGGTCCCTGTCACTATCTATCGAGGGTCCCTGTCACTCACTAGCTAACGGGGGTCCCTGTCACTCACTATCGGGGGTCCCTGTCACTCACTAGCTAACGGGAGTCCCTGTCACTCACTATCGGGGGTCCCTGTCACTCACTATCGGGGGTCCTTGTCACTCACTAGCTAACAGGGGTCCCTGTCACTCACTAACTGGGGTCCCTGTCACTCACTAGCTAACGGGGGTCCCTGTCACTCACTAATTGGGGTCCCTGTCACTCACTAACTGGGGTCCCTGTCACTCACTAGCTAACGGGGGTCCCTCTCACTCACTATCGGGGGTCCCTGTCACTCACTATCGGGGGTCCTTGTCACTCACTAGCTAACTGGGGTCCCTGTCACTCACTAACTGGGGTCCATGTCACTCACTAGCTAACGGGGGTCCCTGTCACTCACTATCTATCGGGGGTCCCTGTCACTCACTATCGGGGGTCCCTGTCACTCACTAGCTAACGGGGGTCCCTGTCACTCACTAACTGGGGTCCCTGTCACTCACTAACTGGGGTCCCTGTCACTTTCTATCGGGGGTCCCTGTCACTCACTATCTATCGGGGGTCCCTGTCACTCACTAGCTAACTGGGGTCCCTGTCACTCACTAGCTAACTGGGGTCCCTGTCACTCACTAACTGGGGTCCCTGTCACTCACTAAATGGGGTCCCTGTCACTCACTAACTGGGGTCCCTGTCACTCACTAACTGGGGTCCCTGTCACTCACTAACTGGGGTCCCTGTCACTCACTATCGGGGGTCCCTGTCACTCACTAACTGGGGTCCCTGTCACTCACTAAATGGGGTCCCTGTCACTCACTAACTGGGGTCCCTGTCACTCACTAACTGGGGTCCCTGTCACTCACTAACTGGGGTCCCTGTCACTCACTATCGGGGGTCCCTGTCACTCACTAGCTAACTGGTTTCCCTGTCACTATCTAACTGGGGTCCCTGTCACTCACTAACTGGGGTCCCTGTCACTATCTATCGGGGGTTCCTGTCACTATCGGGGGTCCCTGTCACTCACTATCGGGGGTCCCTGTCACTCACTAACTGGGGTCCCTGTCACTCACTACCTAACTGGAGGCGCCTGTCACTCACTAGCTAACCTGGGGGTCCCTGTCACTCACTACCTAACTTGGGGGGCTACCATATTAAAGCGGAATATAACCCTGCATTTCAACTTTGCTCACTCACTAGCTATCGGGGGTCCCCATTACTCACTAGCTATCGGGGGTCCCTGTCACTCACTAGCTATCGGGGGTCCCTGTCACTCACTAGCTAACGGGGTCCCTGTCACTCACTAGCTAACGGGGGTCCCTCTCACTCACTATCGGGGGTCCCTGTCACTCACTAACTGGGGTCCCTGTCACTATCTATCGAGGGTACCTGTCACTCACTAGCTATCGGGGGTCCCTGTCACTCACTATCGGGGGTCCCTGTCACTCACTAGCTAACGGAAGTCCCTGTCACTCACTATCAGGGGTCCCTGTCACTCACTATCGCGGGTCCTTGTCACTCACTAGCTAACAGGGGTCCCTGTCACTCACTAACTGGGGTCCCTGTCACTCAATAGCTAACGGGGGTCCCTGTCACTCACTAATTGGGGTCCCTGTCACTCACTAACGGGGGTCCCTCTCACTCACTAGCTAACGGGGGTCCCTCTCACTCACTATCGGGGGTCCCTGTCACTCACTATCGGGGGTCCTTGTCACTCACTAGCTAACTGGGGTCCCTGTCACTCACTAACTGGGGTCCATGTCACTCACTAGCTAACGGGGGTCCCTGTCACTCACTATCTATCGGGGGTCCCTGTCACTCACTATCGGGGGTCCCTGTCACTCACTAGCTAACGGGGGTCCCTGTCACTCACTAACTGGGGTCCCTGTCACTCACTAACTGGGGTCCCTGTCACTTTCTATCGGGGGTCCCTGTCACTCACTATCTATCGGGGGTCCCTGTCACTCACTAGCTAACGGGGGTCCCTGTCACTCACTAGCTAACTGGGGTCCCTGTCACTCACTAGCTAACTGGGGTCCCTGTCACTCACTAACTGGGGTCCCTGTCACTCACTAAATGGGGTCCCTGTCACTCACTAACTGGGGTCCCTGTCACTCACTAACTGGGGTCCCTGTCACTCACTATCGGGGGTCCCTGTCACTCACTAACTGGGGTCCCTGTCACTCACTAACTGGGGTCCCTGTCACTCACTATCGGGGGTCCCTGTCACTCACTAGCTAACTGGTTTCCCTGTCACTATCTAACTGGGGTCCCTGTCACTCACTAACTGGGGTCCCTGTCACTATCTATCGGGGGTTCCTGTCACTATCGGGGGTCCCTGTCACTCACTATCGGGGGTCCCTGTCACTCACTAACTGGGGTCCCTGTCACTCACTACCTAACTGGAGGCGCCTGTCACTCACTAGCTAACCTGGGGGTCCCTGTCACTCACTACCTAACTTGGGGGGCTACCATATTAAAGCGGAATATAACCCTGCATTTCAACTTTGCTCTAAAACATTATTTACAGCATATTATATGCAACCAGCATTTTTTTTTTTACTAGACCAGCATTGGAAGGGTTACACAGGGCTTTAAAGTTCCTTAGATTTCTGCAGACGCATCAGAAGCTGAAAAGAGATACATTTTGTTTCAGGGTTGCCAACCTATTTTCTATTTTTTGACGGACAAAAGGCCCAAAAAAGGAGGACACCCAAAATTTTGGACGGACAGGGGGCGGAGTTAAACGCGCACTTTTAAGGAGTTGTGGGTGGTGCTAAGTTCTGGCCATTATTATTATTTTTAATATTTATATAGCCAGGGCTGTGGAGTCGAGGAGTCAGAGCAATATTTAGGTACCTGGAGTCAGTGGTTTCATAAAAGGCATCGGAGTTGGATGACTTTTGTACCAACTCCACAGCCCTGTATATAGCAATAACATCTTCTGCAGCACTTTACAGAGTAGATACTCATGTTACTCAGTCCTCAGAGGATCTCTCAATTTAATCCTGTCATAGTCTAATGTCCTACCATATCATTAAGTATTTATATAGCACTTACATCTGCTGCAACACTTTATAGAGTAAATTATCATGCCACTGACTGTCCTCAGAGGAGATCACAGTCTACTCTAATCCAGGTGGGGGCCAACTTTTTGACTCAAGGGCCACATTGGGTTCTCAAGTTTGACTGGGGGGTTGGACCAGAATAGGAGTGCGGCGCCGTAAAACAAAAATGGTGTGGCCACTGTAGGATGTTCATGGCGCTAACTGTAATGTAACAAAGTAACGCAAATACAGTGGGCCCAAGTTCTCTCCCAAAACACAGGCAAAGTGACCCTAAAGGTAATTAGACAATGTTCCCACACCCACAAACAACAAAGGCCCAGGGACAGGAAGCAGACCCCCTTAAACCGCAAGACACGTAATGCAGCAGTGTTTCACCAGAAAATACACATAATGGCGCAGCGTTTCCCCAGTTATATAGATTGGATGGAAAGCATTCCTCTAACAGTCCTTACCACTTAATTTTTTTTTCCGGAGAGAACCAGGCTGCCAGACTCCAGTAGTGGACAGACTGTTCCTTATCCTCGGCTTCCTCTAGGCTCCAGCACCAGTCCAGGCTCCAGCGCAGCCAGCCAGCACTGCATGGCAGTAGGCCTGGCTAAAAGGGATTGCTATTCCTCTCTGCTGCAGTGGACACTGGGCAGGCGGGCCACTCTCACTCATGACACTGTGACTGTCACTCTCAGTCAGCGCAGTGTGTGGTCTGTCTCAGTCTGCTACTGGTCACATGGTCTGGTGCCAGTGCGTGGCGGTTGTGCCGGTGTGTTGTTTAGGCAAGACACACAGTAATGCGGGCTGGCTGAATGGCTCAGCTGCACTTGTGCACGTTTGCCTTTGCTGTTCTTTCTCTTTTCCTGGTACAGACCTTTCTCTCATTATTGGCAGGATAGAGGGCCAGAGCCAAAAAGGCGATATTGGATTGAAACCTGGATGAGGGACACAGGTAGGACCACATGCATGGCCACTCGAGCCCCGACTCCCTGAGCTTCCTAGGACAGCGAAGCACGCATGCCAAGCGCATGCGCATAGTATAGCTGTCGGAAAGTGCACTGTTTGGACAGCAGGAGCACACAATACAGGCAAGAACAGACAAGTGATTTTGGGGAGCATTTGGATAGACGGTCCCTCTAAATATGGATGCTTGGCAATCCTGGTCAGCCATCTACTTCATTAAATGAACGATACAGCGCTCACCACCTTTTATAAGCCACAGTCCAGTCCGCTGCAAGCTGCAGCCATCTACTTCAGTGGGGTAGATTATGAAATTTTTCATACGTCCAAATCTTGCCTTGGTGGTGTAGTGAGGTTTTATTGTGAGGTGCATGTATTTTCTATTATATAATTCACTGAGAAACAAGCATGACTGATATAATTTATAGATCTCCATTATAAAACTATAATAGAAAATACATGCAGCTCACAATAATACAACATTTTTGTGTGCAATACTAGACCACAATAATACAGTACAGTAAATTGCACAGCATAACTTTAGGGCAGATTTCTATACATTATTTGGCATTGTGTGTGACATGCAGCCCTGCCTTGCCTGTCAGGGCTCTGCATAATGTCACACACACAGTAAGCAGAGGAATTCTGTGTCGTCTGCTCCTTGGCTGCAGAGGTCATATACCCCCGGAGCAGACTACACAATCTCACAGGAATTACACTGGTGATTTATACCTGTAACCTGGCTGGCTGGCTGAGAACTGAAGAACACGACTGTGAGCAGAAAGCAGTTCTTTTTCCTGTTGTGCTACTGCTGCTACTGTAGACGGAGTTCGTGGGGGGTGAGCTCTGTCGGCTGGCTGCTTCTCTCATTGGCTGGAGGAAGGCACCAGCATAAAAAAGAAAGCTCCTGATTGGAGGGCGGGAGGTAAGGAGAAAAAGAAGCTCCTGATTGGAGGGAAAGGAAAAGCTTTCGTTTCTAAGAGTGCAGCCGTGGGGGACCTGGCTGCCTGTAGCAGTGTGCACAGAAAATAGCGGCAGTGCCACTAGAGTAGCTATTTTAACGGACGCCTGTCCCAAAAGGCCGGGCAGTACGGACAGGGGAAATTTCATGTCTTTATTACGGACTGCCCGTCCTTAGACGGACGGTTGGCAACACTGTTTTGTTTACAGAAATGTATCTAAGTGTTGAATGACTCATCTCTCTGACTGAGAAGGAGCTTGGAGGACTGCCAAAGAGTGTGTAACTGTTTATCAATAGATACATAGAATGTAACAATCTGAACTTCTGCATATCTCTCCACAGAACTTGAAACGTCTGTGTTTAACCCTTCCAATGCTGGTCTAGTAAAAAAAAAAATGCTTTTTGCATATAATATGCTGTAAATAATATTTTAGAGCAAAGTTGAAATGCAGGGTTATATTCCTCTTTAAGAGGGCATTCTGCCTATTTATGTGAAATGCTGTCTATTTATGTGCCTCATGACTGCTGAATTTGTCTTGTTGACAATAGCATTAAACCTACTTTTTCAGCTTTTTAAAACCGAAAATGAAACCGGGAGGTTCTAAAAAAAAATGAACACATTTTTCAGGAGTCGGATAGATGAAATTGTTTATCTTCACCGTTTATTTTCAACTTGAATTTTCCATAATGTTCATGTATGAGTTAAAACGTTTGTATTTAGTTTAAATTGCTGTTGGCGCTTTGCGATAGTAAAGTGACTTTTGGGTTGCAGTTTGGGCACTCAGCCTCCAAAAGGTTCGCCACCACTGTCCTAAGCTAATGTCCCACCATTGCTAGGTTCATGTAATTCTGGTCCATGGCCCACCCATTTTCGGTCCATGGCCCACCCATTTTCGGTGCGGCGCGATAAGCGCGCCACACAACGTGATCGTCATATTTTTGGCATGCTAGCTGCAGTGTGCTGAATTCTGCTGCCTACAGTATCTACAGTATACGCTGTTCTCTAGTGCCTGCACTGTGTGCTGATCTACCTCCAGTGTGTACAGTGTAAGGTGTTACTCTGTGCCTTTACTGATTGTAAACCAGCTGTATTGTATGCTGATCCCTGCTACTTTCAGTATGTACAGTATTAGCTGTAAAGCCGGGTACACACATACAATTTTGATTAGCCAATTTTAGCTCTGTTCATAAAATTCATTGTCTGTTGGCCCACTTACTGCACGGGGGTGGTAAAATTGGTGGTCAGTGATTGACCAATCAAAATTGTATGTGCGTATACATCTTTGATCTATGCCTATACTGATTGTAAATTATCTAAATAAAGGACAGGGGGCTCCATCCAATATTTCGATGGGCAGGCCCGTTATCTGTAGCTTACACCGCTGCTAAGTTCATGTACATTTGGCCCCACCCATGGCCACGCCCACTTGCCACATGGCCACACCCATTTTTGCCACATATACCTCCCCATCTGGTGCCCACAGGTGCCCCCGATCTCCAAGGACCCTAGAAACGCCCCTGCTTAGCGTTGAGGATTTGAGTAAATATACCTGTTGACCAGAGTGGATTTTGGTTACCTTGGCAGCTAGTGGTAGACCCACAATCATTGGGAATTGAGGAGGACAGCGCTGTATGGTTTGAAAAGAATTTACTTTAATCACTGACTAAGGTAACTCCTGGATGAGCCTGCCGGCACCTCACATCACATTAATAGGCAGCCCATAAGTGGCACTGTTTGCCGGGCCCCAGATTCATTAGGGCCCCATACAGCAGTCCCTCCTGTGATGCCCTGAAGGCAGCCCTGACAAGAGGGTATTGTTTAATTGTATTTATATGCAATGCATACAAATTGTGAAATTGATCTTTAGAGTGGGATAAAACTCTGACATAACACTCAATATACTGTAAATGTGTTCCCCTACTTTTTGTTACCCATACAGTTATCATATTTGCTTTTGTGCACTGGTAATATTTTGTCTGTTTACAAATTTCAAATTCCCAAAGTACAGTGTATCTGCTCTGAAAGCTGCCATTGCATTATATTGCATAGCTGCTGCATTTATATATTAAAATCTATCTAGTGATCACTTCTCAGCTCTTTCTGCTTCTCAGCCCAGTATAGCTCAGTTTTGGCAGTTTGCTAATGTTTACTAAATGTATGTGAAAAAGTGATGTAAGCAAAAGATAATGTTATCACCTCTCTAAATGTGGCCAGAAGCATACAATGCTGTGTTTAACTGTTTGAATGCTGTTCTGTGTTAGAACCTGCTTCTATATCACCTTGCTTCGACACCAGTAACTTCTTACAGTTACGTCTCACAGACTGTGAGATCACTTGACTCTCCACACAGCAAGCAGGAGATAGACTTTCTCAGGCTTCTTCAATGTTTACGTTATTTATTCAAGTAACAGAAATACAGATAGATACAGTTTATCATCTCCTGGCAAAGCAGACTACCATGTTGCGTTACAGCTGCGTGAGTACCTTCCTGCTGAAAGTACCCAGGTCTTCTTGTATCTACTCTATGTTACATCTAGACTACCTATGTACAGCAGACATTATATCAGATTACAGAAAGGAAGCACATACTTAGAGGTCCCAGTCAGCCTTGCGAGCTATTGCGAAAGTAAAGAGCAGAATGAGCTCCCATAGCTCCCTCAGCCTTTAATACTGACTAGGAAAGAGTTAAATATGACATCATCTTCGCCACCCCCTAGATCAGACTATTGGTGGACCCACTCGTGGTGTCATCATACACACCTACTTGATTAATAATCAATGAGGCTTCTGACCTACATGCAGGAATGTGGATATTTACATAACATGGCTGATGTTTATTGTTCTAGTGGCGGTACATGCGCAGGTCAGGGAGACCTGCAGCCTTGTACTAGAACAGCTTCTTGGTATGTTCTAGTTCTGCTGACAGAACTGCAGATTTTCTCTCTCAGAGAAAATCCCCTTAAAGGGCCGATCTGCACTCCAAGCCTTTTTGACTAACTCAGTCCAAATAACTGAGGCCTACTTAAATTATAACATTCTGCTGCAATTTTTTTGTGGTAGTAGATTTTATGCTGTAAATAAACTTTTAGAACAAAGAGGAAATGCTGAGTTTTATACCGGGATCAGGACTTTACTTACACATGTTGATCCCATCATGTTACACATCCTTCCAGGTACCCTTTATTATTATTATTTAGTATTTTATATAGCGCGAATATCTTCCGCAGCGTTGTACAGAGTATATATCGACTTGTCACTAACTGTCCCTCAGAGGAGCTCACAATCTAATTCCCTACCATAGCCCTATGTCTATGTATGTATTGTGTAATGTATGTGTTGCAGTCTAGGGCCAATTTAGGGGGGAGTCAATTAACCTATCTGTATGTCTTTGGAATGTGGGAGGAAACCGGAGTGCCCGGAGGAAAAACACACAGACACAGGGGGAACAAGCAAACTCCTTGCAGTTGTTGACCTGGCTGCAATTCGAACCGGGGACCTAGCGCTGCAAGGCGAGAGCGCTAACCACTACGTCACCGTGCACCCTTTAAACCAAGAGGACAGGAGGACAGTATAACAGTCTAACAACTGGAAAAGAGGCATTTCTGAAAACGGAATAAAGTTGGCAGCCATCAAATTCCTTTCTTTTCAAATTTTCTTAAATAGCGAAGAGGAAATATAATGAAATAAGAATACAGACTGCCATTTCAGGTAGGTAAAACTTCACTGTCAAATCAGCTTCTGACCAAATAATCAGAGGAGCGCAAATGTGTATTTGTGACAAGTTCTTGACAAATATGAACTGTCTGTATTAAATTACAACAGCTAAACTCAAAATGACAGAACTCTGACATTTGTATGCGATAGCTGGAATCTGACTAGTCTATGGAGAACGGATTACAGTTCACGTTTACAGCCTGCAGTGTAAAAATCAGAGGCCTGCTAACAATAGAGAGATATATTATAAAACCATTCTAGAAAAACATTCCAAATAAGAGTGAAATAATAGAAAAGACTACAGAAAAACATTTGCATATGAACAGTGCAATTCACAAATTCATTTACCCAAAACCCACGGTAATATCATCCATTCAATGTGATGGGGTGAAGGTCCCTGGACTCCCTGCTCGTCTATGTTGTACTGATGTTGAGATGCCTGCAGCAGGAGGAAGAGGAAAGTCAAGTACGATGCTGTGTGGCAGATGAATTTAATGAATGGCTTCCTGATAAAGAGTCCTAGGTTGCTTTTTGGAGCTATCAAGTAACATGCCGAGAAGACGGGAAAAAGTAGTCCTAATATTACGCATGTCACCATCTTCACTGCCCAGTGTCTTCTTCGCCAGCCTGGAAATTCATCGTACCAGCGTGATGCCAACAGCTGCTGACAGTTAGGCTGGGCGACAAACTGAAAAAACAAAAGAAGCACAAAGCTACGTTATTCACAGCTTCACTGCCAAATGATAATAAAACTTTCTCTTTCTGTGACATATATCATCCTGGTTCTATTGTTTGGTACTTTTAAAGTGGTCATAGTCCTCCTACCCTGAGCTTAAAATGAAAAGTACAATTCCTGTAGAGGAACTAAATTTAAAGGACACTGAGCACCATAAAAATATTTTTACAATGAAGCTTGCAATGAATCGCGTCATTATGTGTGTGTGTTGGGGTGGTGGTGGGGGTTGTCCCCAGCCAGCCTGTACCATTTTCTCTTTTGACCGATTGCTTCTGCTGCATTTTGTAGTTCCTGGGAGTGTCTCTCTCTTGCACGTGCCACAATACATGCCGGGAGATGTAGTTTATGCTTGCCTGTACAGAAAAACACTGGTGGAGGTGCCCTTGAAGATATGAGGCTACCCTACCAGATGTTGTATATATGAGAAGCATAATTTCTTACCTTCTCAGAAGTACAAACCATTATTTAACCTCTTGAGGACCACAATGATAAACCCCCTCTAAAGACCAGGTCATTTTTTTTTTTAAATAGACCACTGCAGCTTTAAGGCCAAGCTGCAGGGCTGCATAACACAGCACACAAGTGATTCCCCCTCTTTTCTCCCCACCAACAGAACTCTCTGTTGGTGGGGTCTGAGCGCTCCCCTAGTGTTTTTTTTTTAAAAATAAATATTTTTTTATTTATTTTGTTATTATTTTTTACTATTTTTGGGGGGTCAAACTCCTCCCTCCAGCCAGCCAATGCTGGAGATCAGCTGTCATAGGCCTCTGTCTATGAAAGCCGATCGCTCTCTAGTGTCCCAGGTGGACAGCCGTGTCACGCAGATCACAGCACTGTACACAGTTATTTCGCCTTCTATCAGTCTCCAAGACTGAAGGTGGAGCGGAGAGGCAGCCCCAGGACCGCCTAACGCCGATCGGCGTAAGGTCCTTGGGGCTGCCTCGACGGTCCCGCCCACGGTGGACGTGGACGGCAAGCAGTTCATGGGAAAAATAATGTTTATTCATGCATGGTAGACATTAGACAACGCGTTTCACAGGTCTTGGTCCACTTCTTAAGGCCAATGCAAGTGCCTGTAGGACTTTTGGTTACAAATCTTAGCGCCTGAAAAAATTTTGTACATCCAGCATCTGCACCAACAGACCTAGGACACCAAGCGGGGATAATTATATTCCCGCAGGCTTAGACGATGGTTGCAAGTTTTGCAACCCACCCTTGTGAGTATAATTCTTATACACATGTGCATGCGCTTACATCCCTTTGTCTAACAATACTGCACCATTGGGCTCCTAGTCTCTCTAATTCACAGAGACTTCTGGGTTAAGGGTAGCCATCAAGGATCAAAACTTTTATGCTAGTGCAGAGACTTCACAGACCTCCTGGCATCCACTGTTTTAAGCGAGAAAGAGTGACACTCAACTAAAAAAATGCAGCAGAGGCTTCTGGTCTGCTGTTTATTTAATAGAAATGTGCTTGAAATTCCAGCATTCTGGACAATCAAAAAGGACTGCTCCTAGCTGATATTCCAGTTGGTCTGGCCGTTTAGGAAGCAAAATGCTAATTAGCTGATTGGCTAAAACTTCTGTACAATCAGGGAGCTGGAATCTTCAATGTACCTCTGTTAATTACATAACAGAGATGGAGAAAAGACAAAAAAAAAAAAGTTAACCATCATCATTGGGGAACCGTATGCTTCTTCACTGTAACATTTTTGCATATCCTGACCTTGTTTATTACTTGTTTATAACTTTGCCTTCTTAAAACAGGAGGTATTTGCAACAATTAAACTTTAAGTGAGCAAGTGGGGTTTCCCATGATTCATCACTCCCAAATATGCATGTTATCTCTTGTATGCTCCTAAAAGCTAGACACACATCCTGAACTGCTCTTGTATAGTAAGCTTATAGCTTATACATTTTAACCACAGCCGTACACTGAGGCTATTGCCTTCCTTAAATTGTAATGCCTGCTCATTATCACCAAGCTGATAAAGTGTCAGACTTTCAGAACGGCCATTGACCTGTTAGCATCTTCAATAGAGTTATCTCATTTGAGACAAGTGCACTGATTTCGACCTCAGTCAGCATAACTTGTTGGGTTGTAAATTCTTGGTATGCTTTGATCTCTCTCTAGTAGCAGAAACTGAAAGCAGAGGTCCTCTGTTATTGTCTCACACTGCCCCCTAGAGACAAGTGACCATAAATACACATTACAGCAGCACTAATACTAATTAGAAGCAAGGAAATGTAACAAATAAGAAATACAAAATAATGTGCAAAAATAAATTGACCTGGTGCACTTTTAAGACTCTAAATAAATTATCTGCTAATTATCTGCTAAATAGTTCATCTAAAATAGATGGTGGGTAGATTTACATCAAATTATTTGGCACATATAGAAGACTTCTCAACATTTCAATCGTTCTTGTTCTTCTCAGACAGAGAGCATCTGGTTAAAACGATTTTGAAAGGGGAAGACATTTCTCAAATAACTTAGTTGTATGACTAGGTTTGCTTGTGAAACTTTGTAAGCCCCTGAAGAAGGTGAAACACTATTTAATGAATTTATAGGAGGTAGGTGGGCAGTGATGTAGCAATAAAAGATGCAAAGGTTGCAACTGCACCAGGGTCCCTGGACTTGTGGGGCCATGTTGGGCCCTCCTCTAGTTGCTGTTTTAGCTCTATGATGCTCTACAGGTGTGTTTGATAGTGGTAATAATTAAACCATTCCTCTTTCTCTGTTTGCACCTCTCTCATACAAAGTGGACTGGTTTCCCCCGGAGAGTCAGTTTTGGTGGTCTGTGTCATGAGATTATTACACATACAGTGTTGCGTGGTGACGGCGTACTGGGGCCCATGGTTTTGCAGTTACAGCACTGTAGGTGGGGACGGTGGCGTAACTACAATTCATGGGAGCCTCAAGCGAAACTTTGATGGGGCCTCCCAATGTTCACACCCCTTCCCTTGCCTCCCCTTGGTACCCTTATGGCCTTGGGCCCATCTCAAAAGGGTCATGGAACAAGTGTGGCCATCATAATCTTCACACCCATAACAAGTGCAGCCACCAAAACATCTAAACTGAAGTATAGTCCTCTGTACTGGAGAAAGGGAAGATTAGTAGTTGGGGGCTCCAACAGCTCTGGGCTCCCCCTGTGATTACAGGGGCTACTCCCCTCTAGTTACGCCCCTGGGTGGGGATAATCCAAGTCTCTTTTTTTAAATAAACCCAAAGTGCATGTTGAATAAGACTCTAACTGATGGTCTTATTTATTAACCCAGCCAGTTCCTATTTAACACAGACTCATAAGTCTTTGAAATTAGCCTTCTCAAATCTACTCCCTTGATGGTAAAGTATTTTCTGACAGCTAATTTATAGTTCAATGTGGATGCATAAAAGTTATTTAATTTGCGTTAATCATGTGTTCCCTTATTTTAAATATATTATTCAGTTCAGTGAGTCATAGGCAAATGATAACAGCTATTTAATATGACATTGTCAAAATCAATTTGAAGCTCAGATCATTATTCATTTCATGATTCTATAAAAAGTCTTATGTACTCTCTGTGCTCTTGTACTCAATTTACATAAGAACTTCACAGTCTTCAGCTGCTCCTATAAAAAGCTATCTTCTCCCAGTTGCTCCTTTAATTAGCGAGTAACCCGTGATCAAGAGCTGTTTTTCCTGATCACAAGGTCGGATTCCAAATTCGTGATCGCCTCTCGATCATGGATTCAGTTCCAAATACACTCGTGATCATGGTCCAAATCCGGCTCATGATCACGGATTTAGCCGTGATCAAAGCCGTGATTATTACCTGAAAACCTGCAGACTTTTTTTTTTCAAAAAGACCTTATAGTTTTTGAGAAAATCGATTTCAAAGTTTCAAAGGAAAATAGTATACGTTTAAAGGGGAACTGAGGAGAGAGGTATATGGAGGCTGCCATGTTTATTTCCTTTTAAGCAATACCAGTTGCCTGGCAGCCCTGCTTATCCTCTGTCTCTAATACTATTAGCCATAGCCCCTGAACAAGCATGCTGCAGATCTGGTGTTTCAGACTTTAAAGTCAGATCTGACAAGACTAGCTGCATGCTTGTTTCTGGTGTTATTCAGATACTACTGCAGAGAAATTGACCAGCAGGGCTGCCAGGCAACCGGTATTGATTAAAAGGAAATAAATATGGCAGCCTCCGTATACCTCTTACTTCCCTTTAAATGCAGTAAATGACAGTTAATGTATTTACCGCATTTACATGTATACTTTTTTCCTTTGAAACTTCCTCTGAAACTTTAAAATCGATTTTCTCCCCCCCAATTTTTTCCCCTTGTTTCCACTGTTCTACTTAACATATCCTGCAAATTTAGTGTATATAACATGCAAGGGGGCTTCGCTATTAACCGCTAAAGTCAGGTTTTGGCGGGTTTTTAATCACCAATACGTTTTTCATTTGAAACTTTAAAATCGTTTTTCTCAAAAACTATAAGGTCTCTTTGAAATTTTTGTTTTAAGTTGTAGCCACTGATCAACTTTATAATCCATGCAATTTTGGTGATTGTAGCGTGTATGGGGGATTTGCTATTAACGTTAAAGTCAAATCTGTGATCACAGCCGTGATCACGGATTCTACATGTAATCATGGCTAAAATCCGAGTCAAACTCGGACCTCCGATTCAAATCCGGATCAAGATCACGGCATATCCGGATTTCGATCCTGCTGTGGCCGGATTTACTCAAATTCATGATTGGGGGTATCTGAGCATCACTCTTATACATACATGGGGCTTCATCTAGCCCCCCCCCCCCACACACACACACACACACACTCAGATTGCTCCATTGCCATCCTCCCCTTCTTCCTGGATGCTCCAGTAGATGTCCCGTTAGCTTTGCCAGTCATGGCCAGTTGGCACAGACACAGTCGGCCCATGTGCCCTTCCCCATCGTGCTCCCATGGCTGAGAGTGTTCTGCACCTGCGCAGTAGTACTGGGCAGGCACAGAATGCTCCCAGGGATGGGAGTGCGGCAGGGCAGTTGCTCACAGCTAGGCCATTCATGCACAGTACGTCCAGACTGGTGAAGCTAACGGGGCATTTACTGGAGCATCCAGGAAGTGGAGGCTGATGGGGAGAGAGAGATCTGCGTGGAGGGGGCAAGAGGAAGCCCCAGGTATGTATAAAACTTTTACACCCTTTCGTCTCAGGTTTACGTTAAAGAGCTCATTTCATTGGACCCTGTACCTGTGATCACTGTGAGCCAATCACAGTGATCACACAGAATGAAAAATAATAGAAAAAAAAAAAAAGAAAAAAAAAAGCTCTGGTCCTTAAGGGGCCAGAGTAGCATGGTATTATACTCAAATTTCATTTATGGGCTAAAGCATTAAACACAGCATAAAATGAACAGCTAAAACCATCTAACACAAAATAAAAACATTGGGAATCTGTGGAACTGCGGCAAGGGACACAGATGATGGAGGTATCCTTATGGACGCGGGAGGCTACGGATCAGCCCACACTTTTGGTAAATAAATGCACACTGCACCACTAAAGCCCGCACAGTTAATGAATCTCCCTTAGGGGAAGGTTCATTTAAAAAGTTTTAAAAAATATAATACTCAGATCCCTTTAATTGTAGGATCGACTACAAATTATTATATATCACCAAAAGCTGTGTAAGATCCATTCTGAAACTGGAGATTTAGATACATCCTTCACAATAAGCAAATGGTCTAAAAAGAATATAATACAGTATTATTAAAGGGAATCTGAAGTGCCAATAAAAAAAACAGATACCTACATAAAGAGAGGGAAGGCTCTGGTCCTATAAGGCTCTGGGTTCCTCCTACAGTCCCCGGGTTCCAGCAGTGGATGCCCCTTTAGCAGTCTCCGACCAATGGGTCGTACAATGCTCACTTGCGCTGCTGCGGGAGGCTTCTGCAATCTTCGGGGGTCTGAGTGCTCCCAAAGACAGCCGCTCCGTACTGCACATTTGCGAGCACCTATTCTCGTGCACTTGTGCATGTGAAGTACAGTGTTCAAGAGCACTCAGGCTCCCGAAGACTGCCAAAGTCTCCCACAGTGGCGGAAGTGAGCGGTCACAAACCTGCCGGTTGGAGACTCATGGGGGGCGGTCCAGTGCTGGAACACAGGGACCGTTGGAGGAACAAGAAGGCTCCATAGGGGTCAGAGCCTTCCCTCTCCTTAGGTAAGTATCTTTTTTTCATTGACACTTCCGACTCACTTTAGCTACAAGAAAGATTATTATGATTACATTATTATTATTAGCTATTAGGATTTACAAACAAGTAAAAACAACAACTATAAAATACAAACAAGAGATTGTTAAAAATCAACATTCTTTTCTTAAAAACAAATAGTAAATATTGAATATTTATTGTAATTAGTACTAGCTGTAAAGCATATGGGCACAGTTCACTGAGAGCAGAAGATAAGCCAGGTCTCAGAGTATATATAGATGTGAGTGGGAGTTGCCATATTGCTTTTATCATCAACAAATATAGACTCATTAAAAAATAGTCATCCTTCTGTTAGAGCATGAATCATGTCTGATTACATAGATAAGACTTAAACGTTAGAGCTCTACATAAAGCTACTTGCATATCTGTGCACCTTTAGGGCCTGTTCATACTTGCTGCGTTTGTAGAACGCGTATAAATTCAAAGAAACGCAAGTTGAAAAACGCATGCGTTTTTCTTGCGTTTGAATGCGTTTTCTATTGCGTTTTGCACAAACACGTGACCCAGGGGAAAAAAAAGAATTATGGGAACCGCAGAGGAAAACGGATGCTAAAAACGCAATAGTATGCGTTTTTGATACGCGTCCATAGACTTTCATTGCGTCCGTTTCTATGCGTATCGCACAGAACTGCGTGCAGCAATGCGGATGAGAAACGTATGTGTCTCATACGCATACATGTGAACTAGCCCAATTCAAAAGCATTAGGAGCCGTTTCTATGCGTTTTTGGTACCCGGACATGTTCCCTGAAAACGGCTAGGAACGCATATAGTCTGAACAGGCCCTAAGTCATCAATCCATATTAGTAAGAAAATTGTCAAAGGCATTAGGGACTGCAGTGAAAAAAGTGCTTCGTTTTTACTATATTTATAAATGATTTAGTCAGTGTTTGCCCATTGTAAAAGCTTTCTTCTCTCTGATTTACAATGTGAAATTTATCACAGGAGACATCTTTACTGCTGGCAAGTTGACACCTGTGAAAGGAGATGCTGCTTTTTTGGCAATTGGAAACAGCTTTCCCACAATGCAACAAGGCTCCCACAGTGTGATGTCAGTACCTAGGTGCTGTCATCAAACAGTGGGAGGGGTTTCACCACAATATTAGCTACACAGGCCCCCATCCACCAGATGATCAATTTGAGAAAAGGTAAAGATTTCTCTTGGGAAAGAGGGTATCAGCTACTGAATGGGATGAAGTTCAATCTGTGGTTACAGTTCCTCTTTAATTATTCCTAAATATGCTTGTGTTTGGACTAGTGTACTGGTTAAGGGTACCACCCCTGACATTGGAGACCAGGCTATCTCGATTCAGTAAGCCAGTACCTATTCAGTAAGGAGTCCTTGGACACGACTCCCTAACACAACTACTGCATAATGAGCATGCCCTAGTGAAACCAGCTCTGAAGCGTCTTAGTGTAATACAAATTTTGGAATTATTATTATTACTAAAGTAGTCAAAGTATTCTGGTTTCCAATGTTTCCGAATTTCAACACCACTAAAGTAAATGGAGATAATTCTGGTGGCGTATTGGGGCCATTGGAGAGTAGCTACAGCCACCAAACACAGTGTACATTTAGAATAGACGCTAATGAGTTTGGCATGGGTAACCAATAGTATTAATATCAGTAACTCTTTATTACCAATCATAATATGCTATTAAAGCATACCTAAACTCTTCCATAGAAGTGTAAATCACTCTAAGGGCCAAAACCTATTGCTGAACTGGCTCAGAGAGTGGACCAGTGGGAAGCCCAGGCGGGACCTTCAAAGATGCTTTGCTGGGGCTTCGATACACAGTAATTACAGTGACTCATACACTGTTATTACACGGGAGATTTTGGGTGGTATGTAAATTGCTAGGGGTACCCGGCGCAGCTATGTGGGGGGCTTCGGCTATGTGCGGCAGTCGGGTGGGGAGCACTGGGGGTCTCCTTATTAAAGGAGACCCCCAGATGCAGTGACTGAAGATGGCGGCGGTTGTTCGGCGTGTTTGTGCGCATGTATGGGGAGTGAGGCCGCGGTGCTGAAGGACAGCACCACAGGGTAAAGCCTCAATCCCCATCGCCTGGTTAAAGGGAGCATCACTCAGGCTTTCGCCTGAGCCCTAACGATCGGCCATAGGATTTGCCTGAAAAGGCCCATACACACGCCAGATTTCCTCCAACAACGGGTCGTTTGGACGTCCAAGCGACCGGTCATTCTGACGTCAAATCAGGTGTGTGTACAGTCTGTCTTTCGGCCGATAAGAGCGGACTTGAGTGATCCGCCAAGCGGATCGCTCAAGTCCGCTCTTATCAGCCGAACGACAGACTGTACACACGCCTGATTTGACGTCAGAACGACCGGTCGTTTGAACGTCCAAACAGCCCATCGTTTGCGGAAATCCGGCGGGTGTAAGGGCCTTAATCCTCGGACGGTAAGTGTCTCAAATCTCCAAGCTACTTATCACCTAGAATAGGATATTGTCCTATTTGTGTTTAGAGAGATAAGCCTACCTGATTCCTGTTATCTGCAAGTAATCAGAAAATGTAAATCAGGGCTGTCAGTTCTGCCTGAACTGTGCCATACTGTGCAGTTGTCCTGGGCTAAAAAAACAAACATCAAAGGTTAACCCTTTATGTGCTCCAAAGATTCCAGGAAGTAAACACTGCAAGGGTTTCATAAGATTTCTCTAAGTTGTAACAAATAATTTTTTTTCTTTAAATGTTTATTATGTCGTTGCTTATCTTTTAGAACAGAAAAGAAGTTCAGCGTTTAGGTCCACTTTAATAAGTTATTGCTTATGTCAAACCCCTTCCCTCACACTAACCCTCCTATTCCTGTTATACAACCCATCTGCTTCCATGCCACATACCTGTTTCTTTTAAAAAAAATGTGATGGCATTTGTATTTATTTATTTGCATGTATTATGTAACCAATGGTTTGCATTTTTACTACAACTTTCAAAATAGGCCCCATAGAATATTTGCTTTCCATGTAGATTTAGTAATGTATGCTTAAGTGAATGGACGTTTTTGTAGTGAGCTAGTTTAGAACGTTTTGTGCTATGACTGTTTGTTGTACAGATAAACAATAGCTGTACACTTTCCTTTATATTCATACTCTGGAACTCTGTGCTTGACAGATTTTTAGATAGCGTAAAACAGTACCTGCATAATCAAACATTTATTCTTTTACTTTAGCAGGCAGCGTATTTTACAGTTCAGGTCCCATAAGCAGTAAATATTTGAACAGCGATGACAGTCACAGATGGCATACCTCTTTCTGATGATACTTAATGGCCAGTTTCAGTCGAGCTAGGTCATTGCCGCTCTGTTCTTCTAAAAGGCCACCGTCGTCCCTGTAGTTGAGAATCATTTCCAATTCCCTGGAACTTCTTGTTTGGTCCAGAAGGTCCTTTGCAAATTGCTTACACTGCTTTGACAGCTCCTCATACTCAGATTTAAACTCATTTTCCACTTTGCTTAACTCCTGGAGCTCCCAGCTTAGTTGAAAAGCAGTTAGAAAGGGATCCTCACTTGACAGTGCAATTAGAGAAGGACTTGCCAATGCCCTGTAGATGTTTAGCCTTGAGCGAGAGTGTCGTAAGCTATCCACATCTGAACCAGAAACACATTCCACGCAGTTACAGCGAACCTCGTGTGGTCTCGGGATTGATACTCCTTTTTGAACCAGATGCTTGATGATTTCATAATTGTTCGTGTGAGCAGCCAAAATGATTGGAGTGATGTCTGGAGTAAATTCCGAGAATTGCTTATCCAGAAGAATTGGTGGAACCTATAAAGATATAAAATGTATTAGTAACTTTATAGTAACGTGTATGTACAGCTTAAAAAGTTTGTGTGGGCCTTCCTCTGTAGGAGGAGTTAGATCTGAAAAAAGTAAGCTTATTGTAACCCAAAATCATCATTTAATGACCTCAATGGAGCACACCAAAGCTTTTGTTTAAGGAGCCCTCAAGTCCCCTCTAATTCTTTAATGCTTCAAATCCCCAACACTTCCATGATTATTGCGTTTAGTCCTATTCAAAAACTAATAATGAAAAACAGTTAATGGGAGAGAAACACATTTTGGGGTAAATTTAGAAGAGTATTTTTTTTGTCTCTTGCTTTGTGTTTTGTTCCACTGATAGAATAATCATGCAAAAATTATAGGCATGTTGGTAGTTAAACTGCAGTATAGTAAAGCAACCACAAGACATCACTGTCTGTAAAGTAAGGCAATTATCTCTATTGGGATTTCCTGTAATTATTCTTCATTCCTCTCTATTCTAAGTTAGCTGCATTACCTGATGGTGGTGTATGGTTTATCTCTGTATGTTCTTCTTTACTAAAGAGCTCTAGCTTGTTATACTTGGTGCCTACAGACCACTGGGCTCCATGTGTGTGCATGCAAGAAAGAGGAAGGATGGTTACTAGTTCACAGAGAAAAGTCTGTTCTTGTAGGATACCAGAGCTGAAGACAACTGGGGAATCGGGGGGAGCAGGCATGTATGGAAAGCTGTCCTGATGTCCACTGCTCCCCACGTTCTCCTCTTACCCTCTCCTTTCCTCCCTAAATGCCTCCTGGCAGCCTCTTCCAGGTCAGCCAGGTCGGGTATTAGTGCACAGACACCAGCGAGGCTGTGTGTGACCAGGAGCGCACTCTACATGCAATGAAATGATCGTGACAATGCGCAGTACACTCCTGGCCACAGACACGTGATGTAGGACACGTGCAGCCGTGTCAGTGTCTGTGCACTAATGTCGGACCCGGCCGACCCCTTTCAGGTCAGCCAGGTCAGGCATTAGTGCGCAGACACCTCTTCCAGGCTGCCAGGGGCATTTCAGGAGAAGAGTAGAGATGTAGCGAATGGTTCGTCGGCGAACGGTTCCAGGCGAACGTTGGAGGTTTTTTTTGGAAGTTCGATTCGCCCCATAATGCACTATGAGGGTCAACTTTGACCCTCTGCATCACAGTCAGCAGGCACATTGTAGCCATTCAGGTTACACTAAGCCCTGGAGCCTCACCCCCCTTATATAAGGCAGGCTCGCTGGCCATGACACTCACTCGTGTGCCTGCTGCAAATAGACAGACTAGGGAGAGCTGCTGCAGATTTTTTCTCCTAGGGAAAGATTAGTTAGGCTCTTGGCTTGCTCCTGGCTGATTGTTATTGCTAAAATATCCCCCCTCAACAGCTCTTTTGAGAGCTAATGTTTTCCTAATGTGTTTGTTTTTTGTGTGTGTTGCTCACTGACATTATACAGCCCTATTTGTTGCAGCTGGACCTTGGTAATTGTTATTACTGTGCCAGCCAGGCCCTGCCTAACTATCTATACTGGGACACCTACCTATGCCTACCTAACTACTGGAGCACCTACTTACCTATACGGGGACACCTACCTACCTATACTAGGGGACCTACCTATGCCTACTTACCTATATCGGGTCTCCTACCTATGCCTAGCTAACTACTGGGACACCTACCTATGCCTACCTACCTATACTGGGTCTCCTACCTATGCCTAGCTAACTACTGAGGCGCCTACCTACCTATACTGGGTCTCCTACCTTTGCCTAGATAACTACTGAGGCACCTACCTACCTATACTGGGTCTCCTACCTATGCCTAGCTAACTACTGGGACACCTACCTATGCCTACCTACCTATACTGGGTCTCCTACCTATGCCTAGCTAACTACTGAGGCACCTACCTACCTCTACTGGGTCTCCTACCTATGCCTAGCTAACTACTGGGACACCTACCTATGCCTACCTACCTATACTGGGTCTCCTACCTATGCCTAGCTAACTACTGAGGCACCTACCTATGCCTACCTATACTGGGACTCCTACCTATGCCTACCTACATACAAGAAGATAATAAGGTCGTTGCTTCATTGTGGACAGACCAAATTTGATCAGCTGGACAGTCACTGTTCTATCATTGAGCTACCACAGCCCGGCGACCATATGGGCTGGAAAACTGCCACGGCCTGCACTCTGGCCATGTTGCGCATCAGTCCAGCACGGCCGTCACTACGCAAACAGCTGTTTGCGGTGCGTTACACAGTGAGTTTGGTGTGTCAGTGTGAAGCAGAACTCTAATTACACTCCCTGATTGATGTATACCCATGCAAGATGTTTTAAAGCACTTTAGGCCTGCAATTTAGCATTCAATGTGATTTCTGCCCTTAAAACGCTGCTTTGCATCAAATCCAGATTTTTCCCCAGGACTTTGGGCATGTATACCACTCCGCCATGCCCCCCTCCAGGTGTTAGACCCCTTGAAACATCTTTTCCATCACTTTTGTGGCCAGCATAATTTTTTCTATTTTTCAAAGTTCGCATCCCCATTGAAGTCTATTGCGGTTCGTGAACTTTTCCGCGAACCGAACCTTCCGCGAAGGTTCGCGAATCGGGTTCGCGAACCGAAAATCGAAGGTTCGCGACATCTCTAGAAGTGTTTTCAGCTCTAGTATCCTTTATGCAAGCAGTTAAAAAACTCAACATCTTCTGTTCTCAGATAATTTTGACTTTTCAGGACAAACACATAAATCATTATTCCTTGACCTTTTAATCATCCATGCAGCTACAACATGCAAGACCTAACATGTACAGCCCTATATCCAGCTTCTGTGTAGTTGCTTCAAGTTTAATATCATCCAACATTGCAATTTATTCCAGCTTGTCTGATGATCAGGCGTATTACTATTATTATTTACTATAACATTTTGTACCCTTTTCCAGTAGAGTTATTGTTATTGTATAATTATCCAGCGCTAGAATCTTCCACAGCACTTTACAGAGTCTGTATCATTTCACTAACTGTCCTCTAAAGTATCTCTCAATCCAATTCAAACAACGGTAAGTCTAATGTCCCTATCAAATTCTATAGTCAACTTTGGGGAGTGCAGATGTATTTGTATGTTTTTGGGACAAAAACTGGAGTGCCTGGAGAGAACCCTCAGAAACACAGGAAGACATACAAACTCCTTGAAGATAGTATCATAGCCTAGACTTGAATCTTACATTTAAACCTTAGCACTGCAAGAAGAGAATGATATCATATATGCTACGTGGCCCTCTCATCTAATATTAAATCTGTGCTGAACTGTTAACCACTTGGCCACTGAGGTTTTTTTTTACCCCTTTAGGACCAGAGCAATTTTCACCTGTCAGCGGTCCTCCCATTCTTTCGCCAATAACTTAATCACTACTAATCACAACAAAATGATCTATATCTTTTTTTTTTTTCACTACCAACTAGGCTTTCTTTAAGAGGTACATTATGCCAAGAATTATTTTATTCTAAATGCATTTTAACCACTTCAGCCTTCAGTCGTTTTCACTTTATGCATCCAAGCAATTTTCACCTCCCATTCATTAGCCTATAACTTTATCACTACTTATTACAATGAACTGATCTATATCTTGTTTTTTCCGCCACCAATTAGGCTTTCTTTGGGGGGTACATTTTGCTAAGAGCCACTTTACTGTAAATGCATTTTAACAGGAAGAATAAGAAAAAACGGAAAAAAATCATTATTTCTTAGTTTTCAGCCATTGTAGCTTTAAAATAATACATGCCTCCATAATTAAAACTCATGTATTGTATTTGCCCATATGTCCCGGTTATTACACCATTAAAATTATGTCCCTATCACAATGTATGGCGACAATATTTTATTTGGAAATAAAGGTGCATTTTTTCCGTTTTGCATCTATCACTATTTACAAGTAGTGTTGGGCGAACAGTGTTCGCCACTGTTCGGGTTCTGCAGAACATCACCCTGTTCGGGTGATGTTCGAGTTCGGCCGAACACCTGACGGTGCTCGGCCAAACCGTTCGGCCATATGGCCGAACTAAGAGCGCATGGCCGAACGTTCCCCGAACGTTCGGCTAGCGCTGTGATTGGCCGAACGGGTCACGTGGTTCGGACCCGAACGCGCTCTGATTGGCCGAACTGTCACGTGGTTCGGGTAAATAAATACCCGAACCACGTCATATCTCCGCCATTTGTCTGTGGGTTTAGCTTTGGGTAGGCAGGCAGGGTAGTTCGCGCTCCAGCCACGCTAGCCAGGGTCCCCCCCAGTCATTGTGTGTCGCTGCTGGGAATAGTAGTACACCGCTCGCTCAGCATTCTGTTTACTGCCACTCTGTGTACCTCGCTCAGCCACACTATATAGCATTCTGTTTACTGCCACTCTGTGTCTGCTGGGAATAGTAGTACACCGCTTGCACAGCCACACTATATAGCATTCTGTTTACTGCCACTCTGTGTACCTCGCTCAGCCACACTATATAGCATTCTGTTTACTGCCACTCTGTGTCTGCTGGGAATAGTGGTACACCGCTCGCTCAGCCACACTATATAGCATTCTGTTCACTGTTCTGTGTCTGCTTGGAATAGTGGTACACCGCTCGTTCAGCCACACTATATAGCATTCTGTGTACTGTTCTGTGTCTGCTGGGAACAGTAGTACACCGCTCGTTCAGCCACACTATATAGCATTCTGTGTACTGTTCTGTGTCTGCTGGGAACAGTAGTACACCGCTCGCTCAGCCACACTATATAGCATTCTGTTCACTGTTCTGTGTCTGCTGGGAATAGTGGTACACCGCTCGCTCAGCCACACTATATAGCATTCTGTTCACTGTTCTGTGTCTGCTGGGAATAGTGGTACACCGCTCGCTCAGCCACACTATATAGCATTCTGTTTACTGTTCTGTGTCTGCTGGGAATAGTGGTACACCGCTCGCTCATCCACACTATATAGCATTCTGTTCACTGTTCTGTGTCTGCTGGGAATAGTGGTACACCGCTCGCTCAGCCACACTATATAGCATTCTGTTCACTGTTCTGTGTCTGCTGGGAATAGTGGTACACCGCTCGCTCAGCCACACTATATAGCATTCTGTTCACTGTTCTGTGTCTGCTGGGAATAGTGGTACACCGCTCGCTCAGCCACACTATATAGCATTCTGTTTACTGTTCTGTGTCTGCTGGGAATAGTGGTACACCGCTCGCTCAGCCACACTATATAGCATTCTGTTCACTGTTCTGTGTCTGCTGGGAATAGTGGTACACCGCTCGCTCAGCCACACTATATAGCATTCTGTTCACTGTTCTGTGTCTGCTGGGAACAGTAGTACACCGCTCGTTCAGCCACACTATATAGCATTCTGTGTACTGTTCTGTGTCTGCTGGGAACAGTAGTACACCGCTCGTTCAGCCACACTATATAGCATTCTGTGTACTGTTCTGTGTCTGCTGGGAACAGTAGTACACCGCTCGTTCAGCCACACTATATAGCATTCTGTTCACTGTTCTGTGTCTGCTGGGAATAGTGGTACACCGCTCGCTCAGCCACACTATATAGCATTCTGTTCACTGTTCTGTGTCTGCTGGGAATAGTGGTACACCGCTCACCCGTCACTGTATAGCATTGTGCTCTGTGTCGCTGCTGGGAATAGTGGTACTGTATAGCATTTCTGTACTGCCACTGTACTGCTGCCAGTCAGCGTGTACTGTAAGGATAAGTGAAATGAGGAAGAAATCCGGTGAAAGAGGGAGGGGCAAGGGAAGAGGTGTTTCCCCTGACGGTTCACGTACAGGCCACAGGGGAGCACCCAAGAAAACCCACTCAATACCACCCATGTTGTCCAGGACAACAACCCTCACAAATCCAAAAGAACAGGACCAGATAATTACTTGGATGACCTCTCAAGCGTCCAGCAGTGGGTTAAGCAGCACCAGCACATCACGCACGAGGTCCGAGTCCTCAGCCAGTTACAAGGAGCCAGTGGGCACAAAGCTGACACAACCGGCAGCGACACCACGCACACAACTGCCAGATAACCAGTCCGATGAATTACCTCAGGACACAATGGGGTATTCGCAGGAGCTATTCCCAGCCCAACAAACTTCCACCTTTCAAAGGTCAATGGAGGAACAGCCAGAAATGTTGTGCCTGGATTCACAACCGTTAACTGTGGGAAATGTACCGCGCACTGAAATACGAGGCGAGTCCGAAGAGGACTCGGAAACCCAAATCCCAGAGCAATTTGGGCAGGAGGGGTTGCAATTGCAGGAGGTCGGCCGACAAGATCTGGAAGACGACGTTGGAGTGTGCTGCGCAGAGGTTGTTGTGGGGAGCTCTACTCCACGGCGGTGGCCCACAATGACATATGACGAGTTTGAGGAGATGGAAGAGGAGGGTATGGACAATGTGGACAGAGACCCAGATTTTGTTTGTGAACGAGAACATCGCCGTCGTAGCAGCAGCACAGATGAGTCTGTTGAAGAACACACTGCTGCACGAGTTCGCCTTGTGCCACAAGGTAGGCGGCGCGCAATTTCAGGCACCACAAGCGTGGAAGTTCAAGTGAGAGGCAAAAGAGGAGCAAACAGAAATCGCCAGCAAGGAGGCAGGTGCTCCAAAGTCTGGGCTTTCTTTGAAGACTGCACTGAGGATGTTACCATGGCGATTTGCAAGGTGTGCAAGACCCGCCTGAGCAGGGGGAAAAATATTAACAACCTCTCCACCACCAGCATGAGCCGTCACATGCTATCCAAACATCCCACTCTTTGGGCAAACGCGTCAGGACAGGGTACCAGAAACAACACTGCCTCCCTTGGGTTCACCAGACCCGCCTCAGCAGCAGCAGTAGCCCAGCCATTGCGTGGTTCACAACATTCACAAACATCAGACGACGCTGACACTGTCACTTTCCGGAGTAGTGCTCTTGAGGTCTCCCAGTGTTCATCAAACACAACAACCAACAGCCCTTCCGTGTGCAGCGCTACGGTTCAGTTGTCTGTGTCGGAGATGTTTGAGCGCAAGAGGAAATTGCCAGCAAATGACCCCCGGGCCGTGGCAGTAACAGCCAGCATAGCCAAGCTTCTGGCCTGCGAAATGCTGCCATATCGATTGGTGGAGACAAACAGCTTCAAGGGCATGATGTCAGTGGCCATCCCACGTTACGTGGTTCCCAGCCGCTACCACTTTGCACGCTCTGCAGTGCCTGAGTTGCATGAGCACGTGGTCAGCAAAATAACCCGAAGCTTGAAGAATGCCGTTGCCTGCAAGGTTCACCTCACCACTGACACCTGGACGAGTGCGTTCGGCCAGGGTCGATACATCTCCCTTACCGCGCACTGGGTGAACCTTGTGGAGCCTGGCAGCGATTCCTCACCTGCTACGGCACGGGTGTTGCCCACGCCACAAACAGCTGCACCGCCGTCCCTCCCACTGGATAACAGCAGCACCTACCTCTCTGACTCCTTCTCCTCCAACGCATCTCAAAGCTGTACCTCATCCGGAAACGCTAACCCAGCAGCAGTAGGATCGTGGAAGCAGTGCAGCACAGCTGTTGGCATGCGTCAGCAAGCGTTGCTGAAGCTAATCTGCCTTGGGGATAAGCAGCACACAGGGGAGGAAATTTGGAGGGGAATAAAGGAACAGACGGATTTGTGGCTGGCACCGCTGGACCTGAAACCGGGCATGGTTGTGTGTGATAATGGGAGTAATCTCATTCGCGCTTTAAGGTTGGCTAAGCTGACACACATCCCTTGCCTGGCGCACGTGATGAACCTAGTAGTTCAGCGGTTCCTGAGGACATACCCAGGCGTGCCCGATCTGCTGTTGAAGGTGCGTCGAGTGTCCAAACATTGTAGAAATTCCAGTACTGCTTCGGGGGCACTCGCCAAGATGCAGGAGCGCTTCAATCTCCCCCACCATCGCTTGCTGTGTGATGTCCCTACGCGCTGGAATTCTACGCTGCACATGCTAGCCCGCTTTTGCGAGCAGAAGAGTGCAGTGGTCCAGTACATGACGGCGCAGTACCGAGGCGCATCCGGCCAGCTGCCAAGCTTCTGTGGATCCGATTGGGCCAACATGTTGGACCTCTGCCAAGTCCTCCAAAATTTTGAGCAATCCACGTTGCTTGTGAGCAGTGACAACTCTTCAGTCAGCATTACCATACCACTGCTGTGTTTACTGAAGAGGTCGATGTTAAAAATCAAGGAAACAGCTGTCATGATGCAACTGGGGGAATCTGAAGGAGAAAACGATCAGCGTGATGGTACCAACATCAGGCCATCCGCCTCAGGGAACGCTGGCCCCAGCAGCTATGACGAAGAAGAGGAGGAGGAACAGCTGGAGTTGGAGCAGGAATTTCATGCCACCACTGACGAGGGCCAGAGCGGTGCACGTTGGACTTCCACAATTCAACGCGAATGGTCAGCAGAAGCAGACCAGGAGGAAGGTGACGACTATGATGCATCACAACAACTATCACAACGCTCACAAGAGGATGATGAGGATTCTGGTAGGACTCTGGCACACATGGCTCAATTCATGCTAGACTGCATTGAACGTGACCCACGCATTGTGCGCATTCTGGACAACACCAATTACTGGGTTTATACCCTTCTGGATCCACGGTACAAACACAATGTTCCAAAACTGCTTGAAGAAAGAGTCAGACAGGTCAAAATGGAAGAATACCAGCAGGCCCTTGTGGAGACTTTAGAGAGGAGATTGACATCCTCCCCCTCCTCTAGCCAGTTGTACGCAGACAGACTGACTTCCGCAAACCCAGGACGACCAGGAGGGCAGCAAACAACGCAAGCCGCAGCTAGTACCCAAAAGGGAATGGTATCGGCAGTGTCCTTGGAGTGGGAAAATTTTCTGACACCCATGCAGCCGCAGCCCACTGAACAGCAAGCGTGCAGATCCACCTCCAACACCGATCGCCTGGAGAAGATGGTCAAGGACTACATGTCAGATGGCGTAGCTGTGTCGAACCATCCATCTGCACCCTTCAACTATTGGGTATCGAAGCTAGACACCTGGCACGAACTGGCAATGTACGCAATAGAGGTGCTGGCTTGCCCGGCAGCCAGCGTTATGTCGGAACGCTGTTTCAGTGCTGCCGGAGGCATCGTCACAGATCGGCGTATCCGCCTCTCTACAGACAATGCAGACCGTCTGACTCAAATTAAAATGAATCAATCCTGGATTGGAAATGACTACGCAACACTCCAGGACCCCAACCAAGTAACATGACCAATGAACATCTGGGATGGTGTTGCGTTTCCGGGCCCTGTTTATTGAACCTCTCATCTGTATTACATTTATGACTGCATGGCGGCAAAAAGCATTGCTGCTATATCCGCACGCTTTTTGTCCACATGCAAGGCCTGGGTTGTTGTGTCTCACAAAGCGTGGCCTTCTCCTCCTGCGCCTGCTCCTGTTCCATCACGTCTGCTGCTGCTGGGTTAGCGTTGCCGCGTGGTCCCTGTTTATTGAACCACTTATCTTTATTACATTTATGACTGCATGGCGGTACAAAGCATGCTATCCGCACGCTTCTTGCCCTCATGCAAGGCCTGGGTTGTTGTGTCTCACAAAGCGTGGCCTTCTCCTCCTGCGCCTCCTCCTGTTCCATCACGTCTGCTGCTGCTGGGTTAGCGTTGCCGCGTGGTCCCTGTTTATTGAACCACTTATCTTTATTACATTTATGACTGCATGGCCGTACAAAGCCTGCTATCCGCACGCTTCTTGCCCTCATGCAAGGCCTGGGTTGTTGTGTCTCACAAAGCGTGGCCTTCTCCTCCTGCGCCTGCTCCTGTTCCATCACGTCTGCTGCTGCTGGGTTAGCGTTGCCGCGTGGTCCCTGTTTATTGAACCACTTATCTTTATTACATTTATGACTGCATGGCGGTACAAAGCCTGCTATCCGCACGCTTCTTGCCCTCATGCAAGGCCTGGGTTGTTGTGTCTCACAAAGCGTGGCCTTCTCCTCCTGCGCCTGCTCCTGTTCCATCACGTCTGCTGCTGCTGGGTTAGCGTTGCCGCGTGGTCCCTGTTTATTGAACCACTTATCTTTATTACATTTATGACTGCATGGCGGTACAAAGCCTGCTATCCGCACGCTTCTTGCCCTCATGCAAGGCCGGGGTTGTTGTGTCTCACAAAGCGTGGCCTTCTTCTCCTCCTGCGCCACCCTCCTCCTGTTCCATCACGTGTGCTGCTGCTGGGTTAGCGTTACCGGTCCCTTTTCCTGGAACCTCTTATATGTATTACATTTATGACTGCATGCCGACAAAAAACATGTTACCTGTGCAAAGAAAACAGACATTTCCCGCATTTAAAAGACAGTTTTCCCTTTGAAACTTTAAAATCGATTTTCTCAAAAACTATAAGCTCTTTTTGCTAATTTTTTTTTCCTCTTGTACCCACTCCCAAGGTGCACATACCCTGCAAATTTGGGGTATGTAGCATGTAAGGAGGCTTTACAAACCACAAAAGTTCGGGTCCCCATTGACTTCCATTATGTTCGGAGTTCGGGTCGAACACCCGAACATCGCGGCCATGTTCGGCCTGTTCGGCCCGAACCCGAACATCTAGATGTTCGCCCAACACTATTTACAAGTTTAAAATAAAAAAAATTAGAAATATTTCATCTTTACATTGATATTTAAAAAGTTTAGACCCTTAGGTAAATATTTACATGTTTTTTTTATTGTAATGTTTTGTTTTTTTTGTATTAAACATTTTATTTGGGTATTTTTGGGAGGGTAGGATGTAAGCCATAGTTTTATAATGTAAATGTGTCTTGAGTTTTATTTTTTTCACTTGTAGTTGTACTTTTTGACCACAAGATGGCGGCCATGAGTTTGTTTACATGACGTCACTCTAAGCATAACATACGCTTAGAGCGACGTATGGGGGACGTTACAGCCAGAAAAAGCACAGCTTCAGCGATTTCAGCCCGATTCACTGATTGCCAGGTTAACGAACCGCGGCCGGGAGCGCGCGTGCATGCGCGCAATCCGCCGCGGGAGCGCGCGGACGCGCACATGGCCTCCTGGGCGTAGCTACTACGTCCAGGAGGCCAAAGTAGTTAATTGGAATAATAAGAAAAAATTGAAAAATTTATATATTTCTTAGTGTTTGACCATTATAGTGTTAAAATAAAACATTCTACTGTGGATAAAAGCCACCCATTTTATTTGCCCATTTGTCCCGGTTATTGCAATATTTAAATAAAATTCCCTAGTACAATGTATGGCACCAATATTTTTTTTATTTGGAAATAATGGTGCATTTTTTTCAGTTTTGTGTTCATCACTAATTACCAGCCCGCAAATTTAAAATTAACAGTAATATACCCTCTTGACATAAATATTAAACAAGTTCAGTCCCTAAGGTAACTACTTATGTATTTTTTTATGTAATTTTTTTTTCTGTTTAAAAAAAAAAGTTTGGGTACTATGGGAGGGTGTGGTAGGGAAATAGTTAATTATAAAACTCAGTGTTGGGATTTTTATTAAATAAAAGTGGATTTTGGTGTAATTTACTATTTGGCCACAAGATGTCCTCAGTCATTATTTCTGATTCACGTACGTAAGCACATGAACCGGAAGTAATGCATGGCACTGTAGCAACAGGAAGATACAATGAATGCAGGCATCTCATAGACGCCGGCGTTCACTGAATCGGGAACTTAGATTAATGAATGGGAACTGTGTTGCCATTTATTCATCTCTCCGATAACAGGCATTGATGGGAGCACACGGGCCACCCGCCGCTGAAGACTTTTATTCACAGCCCTGGTACTTCATGTGAAGTTTTGCCGGGCCGTGAATATACTGCACAAGATGCAGTAAGTAGTTAAAGTGACCCTGTAGTTAGAAGTATATGGAGGCTGCTATATCACTTTACTTTTAAATAAAACATTCATGATGTCCTCTTGAAGATGTGGTTTCAGGAGACAGAGAAGATGCTTCTCCTACCTGCTACATGGCTACTTTTCAGCGGTTGCCCCATGATAAGAAGTTTCAACTGCTGAAGATGGGAATTAGGAGACACATCTATGTCAGCAGTTAGGAGATGGGGACCTGCAATCTGTTGCACCAAGCACCAGGTAGGAAATATTTTTAGAATGCAAAACACATACATATTTTATTTGAGTACCATTGCCGTCTGGTACTCAGGCGCAACCACAAGGGACAGGTTCAAACTCTAAAGAGTAATCAAAATTGTGGAAAGGATCACCCTTGCCGCCACTGGACCTCCTATACACCTCTAGACTGAGGACCAGGGCGAACAGGATATTGAATGACCTCACCAACCTTCTCCCAGAGCCATCCCCACCAAAACCTCCAGGCACAGGAACACCTTCTTCCCCAAGCTGTCCTTCTCATGAACTCAAGCACCCACCGCTTCAACCCCCCCCTAGCATCCCACACCTACCTCTTTAGCATCCTTTGCATTGCTGATTTTGTCTGCACCTTTTCTGTATGCTTGTAATGCCTTTATGCCTGTCCATAACATCTTTTAATTTCACTATTACCAATGCCGTGTGTGCCGCTAATAATTCAGGGTGCAACAACAGTTGTACTAGACAAATAAAGCTGATTCTGAATCTGATCTATAAACCAGTAAACACATTAATAAAATTAGATCCTGAAAGTAAGCTTTGAGGTACCTAAAAGCAAAACACACAGAAAAAAAAAAAAAACAGAAACAACTGCAGACACTCCACTGGATTCTCTTAGAGACTGTCTGCAGAAGGTCAGTGGCAAAGCAAGTGCAGATCTAAGAAGAGCAACATTAACTTTTGCTCGTAGGAAATTCTATCACTCTAAGCTCACTAACCCGGCAACATTAATATTCTGGAGAAAATGAACTGCTTACACACATGCTGCCTTCTGAAACTTTATTTATTCCCTTCAGAAATAAACAGGATATCAAATTAGGATAATTGGATTTGTCACTTGTGCTGCCATTTATTCTACATGCAGAGAACAAGCCATCGATCCATAGAGAAAACTGTTTACTTATCTTGGAAACAAACCAAACATTTCAAAATCTAGTTTATCCTTATCAGTTGACACCACAGTCGATTTTTCAGATTAGACTGGTTTGAGTCCTTTTGGCAGATACAATTTTTCCTTTTAATTAATAGCATCACCCTCCATTTTTTTCCCCATGATTGCAGCGATACGAGGCTGATAATGTAGAGGAAGTCAAGATCAAGAAAGTAACATTTCAGGAGGCAGTTGCCATGAAGATCACGTATAATCATTTCAGCTGCTAGAGCCAGCGTCAAATCATTTGTAGTTATTTGAAGCCGTGCCAAGCCCTGTAAGGGTAAGACTCAGATGAGCAAGAAGAAAAGCCAGTATAATTTAAAATGACAGCAACTGGTACAGCTATGAGGTATAGCTCCAGGCAAGAAAATAAGTATCTATGGGAGAGGGAACACTGTACTTTAGGATGACAACTAGATTAAGCAACAACAAAGGCAGAAAAGTGCAAATTTTATCTAAAGATGCTGCCGGAGGAAGCAAAGTTTGAGGAAGTTAAAAAGTCTAATATCGCTAAAATTCTCTAATAAACCGTATAAGTATTAAAAGAAAGAAACAATACAAAAAAAATTGCCTAGAGCACCGCATCAGTAAATTCATGTACCAGTGATTGTTGTTACAATGTCCCCTTAGGCACTGCACATCTGATTAATGTAAACACAAAGGCAGGTTTCTTACCTAATGGCTCGTATCGCATTGAGAAATCAGACCTGAGCCGTTGGAAAAATGTGAAGTAAATTATCGATATACAAAGCTGCAGAAAATAACACCATGATGTATTAGATGAATTCTGGGGTGTAACTACAGGGGAGCAGCATCTGGGACAGCAGGGGTGTCCAGAGCTGTAAGGAGGTCCAAACTACTACTTCACTTCTGATAATTCCATTCTTCAGATCATGTGTTTTTGTGGCTACATTTGTTATGGGTGGGAAGATCATGATGATCACACCTGGGCCCATATGCAATTCACTTTTTTCTCCTGAGTTTTCTCCTATGTAATAATTTTAAACTTGACAATAAAATGCCTTTTAAACCTCAAGCAAGCAAGATAATACTTAAATGATTTTGATAATACTCTTCAATTTACTTTTTGGTACTTTTTTTTAGTTGAAAAGTGCTGGAAAGTTATTTTAAATAGTAGATGAAAAATTATCTCCAAGGAGAAAACTCAGGTGAAAAAGTAAATTGCATGAGTCCTGATATATGACTATTGCAAGATGGGCCCCCCAGGTTGTGAGGGTCACCATGGGTAGGCAAGTGAAAGGGTGTAAACATTGGGTGGCCCCATCAAATTTTTGCTGGGGGGATGACTAAAATTATATTAGTATTGAACACTTGTGTTTAGACAGCACCCCAGTTGTCTTCAAATTCGATGTGCCAGACTAGTGGAGTTAGAGCACTTCCATTTCCCAAGTCACATCAAAAGCTGTAGTCGGCACCATCTATATATAAGCTCTTTTATTGATTAAAAAGACACATGACAGCAAACAGCAATGTTTCGGAGGACAACCTCCTTTCTCAAGCTCTATCAGTGTGTACAATACATACATTTTACACTTCCTTTTATAGCTGATAAGATGGAGGACTAACCAATAACATGTCCGCGCCACCTTGTGGCGACCAATCCCCGTCCACCTTAACCCGCGGACCTGATGGGGAACTTCTTTCCAAAAACCAAACGGGCATGCATAAAAATGGACACGTCATCCTACGCAACAGGGCGGAAAGACA
This sequence comes from Hyperolius riggenbachi, assembly GCF_040937935.1. Classification (NCBI taxonomy): domain Eukaryota; kingdom Metazoa; phylum Chordata; class Amphibia; order Anura; family Hyperoliidae; genus Hyperolius; species Hyperolius riggenbachi. The sequence goes on from NC_090647.1 coordinate 96,496,610, forward strand.
CGTGACCCGGGGCTGAGTACACCGAACGCCGACCAGTCATATGGAAGCAGCAGATGATGTAACTCACTGGTCACGCCTACTGAATGCGGCGGACCAGATGGGGTACTGCCTCACATACAGCCAAAATGTGGCCTCCTACTGGGCTGACGTATACAACCACGTGAGTGTGTTGTCAGCGTAAACAGCAACCAGGGACGCTTTCCGCCCTGCTGCATAGTAACGGAGCACGCCATTGCAAACAACCCATGCAGCCTAAGGCTGAACTCTCAAAACATAGATACAGTATACAGTACCAATCTGTATTCAGGGACAATAATAAATAGCATTATCTAGCTAAATCTCAAGAATTCGATCTTTTATACAACGATAGAATAATTTTAAAAATAAACTCCATCTTAATTGTACTCAACGTTCTATAGGAGTGGTGTCATGTCATATTCCCTATTCAAACCCCTAGGGGACAGGGTATCCAATAAACGTATCCATTTAGACTCACAATACAGTAATTTCCTAAGTCTATCCCCCCCCCCCCCCCCCGTCTAAGTGGTTTAATATGTTCTAAAACTTGAAACCTTTATTGGTTAACAGAATGCTTTGCCTGCACGAAATGAGAAGGGACAGCTAGCTCTAATGCTGGTTTTCTAATAGTACTTTTATGTGCTGAAATCCTATCTTTTACTCTCTGTGTGGTCTGTCCAATGTAGAGCAGACCACACAGACATTTTAAAGCATATACTACATACTTAGTATTGCAGTCATACCGACCTGTAATGAAGAATTTTTTACCACTATGGGGGTGGGTAACATAGCTACCTTTGATGACACTATTACAATGTACACATCCCAAACAAGGATATGTACCATTGGGCCTGGTGGATCTATAAACATTCTTTTTAATGGGACATAGGTCTGTATGGACTAATTTATCTTTTAATGTTGGTGCTCTCCTATAGGACATAAGTGGAACTGTCTGAAATTCATCAATTTGAGGGAAATTGTCCCTCAACAGATGCCAATTCTTCCATATAACTTTCGCTATATCTTCACTAGCTACATTGAACTGGCTAACGAATGGAATTCTCTTGTTCTGTCCCCTCCTGCGATTGGTCCTGTCAGTTCTGTCACTTTTGTCAGTCTGTTTTCTTGCCCTATCCAGTAGTTATTTAGGATATTGTCTCTTTCTAAATTTAAGTTGCATCTCATCCAATCTGTCTTGACATATATTGTCATCATTGACTATACGTCTCACCCTTTGAAATTGACTCCCTGGAATAGATAACTTAGTGCCAGGGGGATGGAAACTGTCAAACGACAGGGTCAAATTCATGTCGGTCGGTTTAACGTAAATGTCAGTACTCAATTTACCCTCACTAAGCCTAACCAGTACATCTAGATAACTAACTTCTACCTCATCGTCATGGACAGTCAATCTGATGTTTGGACACTGTGCTTCCACCTGAGTCACAAATTCCAATAGGCTCGAACGTGGCCCCACCCACACACAAAAAATATCGTCAATATAACGCATCCAGCACATCGCATTTTTCAAAAAAAATTGTATTCGTGTATACAAATGCTTCTTCATATGCGTTCATAAAAATATTCGCTTAGGTAGGGGCCACGTTCGAGCCCATCGCTGTCCCTCTAAGCTGCAAATAAAACTGATCTTCCACCAAAAAATAGTTACACGTGAGTAATAGTTGTAACAATTTACATATAAAGTTCCTCAGTAGTCAAATGCACACATCAGGATGTGTTCAACCGCCTCTACACCTCCATCATCAGGGATGGAGGTGTAGAGGGATTCCACATCCATGGTCACCAACAGGGCCCCTTTTGGAATCTCTGTTAACTTCCTAATTTCTTCCAAAAACATAGTTGTATCTCTAAGATATGACTTTCCTGCGAAGACAAATGGTCTTAAGACCTGATCTAAATATTTAGCTAGTGGCGAAAAAATGGAATTAATTCCAGCAACTATAGGGCGGCCAGGGGGGGCGGGTTCTATGTTTGTGTATTTTGGGACAGATATAAAAAACTGGAATAATCGGATGGTCCTGTATCAGATATTGATTCAATCTGTCATCTATGACGTTTTCACAGTACGCTTGATGTACCAGTTTTTTAATGTTCTCAAGAAATTCTATAGTTGGATCCGCTGGTAACTTTCTGTAGGTTGAAGAATCTGATAACAATCGATCAATCTCACTCTTATAATAATCGCTGTCCAAAATTACCACCGCTCCCCCTTTATCCGCCTGCTTTATTTCAATGGATTTGTCATCACAGAGTTCCCTAAGTGCTTGGCATTGTTCCTGATCTAGATTATGTCTAATGTGACAGTTGGGGCCCAAGTTCAAATTTTTAAATATGCGATCCAATTCCTTTGTAACTTTCCTCACAAATTTGTCGATGATCTGACACACGGGAGGATTAAATTTGCTTTTCACAAATAGCTTAGTATCTTTGAGCTTAAGTTGATCTTTTTCGAGATTTTGATGTTGAAAAAACACTCTCTCCTGAGGCTGGCTAAAAAAATATTTCAGACGGACCGCTCTAAAAAATCTATGTAGATCTATATCGAGATCAACCCGGTAAGGCCAGTGGGTAGGTGCAAATGATAGTCCTTTTTCCAGAAGAGACTGCTGGGAAGGGGTCAGACACTTCACTGATATGTTCACCACTATGGTTTCAACTGGGTTGCTCTCTGGCTGTTCGCTCTGGGCTGTCTGGATCGTTGTCTCAGGCCTTCTTTTATGTTTCCACCGCCTGCCCCCTCTACGACGTCTTCACTGGACACATTGTCTGATGACGTGGACTGTGCCAAAAAAAATCAGTGGATTCACCTCTCTGTTCACCTTGGCGGTATTCATATGGTTTCGATCTTACTATCCTCCTTCTCTGTGATCCAGGTCTCTGCCATTGGTAGATATAGCCTGTCGTATAATGTAAGGCATCCCTCTGGAATATTTCTCGTTTGATGTTCTGGATCTGTTTCTTGTGTACTTCCAGAGTATTGCCAAGGACCACCACATATTTTGCATATTCATCAGTGGGTGTATTATCAAATAATCTCTGTTTCAAATCACTGATTTGTTTGTCTAGTTTCGGTATTTCCATCATGATTCTATCAATTGTTAATGTCATCAAATCGAATGAGGCTTTGTTCCAGATCAAGGACCATGTGTGGCAAAATCCAGTGTCGGTAGGGAACAGTAGTGGCCTGACATGGGAACGTAGGCCCCTAGGGATCCTATTGTTCCTATGATATTCTGATAATGTTGCAGTATGTAATTCCAATGAAATCTTCATTTTGGATACTTTTTCCAGTTGTCTCTTCACAAATTTGTCATCCACTGTAGATAGATATGTCACCTCTGTAGTAATCTGGGCTATGATCCTAGCCGTATCCTCAGGTGTATAAGAGAAGATGAGCTCGTCCATCTGAGTATTCTCCATCATGGAAACTGGGTGCACGTCCTGTGCTGAAGTATTGAACACTTGTGTTTAGACAGCACCCCAGTTTTCTTCAAATTCGATGTGCCAGACTAGTGGAGTTAGAGCACTTCCATTTCCCAAGTCACATCAAAAGCTGTAGTCGGCACCATCTATATATAAACTCTTTTATTGATTAAAAAGACACATGACAGCAAACAGCAATGTTTCGGAGGACAACCTCCTTTCTCAAGCTCTATCAGTGTGTACAATACATACATTTTACACTTCCTTTTATAGCTGATAAGATGGAGGACTAACCAATCACATGTCCGCGCCACCTTGTGGCGACCAATCCCCGTCCACCTTAACCCGCAGACCTGATGGGGAACTTCTTTCCAAAAAACAAACGGGCATGCGTACAAATGGACGCGTCATCCTACGCAACAGGGCGGAAAGACACGTGACCCTGGGCTGAGTACGCCGAACACCGACCTTTCATTTTAAGTATTATTTTACAGGGCAAATAAGTTGGCACTATATCAATCCAATCCAAAATTAGAGTTGGGCCGAACGGTTCGCCGGCGAACGGTTCCCAGCGAACTTCGGTGGTTCGCGTTCGCCACCCGCAGGCGAACGTTTGTGGAAGTTCGCTTCGCCCAGTTCGCATCAAAAAACAAAATTTTTACCCTCCATTTCACTGTCAGCAGCCATGTTATGGTCAAACACACTGCTTGAGGACCCGCCCACCCTCCCTTCAAGCTAGGTCCTTTATACCATTTGACTCAGTTGTCTGCCTACACTAATTATGGGACAGCTGGTACACACTCTGCTAGAGAGTTTTAATTCCTCCCTCCTCCCTTCAACCTATTCCCTCCTCCCTCCTACCGGAGGGAGGAGGGTCTCTTCTGGCAGGGAATTATACTACTTTAAAAGCCAGTATACATCATACCATAGCTGGGAATCGAACCCAGATCTCACTGTGTAGTGGACACGTCACCCTAAGCACTGTACCACTACAGTAGTAAGTGAAGCTAGCCGAAAATGTACCATTAATGCTCAATGCAATAGAACCATTAGGTTGCTTAAAGGAGAACTGTAGTGAGAGGTATATGGAGGCTGCCATATTGATTTCCTTTTAAGCTATACCAGTTGCCTGGCAGCCCTGCTGATCTATTTGGCTGCAGTAATAATAATAATCCAAACATTTGTATAGCACTTTTCTCCTGTCAGACTCAAAGCACTCAAGAGCTGCAGCCACAGGGACACGCTCAAGAGGCCACCCTGCAGTGTTAGGGAGTCTTGCCTTGAACTCCTTACTGAATAGGTACTTGACCTAGCCAGGATTCAAACCCTGGTCTCCCATGTCAAAGGCAGAGGCCTTAACCAGTACACTATCCAGCCACTGTAGTGTGAATCCCACCAGAAACCAGCATGCAGCTAATCTTGTCAGATCTTACAAAAATGTCAAACTGTTGTTTGTTCAGGGTCTAGGGCTAAAAGTATTGGAGGCAGAGGATCTGCAGGCGATTCAGGCAACTGGTATTATTTTAAAAGGAAAAATCCATATCCTTCTCCGTTTAGGTTCCCTTTAAGGATTTGTAGCATAAAAGCCAACTCACATTGGCTGGGATTTGAACCTGGGTCTCAATGTATGGTGGACAAGCACACTATCCACTATACCAACTGAAGCTGGCCTGAAATTGCTGGCCTGAAATTGCTGGCCTGAAATTGCTGGCCTGAAATTGCTGGCCTGAAATTGCTGGCCTGAAATTGCTGGCCTGAAATTGCTGGCCTGAAATTGCTGGCCTGAAATTGCTGGTTCAGGCCAGCAATTTCAGGCCAGCAATTTCAGGCCAGCTTCAGTTGGTATAGTGGATAGTGTGCTTGTCCACCATACATTGAGACCCAGGTTCAAATCCCAGCCAGTGTGAGTTGGCTTTTATGCTACAAATCCTTAAAGGGAACCTAAACGGAGAAGGATATGGATTTTTCCTTTTAAAATAATACCAGTTGCCTGAATCGCCTGCTGATCCTGTGTCTCTAATACTTTTAGCCACAGCCCCTGAACAAGCATGCAGATCAGGTGCTCTGACTGAAGTCAGACTGGATTAGCTGCATGCTTGTTTCAGGGTGTGATTCAGCCACTATTGCAGTCACAAAGATCAGCTGGACTGCCAGGCAACTGGTATTGTTTACAGGAAACAGCCATATCACTCTCAGTTAAGGTTCCCTTTAAAGGAGAACTGTAGTGAAAGGTATATGGAGGCTACCATATTGATTTCCTTTTAAGCAATACCAGTTACCTGGCTATCCTGCAGATCCTCTGCCTCCAATACTTTTAGCCCTAGACCCTGAACAAACAACAGTTTGACATTTTTGTAAGATCTGACAAGATTAGCTGCATGCTTGTTTCTGGTGGGATTCACACTACAGTGGCTGGATAGTGTACTGGTTAAGGCCTCTGCCTTTGACATGGGAGACCAGGGTTCAAATCCTGGCTAGGTCAAGTACCTATTCAGTAAGGAGTTCAAGGCAAGACTCCCTAACACTGCAGGGTGGCCTCTTGAGCGTGTCCCTGTGGCTGCAGCTCTTGAGCGCTTTGAGTCTGACAGGAGAAAAGTGCTATACAAATGTTTGGATTATTATTATTACTGCAGCCAAATAGATCAGCAGGGCTGCCAGGCAACTGGTATAGCTTAAAAGGAAATCAATATGGCAGCCTCCATATACCTCTCACTACAGTTCTCCTTTAAGCAACCTAATGGTTCTATTGCATTGAGCATTAATGGTACATTTTCGGCTAGCTTCACTTACTACTGTAGTGGTACAGTGCTTAGGGTGACGTGTCCACTACACAGTGAGATCTGGGTTCAATTCCCAGCTATGGTATGATGTATACTGGCTTTTAAAGTAGTATAATTCCCTGCCAGAAGAGACCCTCCTCCCTCCGGTAGGAGGGAGGAGGGAATAGGTTGAAGCGAGGAGGGAGGAGGGAGATTAAAATCTTCCTAGCAGAGTGTGTAGCAGCTGTCCCATAACTAATTAGTGTAGATAGGCAAATGGTATAAAGGACCTTGCTTGGAGGAGAGGGGGGGGGGTGGGTCTGGGTCCTCCAGCAGAGATGTGTATTTCACTCAATTAGGTGTGGCTCCAGGGGGGGGGGGGGTCTGGGTCCTCCAGCAGAGATGTGTATTTCACTCAATTAGGTGTGGCTCCAGGTATTAGAGCTTTTGAAACATGTTTTCTATCATTTTTCCAGCTGATAGAAACTTTTAAACTTTGAAAGTTCGCCTCCCCATTGAAGTCTATTGCGGTTCGCGAACTTTTTCGCGAACCGAACCTTTTGCGAAAGTTCGCGAACAGGGTTCGCGAACTTAAAATCGGAGGTTCGGCCCAACTCTATCCAAAATGAGTATAATAATTTTTTCTTGCTTGTAATATTCTTTGAAAAACTATTTCTAAACAGTCTGCTTTTACCTCTAGCTCTAAATGTCTTAAAGGTGAAGACCCAACCTTATTTATGTGTCCTAGCATGATGTAAGTTGTGAACAGGGGCATGGCTAGAAATGACTGGACCCCATAGCAATTTTTTTACGTTAGGTTAGCGGGGGCGGGGGGCACTTTGTTATAATTATCGGAGGGGGGGGCAGAGGCCTGGCTTTATTATAATTATATATTTTTTTAAAGTCCTCTCTCAGCTGCGGGCCCACTGTGACGTAGGGCTGGGGCGGGCCCCATGGCAATGGCTATGGTTGCTATGGTGATTGCTACGCCAGTGGTTGTGAAGCTGAAGACGTGCCTCTGAGTCTGATCATGTTTTAAGGTGGATGATCCTATATACAGTTGTATGATGGTGGCGTGGTGTGGCTCTATGATAACCACCCACTGTGGTTAGTAGAATATCTGTGTAGACAGGGATGGGGTAGGGACAAGACAAAAGGGGAAGAGCGCACTCAATTTCACAACAATATAGGCGACACACCTCTCCGTGGAATAGTCTCACCTCTATAAGTTGCTGACTCGCCCGTGTGGGTTGGTCAGTGTTAGCACTTTTGTCCCTTTGTAGGCCAGGGACATAGGCTCTGGATACAGTGTTGCCTTCACCTGCTGTCTCCTTTCAGTCGCAGGATAACTCCGCCTTGGTACTTCCAAGTGTGGTCTTCAAGCTGGCTGATACTTGTAGCCCTCCCAGTTTGGTGATAGGCAATGGTGGAATGTGCAGAGTAATAAAGTGGGTGAAGAGGAGGGAATGGATAGTAGTGCGGCACAGGTGACTATGCGCCCAGTGCCCCTTGTAGCCAGGTATATGCAGCCTCACATGTGGATCGCGAGAGTGGTGTCCTGGCTGGTGAGTCTGACCGTGAAGTTCCCAATCAGGCCTGTTGTTAGTTTGTAAACAAGTGGCTAGTGATATTTGGGTGATTTTTTTCCATTACAGGGAAGAACTGCTTTGTTATGTAATGTAGAGTCACTTGGCAAAATATGGGATTTATAGAGAACAGTTTTCACTGTAGGCATTACTATGGAGGTCTGTATCCAGCACATCCAGAATACAGAAACCTTACTGGCTGTAATTCTGTGACTGAAATGTCTTCAGGATGACAAAAAGCAGAAGTAACACATCAAAATTGTGTGTGAACTCATCAGCTGCAGCTCTGTGTGCCTTGTTCCTGTGTATTTGCTTCACGCAGTTCTAAAGTATACAGTCAAGATTACAGCCAGGAAGAGCTCATTCTGAGTTGTGGGCGTAAGCATCCAAGAAGAGGAATAATGTAAGAGTCGTTCTCCTCAGCAGAGGCGGGACAAGGTCCTCCAGCACCCAAGGCTGAGACACCAAAGTGCGCCCCTCCATCCCTCCCACCCCAGTTGTCACACACTGATTTCTATTAGACTAAGAGGCGCCACAGGGCCCACAACCTCCCCAACACCTTAATCTCTAGTTATCTGGCTTGCAGTCACTGCCATGTATCCCCTTTTCTTATTTCTTTCTGTTTCAAACACAATTAGGAATGACAGTTGAATGAATTGTGCTCCCCCTTCTACACTGCGCCCTGAGGCTGGAACCTCTCCAGCCTATGCCTCGGCCCGGCCCTGCTCCTCAGATCCTTTCTCTGTAAATCACTCAGCTGTTCTCACATGATCTGTGAGAAAGCAGTGTGTGTGGGGAGGGCAGAAATAAACAGTAAATCACTCCTTTTTGAATAAAAACAGGGAAGTGGCACCTATCTACATGGTGCAGTCCTGGTATCAACACCCACTCATGAAGAAAGGACCTGATACACAAGGCATTTCCCTTCACACAGGCGGTGATAAGAGATTTCTGAAAAGCCTTCTATAGTCACTTACTGGCTAATAGATCTATAGGTATGTGGGGTTTACAGAATGACAGTTGCTTTGATACTTGTCCTTTAAGTTTCTTTTAATGGTGTTGCTCAGTCATCCTCATGTGGTCACAATCATCAAACTTTAGAGTTCAGGTCTACTTTAACCACCCTGGCGTTCTGATTAAATCGCCAGGGTGGCTGCGGGAGGGTTTTTTTTAAATAAAAAAAAAACTATTTCATGCAGCCAACTGAAAGTTGGCTGCATGAAAGCCCACTAGAGGGCGCTCCGGAGGCGATCTTCCGATCGCCTCCGGCGCCCAGAATAAACAAGGAAGGCCGCAATGAGCGGCCTTCCTTGTTTTGCTTATATCGTCGCCATAGCGACGAGCGGAGTGACGTCATCGACGTCAGCCGACGTCCTGACGTCAGCCGCCTCCGATCCAGCCCTTAGCGCTGGCCGGAACTTTTTGTTCCGGCTACGCTGGGCTCAGGCGGCTGGGGGGACCCTCTTTCGCCGCTGCTCGCGGCGGATCGCCGCAGAGCGGCGGCGATCAGGCAGCACACGCGGCTGGCAAAGTGCCGGCTGCGTATGCTGCTTTTTATTTGATGAAAATCGGCCCAGCAGGGCCTGAGCGGCGACCTCCGGCGGTGTTGGACGAGCTGAGCTCGTCCAGACCGCTCAGGTGGTTAAAGAAAGTAAGGAAAATGTCACTGTGTGATCTGTGCAGAAAGGCAGTGACAGTTAGCTCTGTGGGGACTTCAGGCCTGTAATTCAACCTGTAATAGAAATAAAATATGAAAAGACACATATGCTAATTATTCCAGCCATGATTCTGTGACAAGAACATGGAAACCTGCTGTCTTTTGGCTTTGTGTACCGCAGCTTGGTGGAGGTCTGCAATGTCCCCTGCTGGAAGAATTCTGCTCCAGGTGGAAGGGATATACCCCTGCTAATGTACAAAGGATTAGATCTGCCAATTCTTATTCTGAATTGTCACTTGAACCTAATTCTTACAGTTGAGTGTTATTGGGAACATCAGCCTGCTAAAATAACTTGGTAAGTTCCAATTTCGTGTACGAGGAATAAAACATGTATCTCTTATTCAAGATTGAATTTATTTCTTCAGAGCATAGAAGCTGAGAAGACTTGGTGACTTATCCAACACCCCTCATTAATGTAAATCCTAACGTATAACACCCTTTATGCTATTAAAAACTGAAATAAACTCTTGCATTTAAATGTGTGAACGGTGCAAATTCTGCATTTGATACCGTTCACACTTATTAAAGGACCACTATAGGAAAGAAAAAAAGATAAGCAGTTCAAATCTGACAGAACCGACAGGTTTTGAACTAGTTCATCTCCTCATGGAGAATTCTCAGGGTTTTCAACTGCCATTTAGGCAATGCTTTTGAAAACAAAGAAAACCATGAGATTCCCCCATGAAGAGATGGACTAGGCCAAAATCTGTTGCTTCTGTCAGATTTGAACTGCTTACTTTTTTTTTGCTGTAGTGGTCCTTTAACTACCTGGAGACCACCTCACGCCAACGGGCGTGACCACGGCGACAGCCCCAGGACCGCCTAACGCCAATTGGTGTCAAGTCCTGGGGCCGGCTACTGCAGGAGATCGCGCGCAAGCATCTCCTGTTTGGAAGGCGGAGCTCCGTTCTGCCTTCAGTCTCCCTGTTAGACGGCGAAACTGCCATCTAATAACTGTGTACAGTGCTGCGACCTGCAGCAGCGCTGTACTGGGGTCAGCCGTGTGACAAGGCTGTCCCCCTGGGACACTAGAGAGCGATCGGCTCTCATAGGCAGAAGCGTATGACAGCTGATTGCCAGGATTGGCTGGCTGGGGGGAGGGAGGGCTTTGATAAAAAAAAATAATAAATAAATAGTAAAAAAATAATAAAATAAAGACACAATTATTTATTAAAAAAAAAATAAACACTAGGGGGCAATCAGACCCCACCAACAGAGAGCTCTGTTGGTGGGGAGAAAATGAGGGGGGGGGGGGGGGATCGCTTGTGTGCTGTGTTGTGCGGCCCTGCAGTTGGCCTTAAAGCTCCAGTGGCCTATTTTGTTTAAAAAATAGCCTGGTCTTTAGGGAGGCTTGGCACTGTGGTCCTGAAGTGGCTAGAGCAGTGGTGCACACAGATCCATGTCATCTATTCCCCAGTCCGGCTTCCTCTTTCACTGCTGTAATACCATTCTCACCCCACTTGGTGCAGTACCCTAAAATATATATCCAAGAGCATTTTGAGGTACCGTTTATGGGCAGCCCATGCCACTCATATAGACGGGGATAGTGTTGCTCAGCTCCACTGCAGCCAGAAGCTGTGTGAAGTGGGAAATAGTAGCAATTTCTGTTTTATAAAGAATTTGATGGTTGCACTTGTAAAGCCTTGATATCAACCCCACATATACAGTGGCATAACTATAAATATTAGCAACCCCCTCCCCCCCAGCCAAACTTTGAATGGGCACCCTTAATGCTCACAACCGTTTCCTTGCCTCCCCTTGGTGAACCTCACAGCCTGGGGGAGCATCTTGCAAGGGTCATAAAACAAGTGTGACCATGATCTTCACACCCCTAACACTTGTAGCCACAAAAACACCTGGTTTGGAGTATCAGAGGAAAGGAAGGTTAGTACAGTATATTCTGGCATAAAAGACTACCTTTTAACCCTTGAAAATCTTCAGAGAAGTCAGGGGTCGTCTTATACGCCGGGTGTCATTGATGCTGGGTGATACGCCCTATCCTGTTACCGCCTCTCAGATCTCGCTGCTGAGGATTGTAGTGAAGCGGCGCAGGCGTACATGTACGAGATCCAAGGGGCAGAGAAGGAGGTAACTAGGATACAAGGGTGGCCCAGAAGGGTGACAGAGGCCTGTTTTATGGGCACAAAATGATCTATTCTTCCATACCACTCTGATAAACAGGGAGACAGGGAGAGCTGACCAATCTGCTTAGGGAAAGAGAGAGTTGACCAATCAAACCAGTCAATCTCTTGTATACTGTTATATACTGGGTACCACATACAGTACAGCATCAGTATCTGTTCATACATGGCACCAGTATATGATTTTTTTTTTTTTAATTTGGTGTGCTTTGGAAGAGGGGTACTCTTATAAGGTGAGTATATCCCAATCTCTATATTTTAACTGGAAAATTTGGAGGGGGGGGGGGGGGGGTCATCAGTTGTCTTACACACCTGAATATACAATAGTTGCCCCCCACGTACCTCTAGGCCACCCTGCCATCGCAAGGGCTACTCCCTTGTAGTTACATAATAATAATTTTAGTAATGCAGGCACCAAACTAATATACAGTATATCCAACTAATAAAATTGTCAAACATAATGAGGCAATATTCCATTAAATCTCCTATCTTCCAAATACATGATCCAAAGGAAAACTACTGCCGGCATCTGCAATCAGTGCACTCTATTTTTTTCAGAGAAAAGTTTACCAGAAAACATTACATAATCAACCTGTGCCGCATGAATCAAGCAGAGCCGCATTCACATAGTATAGCAGTAAAAAGATGCATTGCATTTTAATAAATCAGCATTTAGTCCATTTACAGTAAAATACAACATCGCTTCCCAGAAGCACTTAATATAGGACTATGCGGCACAGACTTGTTCTGTGCACCGTAAAGACACGGAGAGCAAACAAACCCAGTGCCGAAACGGCAGCAAGGTCAGCACCTCCGGGAGGACAAAGGGAGACTTTGTCACTGGGATTCCCATACCATACTTACATCACAATGCAACTCCAATTCTTAACTTGTATGCAAGAGACTGGGATTTTTAAAGTGGACCTGAACCCTTGCACAGTAATACAAGAAAAAAGAGAGAAATGCACCCTGTGTGTTTTTAGAGAGAAGAGTCTGTCTAATTACTCCTTATCTTTAAGTAATCACAAGTGTAATTTGATCACTAAAAGTGGCCATACACTGATAGATTTGCAGCAGATTCGACCATCAGCAGTGGTGCAGCTAAGGAGCTGTGGGTCCTGATGCAAATTTTACAATGGGGCCCCACAAGCACTCTATACATAACAATTGATACGGAGCACCGAAACCTGCCAATGGCAACTACAGTGTCAGAGGTGCAAGAAGGGGATGGGGAGCAGCTAGTTAATGATTACCACTATTCAAAGTATCTATAGAAGTGATTATTATGAGCACAGGAACAATAGGAAGCTAATACTGTAGTTGAGGGAGGGCCCCTCTGGCCCAAGGACCCCGATGCGGTCGCAACCTCTTCAACCCCTATTGCTACACCCCTGACCATCAGATAGATTTCTGTCAGATCCCTGTCAGGTCGAATCTGATGTGTGCCACACACACTAGGAACAAATCTGTTCCTAGTACATTTCAGAATGAAATGTATTGGAAATCTATTGAAAAACCATCTGAAGGCATTACTGCACCATTACATCTAATGCAACTCTATGGGTCATCGATGTGCTGCCAGCAGCACATCGACCTAGATTTTCCATCCTGTTTGATAGATAAAATCGATTGAAATCGTCTAAAAATCGATCAAACATGCATCGGTTTGCGGCCGATCGATCATTTCGATCAAATCAATCGAACGCTAAAATCGACCAGTGTAGGGGCCCCTTTAGCAGTGTCAGCACAGAAATTCGGCAGTCTTTTACAGACATGGGAAATTTGTAAAAAAAAGAATGTTAAGCCTTTGTCAGCTTCCATAAAATCAGGAAGCAGACACACTGAAGATTAGGGTTAGGCACCACCAAGGGGGTTCTTAGGCAGGGGTCTAGTCCTGGAAAAAGAGGTGAGTGGACTCACCCTAAAAACCTCTGCGCGCCAAAAAATGGGTGTGGTTAAGCATAGAATGGGCGTGGTCATGGGTGGGGCCAAATATACATGGCCTTAGCAGTGGTATAAAAGGTCTGCCAGGGGAAGTTTGAGCTCTGTCGTAGTGTATCCCCAAAAAGTAGATGTAATCTGACAGCATTTCACCAAAAATACACATAATCTGGCAGAGGTTCCTCCAAAATACAGATAATATGGCAGTGGTTACCCCAAAATAGACAATCTGGCAGCAGCAGTTCCCCTAACATACACATAATCTGGAAGCAGTTCCCCAAAATACGCAAAACCTGGCAGTGGATCACCCAAAATACACGTAACACCCAAAATACATGTAATCTGGCAGCAGTGGTCCCCCAACATACACAATCTGGCAGCGGTTACCCAAAATACACGTAATCTGGCATCAGCGGTTCCCCAAAAATACAGATCTGACAGCAGTTCCCCCAAAATAGGTACCCCCAGTATAGCTAGCCAGGTCTAAAGGTGTCCCCGGTATAAGTAGTCATGTGTATAGTTGTCCCCAGAATAGGTGGCCAGGTGTAGAGATGTCACCGGAATAGGTAGCCAGGTGTATAGATGTCCTCAGAATAGGTGCCCAGGTGTATAGATATTCCCAGAATAGGTGGCCAGGTGTATAGATATTCCCAGAATAGGTGGCCAGGTGTATAGATGTCCCCAGAATAGGTAGCCAAGTCTATAGGTGTCCCCAGTATAGCCAGGTGTATAGGTGTCCGCAGTATATGTAGCGAGGTGTATAGGTGTCCCCAGTATATGTAGCCAGGTGTATAGGTGTCCCCAGTATATGTAGCCAGGTGTATAGGTGCCCCCAGTATAGCCAGGTGTATAGGTGTCCCCAGTATATGTAACCAGGTGTATAGGTGTCCCCAGTATAGCCAGTCTATAGGTGTCCCCAGAATAGGTAGCCAGGTGTCCCCCCAGCAGGAGGGGAGCAGCGCAGTGGAGTGGAGCGTTGTGCAGAGCAGTGGGGAAGGGTGGACGTCTCCCCCTTCCCCCCTTCCCTCACTTTGGGGCTCCCTTCCTGGCTCTCCCCTCCAGAACATTTGCAACGGTGGTGGCTGGCAGCGGGCATCAGTGGGCGGGACTTACCTCCTCCTCGTTCCGGCAAGTTGAAGCTGTGCGTGCCGCTAGTCTGGTCTAGTGAAGACAAGAGCAGCGGCACGCACAGCTTCAACAGGCCGGAACAGGAGGAAGAAAGTCCTGCCCGCTGATGCCCGCTGCCAGCCACCGCCGCAAATGTTCTGGAGGGGAGAGCCAGGAAGGGGAGCCCCAAGGTGAGGGAAGGAGGGGGAGACGTCCGCCCTTCTCCACTACTCTGCACAATGCTCCTCTCCACTAACTCCTCCATATATGTTAGGGTGGACGTCCACTCTCCAAAAAAGGTAGGTGGACGTCGTCCACCCGCGTTCACGCAGGACTCGACCCCTGGTCTTAGGGTCAGGCAGCCCCGGGGGGGGTCTAAAGTTAGGCATCAGTAGAGGGAGGGTTCTGTGTGAGAGAAGGGTTAGGTGTAGTTGTAGTAAAATATTGGTGATATTTATCTAATGCTAATATGCTAATTACGACTGTAACTATATTTTCATTTTTATTGTTATAGACAATATTTTGTGTTTTTTTTTTACTGTTATTTTAACATACTTAATATTCTATGTTAAATAAAGATAAAGAAACAAACATCTTGTTATAGACGATATCTTCAAATTTGCAGGCTATACCCCACGCCCTCTTTTTTCCAGGTGCCCTTATTTGATGTATGCACTGGATGGGCAGATGGAGGTCCCATCACTGGAACGCTGAGAGCCGGTAAGTGGAGCATCTAGGGAGAGGGGAGACAGGGAGTGCGAGGAGGGGGGCATTATGGGAGCGGAGCCACCTCTTGCCACCTTCTAATGTTTGCGACCCTGAATCACGTGATTCACATTGCTCCATGGAAGAACCTCCCCTGCGCCAATGCCCCACCCTAGGATGTACCACACATCCATACTGAACATACAACTGTATCCTTTGTGGCATTCTTTCATACAGCTGCTCGTTCTATAAAAGAAGGAATATGTTGGTAATTTTTTAACACTTAAATGAGCATCCTTTATTGCTATAACAATGGCAGCCTGATTAGCATAACAATATAATGACAGACGCTATTGATGTACTAATTAAGCTTTTAAAAAGTGACAGCAGTTTAAGTATCATTTCATGATTTTTATAATATATTTATTGATGCATTAGTGTGTCTTGTAAAGGAAATGGGTGCGCTCAAAACACAGTCTCTTATGAGATCACCTTCGGCAGTGATTATTAGCTTGTGACATTTAAATTAAGGGCCCCTCAAGGCCGTACACAATATAGTGGATCACGTCCCAAGTATCACTGCAGGTTACTATTGAGGTGTACTCCAGAAACCCACCATATAGTGTGAAGGGGCCCTTAGCGTGTACTCTGTCACTAGAGAGTACATGCAAAAAGATTGCGGGGAAAACTGGGTGCTGGAAATTGCCGCTAGTAGAATGTTGGTAAAATTGCAGATATTCTGCTATTGTGCAGTACTAATTCCAATAGTAAAATATTGGTAAATGCAACCAATATTTTTTTGCCAAACCTAACCCTATACTCACACAGAACCCTCCATCTACTGATGACTACCCAAACTGGCCCCCTTCCGATTTTTATCCCTAAGCAACCCATCAACCCCTACCGATGCCTAACTCAAACCACCCCTATTCTGATGCATAACTATAAACACCCTCCTCCGATGCCTATCCCTAACTGACCACCACTACCAATGCCTAGCCTAAACCCACCACACTCTTCCAAATCTGCCTATATACGCACCATATTCACCGCACAAAAATGAAAAATATGAGGCCCCACGGAGGTCTCTGAGCACTGGCATAGATGCCTATACAATAAACTCTGGCTACAAGCAGTGTAATAGCTATAGCTGTAATTTGAATGGCACCTAAACATCCACATTGCCCCGGCGCCCAAAATTCCTGCTACCTTCGCTAGTTGACAGTTTAAAGGGGTTCTGTGGGGGTTGTGCAAGAGAAAACCGGACACTTACCTTGGGCTTCTATCAGCCCCGTGCAGCGGTAATGTCCCACGCCGTCCTCCTCCCATCTGCCGTTCTCCGCCGCCGGCCCCGGTCTAAGCGCCATGGAATCCAACTGCGGCTGCGCTAGAGTGGCCGCGCACCCGCTCGCTTCCGCCTGCGTCATCGGAAGCTTACTGCGCAAGTGCAGTACAAGGCTCCGTGGTACTGCGCCTGCGCAGTAAGCCTCAGATGACGCGAGCGGAGGCACGGCAACGCGCATTATTCGTCTGTATGTCAGACGAATAATAGCCCGGTGCCGGCTGCGGGGAACGGCGGATGGGAGCAGGACGTCGTGGGACATTACCGCTGCACGGGGCTGATAGAAGCCCAAGGTAAGTGTCAGTTTTTCTCTTCCACAACCCCCACAGAACCCCTTTAATGCAATAATTGGTCTAGTAGAACCCAATATAACCCCGAACAGCAAATTGTAAGCTGATTGCCCTGACTGGGAGCTGCAGACACATCCATCCATTCACAGGTACCTGTGACCCGCGGGACGCCGCGGTGAGTTTGATTCCTGGAGAGGAGTTATTTTTCAAGAGGAGAAGGTAACCTGACATTTCTATGATCTGAGGGGGCAGTAGCCCGGAGAGATCTAGTTACATTGGAATGATATATGCACTGAGTGCTGTCTGCGGAACTACTTGTTGCCGGAGGGCTTGTATGGAGCAAGGACTGTTCTTATGCACATGAATTCATCTAGGACTGTGGATATGCTTTAGAGCAGAATTCATCTAGGACTGTGGATATGCTTTAGAGCAGAAATATATCTGTCAATACCTGGACTGTCCTTAGTTTGATGTGGAAAGAGATTCCTGTTCCAATTCAGCAAATCACAGGCACATGCAGTATAACAGATCGTTAGATCTAAATCTGAAGTGTATGTGGAATGGATTGAGTGTCAGATTGTGTGTACCAGGAGTACTCCTGTAAATGGATGCCCGTGTCCTTGTTTTTAGGGATTAGGGTGTATCAGAGGAGTGTTTGTTACATATTTTTCTACCAATAAACTATTTTTGACATAAAGTTCTGAAGAGTGGCGGTTGTTCCTAAATGTAATATGTTTTGTATTTTTCAACCTGCCTTCCCTCGGGTTTTCTTGTGGTGAACTAAGTCCTTCAGGGACTTGTGCACCAGATCAATTGATTTTTCTAGAACCCAATATAAATGCATGATACAGCCTTATAGCTTATATTAGAAGCAGTTGGCACTTTCTGAGAGTAACAGCAGTTTTGAGGGTCAGTAAACAAAATTTATCACATTGCTCCTTTTCTACTTCCCAGTTACTGAAGAGGCTCTACACACTGATAAAGGAGTCTTCAAAGACTGATTTAGCAGTGATCACTGACTGAAGTGGAATTTGATTTTGTTTCAATCTAAATGTCAGTTTTGTTGCAAAATTGATACTGTGTGAAGGCCAGTTCATCTCTCCTCATCTCTATTAGAAAGGCCTACACTGACAGATGGAATGGATTGCCCGAGGCAAATGAGTCCCTGGCGTATAATTCATCTCATGTCTCTTTATAGCTCTGTTCACTTTCCTAACATACATGTTACACACCGATAGCACCGATCCACTGTATATAAAACATCACAGAATAAGCTGGAAATTGTACTTCTTAGTAAAGGAAAACCACAATTTTAATTAAACCATATTCTAGCTGTGTATGTAGTGTTACCTATGTTACATTCTATGAGCATTACAGAACAAGAAGAGAGAGAGAGAGAGAGAGAGAGAGAGAGAGAGAAGGTAGAGAAAGAGAGAGAGAGAAAGAGAAGTTAGAGAGAGAGAGGGGACTCAGTGTACCGGGTAGCTACATGACGCCAATTATATAAGATTAGAAATGCAACAACAGCTGGCTTTATCCCTGTTTGACAGGTATGAGAATGAACAATCGAGGCAAGACAGCCCTTTACATT
The DNA here is from genome assembly GCF_040937935.1 of Hyperolius riggenbachi. Lineage (NCBI taxonomy): Eukaryota > Metazoa > Chordata > Amphibia > Anura > Hyperoliidae > Hyperolius > Hyperolius riggenbachi. The sequence continues at coordinate 96,515,251 of NC_090647.1, forward strand.
TCTAATTCTGCTGCCTGGATTGTTTGTATAGATAGTATACCATAATACCCGGTTAGTCATAGCTTTTATGATATCTGCTTCTTTGGTTGCTGTTCGAGATTCTTCTTAACTTCTATAAGTTAAACACTGGTTTCATCCAATTAACTATAACTGTTTGATCTCAGTGGAATATCTTTTTGTTAATCGTATTCAGGCAAGTGTGATACAGTGGATGAGCGCAACGCTGTTACATTACCGAAACAGTATACAATGCATCAGATACAATGAATGGGATATAAGGAGATATATCAATAATGAAAGCCCTCTACATTGAATTTCTATTAGGCTATCAATCAGACAATGGCCTCAATTCACTAACATCATGCTGGAGATAATAAGGCAAGAGAAAACTTACCTCCACACAGTGAGATAGTTATCTTTATCTCTTCATTCCTTAAATTACCTCCTCTGTAGTTATTTTCACACACAGTTAATTAACAGCCTGTCTTTAACTCTGGAGTTATTTTAAGGATTAACTTAAAGACAGAAGAGTTAACTTTAGGTTTGCCTGAGGTAAAATGTTTCCTGACTACTACATACCTTATCACCATGGTAACAACTCTAGAAACGTTATTAAAGACAGGAGATAAGCTTAGTGAATTGAGGCCATTGATTGGGAAAAGCTGTTTTAGCAGTCGAGTGTGGAGGTGATCAAAGGTGATCAAAGGCTTCATAGCTAAAAGCACCGGTGGCAAAGTTTTTGATATTCAATCTTATATTAAAAGCTGATCAATGAGGCTAATTTCCAATTACCAGGTTGAGATAAATCGGATTTCCGCGAAACTCCATTTTCTGTTTTCAAATTTCTGAGTTCTGATCGGAAATGTGGAAATTTCAATTCTACTGAATCAGAATGATCATCCCTAATCATGACTACAAAAATCACGTGGTGCAAAGTGGTAGAACAAGGAAACGATAGAGAGATTTTTGATCCTTTCTGGGATCTACTAATTCTTGGTTTGCATTATGCTGCTGTTAACCATTAACATAATACTGTAATATACATAGTAACAATGTTAATTAACATAGTAGTCACTGCTAGTGAAGTATCACGGTTGCGATACTTCACAGGACCACACGCGTTTAAAGTTACACGCATTGCTATGTAAGCAACATTGTAACTAAGGAAGGCACGCTCGTTACATAGCAACGCATGCTGCTATGTAAGGAGTGCACAGCAGACGCTCCTTCTTTTTAACGAGTGGTTTCTCACATTAATGAGAACCTGAACTGAAAATAAAAAGTCAAAATAACCATACACAGTTCATACTTAACTCTTGTGTAGTCTAATCATCAATCTCTTTCTCCTCTCTTTCATCCTCCTCTCCTGCATCCCGTTTGTCCACTGTGATCAATGGATTTCTCCGTCCTCCTTTTTAAAAATGGCCATTACCCCATAACAGCTTCCTGGTCAGCACACTGTTAAACTGAAATATCATTCACTTGAGCCATAGGGAAACATGGACATTACCTTGCACATTCAGTTGTAACTGACAGCTGCTGATATATAACTGACAGCAACTGGTATATTTCAGTTCTGACAAAATATTGTCAGAACTGGAATGGATCACCGTAAGAAGAAAATGGTGAGCTTCTCAGAGGAACTGACGGTGAGGTTAGTATGTAATATTCATTTGCAGCTATGTCATGTGTTTATTTTAAATAATTTTACTCGCTTCAGGTTCCCTTTAAGCTGCTCTGCTTTAACACTGCAGCTTAATGAATCAAGCCCAATGTTACCTCAATAAAGGGGTTAAAAAAATAAATTTAATGGACATCAATACAAACGATGCGTTTCTTGGGATTCACTCGCTTCTTCGGGATTATAACTGGGTGTCTTATCTTCCTGCAGCATGAGTGAGGAGTACTCCACATTAAGGTAAGATTGTTCCTTACTAACACCAACATTGTCTTTTAACACTCACACTGCAATGCCTCCTTCCACCCAGGACAGTTATTCACTTTGCTTGGCCTTGCTCACAAACTGTTGTGGCCACATTCACTTTTTTCCTAAATGCACTAAGAACAAAGCATAGTGTCTGTACTCTTCTTTTCTAGCATATATCCTCTCTATCACCATACTCATTTTTGCCCCATAAAGTCTTGTTCGAGGCCTCCACAGGGCCAGTACTAGCTACAATGGGGCCCTGGGGCAAAAGTAACTTTGGGCCCCTTCCTGGTGCCCCCCTTCCAACCAAATCACCCCCTTGCTGCCAGGCCCGGTCCAATCCCCTTGCAACCCCCCCTCCCCATTCACACAATATCATTAGGTGTCCATATGTCCCCTGAAAGCATTTTTGGGGTTCCCATTATTCACCTCTTTCTTTTCCTATACAGAGTAAACACACAGCATCCCTACTGTCATGGGTCACCATAGCTGGAGGGGTGGAGGGGCACCTATAAGGCCACTGCAAGCTCTGGGGCAATTGCCCCTTTTGCCTCTATGGAAGCACCGGCCCTGGGCCCCCAAAATAAATGTATTCAGTCCTGGCTGGGCGATAACATCAGGAAACATATGTAAAAGCAAAAGATCATTGCCAGACGCCAATTGTGAACCATCAGGTCTGGTGACTTCTGTGTTATGTCTTTATTATACAGCCACTGCCCTTTGCATTAAAACTCCGTACAAAAGAAAGAAGTCATACTGAATAATTGTGGCTCTAATTGTAGTATCTGTAGTAATAGTTCGACTTCCCTTAGCTCTGACCTGGTGGGAAAAGAAAACCCACATCTTGATTTGTTTTCACATTCTAAAGTATCGATCCCCCTCCCTTTGCTTTTATCAGAGGAAAACGCGATGCTAATTATCTTGGCGCGAATGGTTTTGTGCAACATAGCAACATAAAGAGAAATTTCCCTGGGTAGATGAGCACTTCATGTCTTCAGTACCAGCGCTAGGCAGTAGCCAACTGATTTTTGTTTACATACTTAATTTCATACTTCTCTGTCTGTCTAATTACCCGTTAAGAACAATTTCCTGAAAGGGAAGAAAGAAGGTTTAAAAATATAAATTAATTAGTAGAAAGCCCTCAGCATGCGCGCTTTACACAAAGAGGGCTGGCAGGTTACTGTGCTAATTATGTACGTCTTTAAACTACACCTTGTCTTCTGTACATGCAATGCTTGTAATTATGTGAACTGATGTAGAAATAGTTAGGAAGGAACGGCATAACCGGCATAATTGCTTTTGTGCACCTGAAGAATTAAAATAGTAGAGATTGGACAAGAGCGTCCTATCTTGCATGTTAGCTGATTGGTTGTTTATGTCATTGCCTGAGCTATTTTAGTGGTCTTGACTGCCACACAGTTACAGGTTCTCAGTCTGTGGAAAATGTACTTCAGAGTATTTTTGCTAAATAATACATTAACTTCACTAGCAGTATAATTACTTCCGGATTTTAGGGTCTACAAGCGGCACAATTTTTTAGAAATTCTTTTACACCCTAAAAGCAGGAAAAAATCAAACAACTAGATAGATCTGTGTCAGCGCTGCATTTAACTCACCCCCCATGGATCAAGTATTGCAATTCTTCCTCCGTCACCGGGGGGACCTATACCCCTATAGTGAGGTCACCATTTGTCATCATGTGGCAAACCAGAGGGGAAGAAGGGCTGCCAGCGTCTGGATCCCGGGGGAGGTGAGTTACAAACGGCCGCTGCGAGTAGACTTTGCATATACCTCCTGGCAGCTGCACTGAGTCAGGCTCAGGGTTACCACTCTGAGCTGCGGATTTCAGATCTGAGTCTTATGCTGGGAATACACGTTTCGTTTTTGCCTTCGTATTTGCCTTCGATTCGTTCAGTAAACGAATCGAAGGTTGAAAACGTATGTGAAAATAGTGATAATCTCATCATAGTTTCGATTAAGAGACCCCAAAAACGAACGACTAGTGATCGAACCTGTTTGATATTATCTCTCTTTATCCATCTAATCGAGCCATTGGTAGGCTTGATGGCTGTTCAGATCGATTATATATTCGTTTATGCCGTCGATTCGTAGTCCGTCCCTGTACCATTTTGCATAAATGTGGGTGTTTGTGGGCCGGCAATCCGATCGTAATGCAAGCGTGCGTCACACGTGACGTCACTTCCAGTTCCTGTGAAAGCCCAGCTCGAGGACGAAGGCGGAGAGGAGGCAAAATGGCGTCTGAGGAGGGGGACATGGAGCATCCGTTGCCATCCGTGCAGCACACACCAGATATGGTCTCTCCTGCAGCCGCTGGAGACCCTGCCAGTGCACCTGGCCTCTGTCTGCATGTGACAAGTCCTCCGGCCGAACCAACAGTGGCAGCAACGAACGGAGGTGCTGCTGCTGAAATTCCAGAAAAAGCAGGAAATCTTCCAGCACACACTGTGCCTGAACCATCCCTTCGAGCTGGTAGAACGGCATCAGCAGCGGGGCAAGCACCACCAACAAGTGAAAGGCACACAAAGGTACGTCCCTCCAAGAAGAAAGCAAAGTCTGTTGAAGTGGAGGATAGTGATGTACTCTCGGTGTGCTCTGAAGATGTCCGCGCACAGCGGCGCAAGTCGAGACGTCATCCTCAAGACAATGACACCAGCGACTCTACAGATGAGTGGTCTTCATGTCGGCGGGCAGATGCCATGCCCAAGGAGCAGGTGTTGGTGTTGGTGAAAAGGTTTGACATGGAGGACTATGATTGCCTGTACACTCAGGTTGCCCACCCAAATAGCCATAAAAATCTCATCATAAAACTAGTACAACAGGAGTTGTATGCAAAGTTTGGTGTGCACAAGAGCAAAGAAGCGTTGCAAAAACGCTGGTTTGATTTGAAAAGAGAGAAGGAGCGCCTGAAGGAAATTCGCAAGGAAATAAAGAAAGGTGCGTTCAATCATTCAGTGACCAATAATAATGCTTGTTGTGACAAAAGTATATTGCTGTTTTTTATCTTTCAGCACCAAATTCTTAATTTTCTGTTTACCCACTTCATTGTAGGGAAACAACGGGTAGAGACACGTGTGAGGGTATCATCTACACAGGACGAAGTCTCTGTTGTGCATACAAGTGGAGGTGAGAATCTGTATGTTGTGGTTTGTTGGACAATCCCTGTTCTATATATGCATGTGCCCTGTACCCGCATGTGCAGCCTGTGCCCGCATGTGCAGCCTGTGCCCGCATGTGCAGCCTCTGCCCGCATGTGCAGCCTCTGCCCGCATGTGCAGCCTCTGCCCACATGTCCAGCCTCTGCCCGCATGTCCAGCCTCTGCCCGCATGTCCAGCCTCTGCCCGCATTTCCAGCCTCTGTCCGCATGTGCAGCCTCTGTCCGCATGTGCAGCCTCTGTCCGCATGTCCAGCCTCTGCCCGCATGTGCAGCCTCTGCCCGCATGTGCAGCCTCTGCCCGCATGTCCAGCCTCTGCCCGCATGTGCAGCCTCTGCCCGCATGTGCAGCCTCTGCCCGCATGTGCAGCCTCTGTCCGCATGTGCAGCCTCTGTCCGCATGTGCAGCCTCTGCCCGCATGTCCAGCCTCTGCCCGCATGTCCAGCCTCTGCCCCGCATGTGCAGCCTCTGCCCGCATGTCCAGCCTCTGCCCGCATGTCCAGCCTCTGCCCGCATGTGCAGCCTCTGCCCGCATGTGCAGCCTCTGCCCGCATGTCCAGCCTCTGCCCGCATGTGCAGCCTCTGCCCGCATGTGCAGCCTCTGCCCGCATGTGCAACCTGTATGTACACACCTTGTATTTTGTAGTAAAGTTTATACTCTGTCTTACCACACCACCAGCTACCAAAAGCAAGGAGGTTCCAGTGTCCAAGCGTAAGCGGCAGGATGTTGATAAAGTGGGCATCGGAATGCATTCCTCGACTAAAATGCAATTGGATGGTAAGTAATCCAATGTCACACAACTTGCACCTACGGCTACACCTACAACCACCTTCACCCTACCCAACAGCTACTGCGAAAACACAATACCCACACAGCTCAGTCCACAACAATGGGAACCTGCACGACAACTCCTTTCACGGCCCCCTATCCACACCAATGGGCCTTACGAGAATACCACACATCTGGCCCCCACACGTCTTTCACACAACTACCTACCTCCACATTCGGCCAGTTACAAGCTGACAAGTACTTCTTATGCAAACTTTGTGCAAGCGGTTTCTTTGTTTCCCCCACAGATGTAGCACACAAGGGCAACCGTGTTGGAAGACATCAGAGGAAAGAAATGGATAAAGTGGTGAAGAGTGTGCAAGCAGATATTGCAGAAATGTCTACCGTATTCCGCAAATTTATGAAACAGCTGTCAGCCGATCTAGAGAGAATCCTGGAACTAATAAGTGAAACGACAGGATCGTAGGGCTTAAACTGTTTGGGTGACTGACGTTTACTCACCGTGTTCGCATGCAAGTTTGCACTACGTTGTATTGTATATTATATATCGCAATTTTTTTGTTTTATTTTTATATAGGTTGACATTTTTTATATACGCTGCGGCCCCAACTACTTCCATTCATGGAGGTAGTGATGACGGGAGTGTCGCAAGCCAGCCCTTGCAGCCATGCGCACATGACAGAGTAAAGTTTACAGTAGTTAGTTTTGTATAGTATTGTATACAAAGTTATTTTTATGTAAAAGTGTACATTTTCTATATAGGATGCGGCCCCCAACTACTTCCATTCATGGAGGTAGTGATGACGGGAGTGTCGCAAGCCAGCCCTTGCAGCCATGCGCACATGACAGAGTAAAGTTTACAGTAGTTAGTTTTGTATAGTATTGTATACAAAGTTATTTTTATGTAAAAGTGTACATTTTCTATATAAGATGCGGCCCCCAACTACTTCCATTCATGGAGGTTGTGATAGCGGGAGTGTCGCAAGCCAGCCCTTGCAGCCATGCGCACATGACAGAGTAAACTTTACAGTAGTTACTTTTGTATAGTATTGTATACAAAGTTATTTTTATGTATATGTGTACATACACACACACACACACAGGACACACAAATATACACACACACACACAAACTGGACACACACACACACACAAACTGGACACACACACACACACAGGACACACACACACACACAGGACACACACACACACACACACACACACACACACACACACACACACACAGGACACACACATTTTGGAGGCACAACATGTGTGGTCCTACTGTTTGTGTTTAATAAAAAAAATATAGGCTTTCATGAAGGTTTGTTTTGTTGAAATACTTCCTGTCTGTGCACGTTACACAGGGCCCCGAAGAGGTGCTGCCGCCAAGCACAGGGCCCCAACACTGGCCCAAGGTGGCCGCTACACATGTAGTGGGTGCTGCAGCAGAGTGCAAGGTTTTTGGCAAAGCTTCAAACCTTGCACTGTCCTGCCAAGCACAGGGCCCCAACACTGGCCCAAGGTGGCCGCTACACTTGTAGTGGGTGCTGCAGCAGAGTGCAAGGTTTTTGGCAAAGCTTCAAACCTTGCACTGTCCTGCCAAGCACAGGGCCCCAACACTGGCCCAAGGTGGCCGCTACACTTGTAGTGGGTGCTGCAGCAGAGTGCAAGGTTTTTGGCAAAGCTTCAAACCTTGCACTGTCCTGCCAAGCACAGGGCCCCAACACTGGCCCAAGGTGGCCGCTACACATGTAGTGGGTGCTGCAGCAGAGTGCAAGGTTTTTGGCAAAGCTTCAAACCTTGCACTGTCCTGCCAAGCACAGGGCCCCAACACTGGCCCAAGGTGGCCGCTACACATGTAGTGGGTGCTGCAGCAGAGTGCAAGGTTTTTGGCAAAGCTTCAAACCTTGCACTGTCCTGCCAAGCACAGGGCCCCAACACTGACACTGGCCCAGGGTGGCCGCTACACATCTAGTGGGTGCTGCAGCAGAGTGCAAGGTTTTTGGCAAAGCTTCAAACCTTGCACTGTCCTGCCAAGCACAGGGCCCCAACACTGGCCCAGGGTGGCCGCTACACTTGTTGTGGGTGCTGCAGCAGAGTGCAAGGTTTTTGGCAAAGCTTCAAACCTTGCACTGTCCTGCCAAGCACAGGGCCCCAACACTGGCCCAAGGTGGCCGCTACACATGTAGTGGGTGCTGCAGCAGAGTGCAAGGTTTTTGGCAAAGCTTCAAACCTTGCACTGTCCTGCCAAGCACAGGGCCCCAACACTGGCCCAAGGTGGCCGCTACACATGTAGTGGGTGCTGCAGCAGAGTGCAAGGTTTTTGGCAAAGCTTCAAACCTTGCACTGTCCTGCCAAGCACAGGGCCCCAACACTGACACTGGCCCAGGGTGGCCGCTACACATCTAGTGGGTGCTGCAGCAGAGTGCAAGGTTTTTGGCAAAGCTTCAAACCTTGCACTGTCCTGCCAAGCACAGGGCCCCAACACTGGCCCAGGGTGGCCGCTACACTTGTTGTGGGTGCTGCAGCAGAGTGCAAGGTTTTTGGCAAAGCTTCAAACCTTGCACTGTCCTGCCAAGCACAGGGCCCCAACACTGGCCCAGGGTGGCCGCTACACTTGTTGTGGGTGCGTCAGCAGAGTGCAAGGTTTTTGGCAAAGCTTCAAACCTTGCACTGTCCTGCCAAGCACAGGGCCCCAACACTGGCCCAAGGTGGCCGCTACACATGTAGTGGGTGCTGCAGCAGAGTGCAAGGTTTTTGGCAAAGCTTCAAACCTTGCACTGTCCTGCCAAGCACAGGGCCCCAACACTGACACTGGCCCAGGGTGGCCGCTACACATCTAGTGGGTGCTGCAGCAGAGTGCAAGGTTTTTGGCAAAGCTTCAAACCTTGCACTGTCCTGCCAAGCACAGGGCCCCAACACTGGCCCAGGGTGGCCGCTACACTTGTTGTGGGTGCTGCAGCAGAGTGCAAGGTTTTTGGCAAAGCTTCAAACCTTGCACTGTCCTGCCAAGCACAGGGCCCCAACACTGGCCCAAGGTGGCCGCTACACATGTAGTGGGTGCTGCAGCAGAGTGCAAGGTTTTTGGCAAAGCTTCAAACCTTGCACTGTCCTGCCAAGCACAGGGCCCCAACACTGGCCCAGGGTGGCCGCTACACTTGTTGTGGGTGCGTCAGCAGAGTGCAAGGTTTTTGGCAAAGCTTCAAACCTTGCACTGTCCTGCCAAGCACAGGGCCCCAACACTGGCCCAGGGTGGCCACTACACTTGTAGTGGGTGCTGCAGCAGAGTGCAAGGTTTTTGGCAAAGCTTCAAACCTTGCACTGTCCTGCCAAGCACAGGGCCCCAACACTGGCCCAGGGTGGCCGCTACACTTGTTGTGGGTGCGTCAGCAGAGTGCAAGGTTTTTGGCAAAGCTTCAAACCTTGCACTGTCCTGCCAAGCACAGGGCCCCAACACTGGCCCAGGGTGGCCACTACACTTGTAGTGGGTGCTGCAGCAGAGTGCAAGGTTTTTGGCAAAGCTTCAAACCTTGCACTGTCCTGCCAAGCACAGGGCCCCAACACTGGCCCAGGGTGGCCGCTACACATGTAGTGGGTGCTGCAGCAGAGTGCAAGGTTTTTGGCAAAGCTTCAAACCTTGCACTGTCCTGCCAAGCACAGGGCCCCAACACTGGCCCAAGGTGGCCGCTACACATGTAGTGGGTGCTGCAGCAGAGTGCAAGGTTTTTGGCAAAGCTTCAAACCTTGCACTGTCCTGCCAAGCACAGGGCCCCAACACTGGCCCAGGGTGGCCACTACACTTGTAGTGGGTGCTGCAGCAGAGTGCAAGGTTTTTGGCAAAGCTTCAAACCTTGCACTGTCCTGCCAAGCACAGGGCCCCAACACTGGCCCAGGGTGGCCGCTACACTTGTTGTGGGTGCGTCAGCAGAGTGCAAGGTTTTTGGCAAAGCTTCAAACCTTGCACTGTCCTGCCAAGCACAGGGCCCCAACACTGGCCCAGGGTGGCCACTACACTTGTAGTGGGTGCTGCAGCAGAGTGCAAGGTTTTTGGCAAAGCTTCAAACCTTGCACTGTCCTGCCAAGCACAGGGCCCCAACACTGGCCCAGGGTGGCCGCTACACTTGTTGTGGGTGCGTCAGCAGAGTGCAAGGTTTTTGGCAAAGCTTCAAACCTTGCACTGTCCTGCCAAGCACAGGGCCCCAACACTGGCCCAGGGTGGCCACTACACTTGTAGTGGGTGCTGCAGCAGAGTGCAAGGTTTTTGGCAAAGCTTCAAACCTTGCACTGTCCTGCCAAGCACAGGGCCCCAACACTGGCCCAGGGTGGCCGCTACACTTGTTGTGGGTGCGTCAGCAGAGTGCAAGGTTTTTGGCAAAGCTTCAAACCTTGCACTGTCCTGCCAAGCACAGGGCCCCAACACTGGCCCAGGGTGGCCGCTACACTTGTTGTGGGTGCGTCAGCAGAGTGCAAGGTTTTTGGCAAAGCTTCAAACCTTGCACTGTCCTGCCAAGCACAGGGCCCCAACACTGGCCCAAGGTGGCCGCTACACATGTTGTGGGTGCGTCAGCAGAGTGCAAGGTTTTTGGCAAAGCTTCAAACCTTGCACTGTAGTGCCAAGCACAGGGCCCCAACACTGGCCCAGGGTGGCCGCTACACATCTAGTGGGTGCTGCAGCAGAGTGCAAGGTTTTTGGCAAAGCTTCAAACCTTGCACTGTGCTGCCAAGCACAGGTACACATGTACTGGGAAATTGAGGGATGAACATAAAAACATAACTTTTTATTGAATCAAACAGACAAGACAGAAAACGATAAGCACATCATCTACAGAGCGTAGTAAAGCACAAGGCAAAAACCATGAAAACCAAAAAAAAAGAAATGCGAAACCATCTACAGTGATTGCAACATGTAGTCCAAGGGTGGCGTACTGTAATGAGCTGGCGGCATATACATGGCACGATTGTCAGAACCTTGGGAGGCACTGTAGCGCATGTTTGGTGTGGCGGATGTTGATGCAGGTGGAGTATCACCGATTGGCTCACGGTACATCATGGCAGAGTCAGAGTTGTTTCGGAACTGTGGTTGGCAGTGGTGATTCCGTGTGCTCTGACACCGTGAGCAATTTGCAAAATACAGTTCAGAGGGAGGTCCAGCCACCAACATACCATGCAACCCCTTGTACACTGTTTCGCCCATTAACATCTCGGCCACTGTGCGTTGCTCTGGAGTCATTTTGGCCAGTTGTGCACTGAGATGAACAACAAACGGATCCACCGGCGCAACAGGTCTTGGCATTACCGCACTCGCCATCTCAATCAGTCTTTTCTCTACAGCATCGGGGGAAGCACACCGTTTCCGCTTTCCTCTCTGCATGGGTGTACTGTTGCGTGGTCTGGCTTCCTGTGTGTGTGCCCTCGGGGGTGATAACGTGACATGGGGGAAACGTTGGCTGTTGTCCTGCAACATGGAGAACAAAGAAGGTAAACCAAATATAATCACACAATAAAGGAACATGATACTGTTCATTGAATAGACCACAAAAACAACAGACGCTGAAGTTCGCAAACAATAGGAACAGTCGGACCCCAATTATACATCAAAGCCACACAGTGGGTCATACATTGTATGTATTGTATTGAATTGTGCACTGCGTCATACAAATTCACAAAGTCCTTTGTGCAAAAACAATGTGTTTGTGGTGCTATACTTGGAAAGAACAATAGACATACATTCTACATATGCAAATATGCACAATTCAAAGCTTTTTCACAGACTGCAATTAATTACTGTTCTGTTGGCTGTCTATTGTTCTCCCCTCGTGTACCCAAGAAAGTTATTAGCACTTCATAGTTCATGAATGTGTGAATGGCTGCCGCAGGAGACACTCATGTAAATGAATGCAATGTCATCCAGCCGCGGCGGCCATCCACACAAGAATGAAAGTGACACGCTGCGTGTCGCCAGCACGATGTGTACCCAAGGGGATGTCTGTCACGGCCGCTCCCCCGTCTCTGGGACATCATCGCTTCCCGTCTGCGTCCCTTCCGTCACGGGGATTGGATGGAAGGGACACAGGCGTGGAGCGTCGTGGGGGGGCAGACATGTGGAGGTTCTCTAAACCACCTGGGGTTCTCTTGAACATTGGAGGCGCAAAAGCCTGCGAAAACGTTTAACTGCTGCAGAGCGGGCGGTTTCGTTTCTGCAAAACGCCTCCCACTGTGGTGTGCATTAGCCCATTGAAATACATTGGGCAAACGGATGTGAAATACATTGCGCAAGCAGATATGAAAACGCAAACGTTGTGCCGAAACCCATACAATGCGTTTAGTGTGAAAGGTGACATAGGAAAAATTTGGACTACGACTTACCATGGCTTCGTCCACATCTGCGCATGAATCCTCTGTACCTTCTAACACACGGCCTGACGATGTTGTTGTTGTTTCGTCATCCGTTACCTCTCGCTGGGTATTCTCTGGCCACTCATCATCTGAGGGGTAGGACTGAAGGTTGCCACTTGAGGGACGCATAATCTCCTGGTCCCTGACAAAGGAAAGTATGTCGTAGTACCATAGACGGTCGGGGTCATCTTCAGCGCCAGCACCAGATTTGTTCCTGGCTTCAATTTTTTTAGTTTCCTTAGAAAAAACTGACCGAATGTTAGCGATTTTGCTACGGACAGTCGCAACTGTAGCAGTGGGGTGAATTGTTTGCAGGAACTCCGCAAGTTTCTGCAGCTGAGCTTCCTTCATGTGTTTGTTGTGGTAGTCCTTGCTCTTTACTTTCCACACTGCTGTACAGGTGCGATACACTTCTATGAATTCAGCTAACTGCGTGCGGTTCAATGGGAATTCGTGGTTTTTCCTTGGCGCCATCTGTAACAAGAATAGGAAACATGCATTATGAACAGTACTCCATGTCTGGCCAAATGTATTCACCGAATAAGTGAGCTCATGCTGGGGGCCTGGAGGTCCCCTGTGATCGCCGTCGATTTACTATTACAGCGCTGCATTTTGCATTGGGGAGTGAACAGCTGATTGGCTGGCGGGGGGGAGGGAGCAGGGGAGAGGGTATTAACATAAAAAAGGGGTAAATATAACAATATAAATAATCAGAAAAGGGGGAGGGGAGCACAGGTATGCAGTGTTGTAGGGCCATTTAGCTTGGCCTTAAAGCTGCAGTGGCCAACTACACTTAAAATAGCCTAGTTGCAGGGGGAAAAACATACAGAACAGTTCTACTTACCCCAATGTTGAACTCACGAAGGGACGTACGATGGGCTAAACGTGTACACCTTCCAAAGAAGAACTCCACATCCGAGTGTGCAAACCGATGGTATGACCGAGCGGATAGCCAGCATATTTATAACCAGGCGGACAAACGAGGGGACTTCCGGTCAACTAACTACTTCCTGTTCAGAGTTCAGGAGACGACGCATGCGAAACGTGCAATGGCGCTTCTAGGACAATAATGGTGTGGTCGGCACTGCACAAAATGATTGTAAACCCATACGTAATTACGTTCGTATTAACGTGTTCATTTGAGAAGTGGGCAAAGATCAGTCCATGCATATGCATACCCACTTTTGTGGTTTAGAATGATGGGCACTTATAAGCCACATGTGCATGGTCTGAGCCCAGGTATAGCCGCCAAAGAGGGCCGCCATACCTGGGCACAGACCATGCACATGACGGGGAGACCTGGACCCAGGGAGGCACTGCTTGCGCTTGCCTCCCTGGGTCTGCACATGCACAGACGCATGTGCATGGTCTGTGCCCAGGTATAGCCGCCAAAGAGGGCCGCCATACCTGGGCACAGACCATGCACATGACGGGGAGACCTGGACCCAGGGAGGCACTGCTTGCGCTTGCCTCCCTGGGTCTGCACATGCACAGACGCATGTGCATGGTCTGTGCCCAGGTATAGCCGCCAAAGAGGGCCGCCATACCTGGGCACAGACCATGCACATGACGGGGAGACCTGGACCCAGGGAGGCACTGCTTGCGCTTGCCTCCCTGGGTCTGCACATGCACAGACGCATGTGCATGGTCTGTGCCCAGGTATAGCCGCCAAAGAGGGCCGCCATACCTGGGCACAGACCATGCACATGACGGGGAGACCTGGACCCAGGGAGGCACTGCTTGCGCTTGCCTCCCTGGGTCTGCACATGCACAGACGCATGTGCATGGTCTGTGCCCAGGTATAGCCGCCAAAGAGGGCCGCCATACCTGGGCACAGACCATGCACATGACGGGGAGACCTGGACCCAGGGAGGCACTGCTTGCGCTTGCCTCCCTGGGTCTGCACATGCACAGACGCATGTGCATGGTCTGTGCCCAGGTATAGCCGCCAAAGAGGGCCGCCATACCTGGGCACAGACCATGCACATGACGGGGAGACCTGGACCCAGGGAGGCACTGCTTGCGCTTGCCTCCCTGGGTCTGCACATGCACAGACGCATGTGCATGGTCTGTGCCCAGGTATAGCCGCCAAAGAGGGCCGCCATACCTGGGCACAGACCATGCACATGACGGGGAGACCTGGACCCAGGCAGGCACTGCTTGCGCTTGCCTCCCTGGGTCTGCACATGCACAGACGCATGTGCATGGTCTGTGCCCAGGTATAGCCGCCAAAGAGGGCCGCCATACCTGGGCACAGACCATGCACATGACGGGGAGACCTGGACCCAGGCAGGCACTGCTTGCGCTTGCCTCCCTGGGTCTGCACATGCACAGACGCATGTGCATGGTCTGTGCCCAGGTATAGCCGCCAAAGAGGGCCGCCATACCTGGGCACAGACCATGCACATGACGGGGAGACCTGGACCCAGGGAGGCACTGCTTGCGCTTGCCTCCCTGGGTCTGCACATGCACAGACGCATGTGCATGGTCTGTGCCCAGGTATAGCCGCCAAAGAGGGCCGCCATACCTGGGCACAGACCATGCACATGACGGGGAGACCTGGACCCAGGGAGGCACTGCTTGCGCTTGCCTCCCTGGGTCTGCACATGCACAGACGCATGTGCATGGTCTGTGCCCAGGTATAGCCGCCAAAGAGGGCCGCCATACCTGGGCACAGACCATGCACATGACGGGGAGACCTGGACCCAGGGAGGCACTGCTTGCGCTTGCCTCCCTGGGTCTGCACATGCACAGACGCATGTGCATGGTCTGTGCCCAGGTATAGCCGCCAAAGAGGGCCGCCATACCTGGGCACAGACCATGCACATGACGGGGAGACCTGGACCCAGGGAGGCACTGCTTGCGCTTGCCTCCCTGGGTCTGCACATGCACAGACGCATGTGCATGGTCTGTGCCCAGGTATAGCCGCCAAAGAGGGCCGCCATACCTGGGCACAGACCATGCACATGACGGGGAGACCTGGACCCAGGGAGGCACTGCTTGCGCTTGCCTCCCTGGGTCTGCACATGCACAGACGCATGTGCATGGTCTGTGCCCAGGTATAGCCGCCAAAGAGGGCCGCCATACCTGGGCACAGACCATGCACATGACGGGGAGACCTGGACCCAGGGAGGCACTGCTTGCGCTTGCCTCCCTGGGTCTGCACATGCACAGACGCATGTGCATGGTCTGTGCCCAGGTATAGCCGCCAAAGAGGGCCGCCATACCTGGGCACAGACCATGCACATGACGGGGAGACCTGGACCCAGGGAGGCACTGCTTGCGCTTGCCTCCCTGGGTCTGCACATGCACAGACGCATGTGCATGGTCTGTGCCCAGGTATAGCCGCCAAAGAGGGCCGCCATACCTGGGCACAGACCATGCACATGACGGGGAGACCTGGACCCAGGGAGGCACTGCTTGCGCTTGCCTCCCTGGGTCTGCACATGCACAGACGCATGTGCATGGTCTGTGCCCAGGTATAGCCGCCAAAGAGGGCCGCCATACCTGGGCACAGACCATACACATGACGGGGAGACCTGGACCCAGGGAGGCACTGCTTGCGCTTGCCTCCCTGGGTCTGCACATGCACAGACGCATGTGCATGGTCTGTGCCCAGGTATAGCCGCCAAAGAGGGCCGCCATACCTGGGCACAGACCATGCACATGACGGGGAGACCTGGACCCAGGGAGGCACTGCTTGCGCTTGCCTCCCTGGGTCTGCACATGCACAGACGCATGTGCATGGTCTGTGCCCAGGTATAGCCGCCAAAGAGGGCCGCCTTACCTGGGCACAGACCATGCACATGACGGGGAGACCTGGACCCAGGGAGGCACTGCTTGCGCTTGCCTCCCTGGGTCTGCACATGCACAGACGCATGTGCATGGTCTGTGCCCAGGTATAGCCGCCAAAGAGGGCCGCCATACCTGGGCACAGACCATGCACATGACGGGGAGACCTGGACCCAGGGAGGCACTGCTTGCGCTTGCCTCCCTGGGTCTGCACATGCACAGACGCATGTGCATGGTCTGTGCCCAGGTATAGCCGCCAAAGAGGGCCGCCATACCTGGGCACAGACCATGCACATGACGGGGAGACCTGGACCCAGGGAGGCACTGCTTGCGCTTGCCTCCCTGGGTCTGCACATGCACAGACGCATGTGCATGGTCTGTGCCCAGGTATAGCCGCCAAAGAGGGCCGCCATACCTGGGCACAGACCATGCACATGACGGGGAGACCTGGACCCAGGGAGGCACTGCTTGCGCTTGCCTCCCTGGGTCTGCACATGCACAGACGCATGTGCATGGTCTGTGCCCAGGTATAGCCGCCAAAGAGGGCCGCCATACCTGGGCACAGACCATGCACATGACGGGGAGACCTGGACCCAGGGAGGCACTGCTTGCGCTTGCCTCCCTGGGTCTGCACATGCACAGACGCATGTGCATGGTCTGTGCCCAGGTATAGCCGCCAAAGAGGGCCGCCATACCTGGGCACAGACCATGCACATGACGGGGAGACCTGGACCCAGGGAGGCACTGCTTGCGCTTGCCTCCCTGGGTCTGCACATGCACAGACGCATGTGCATGGTCTGTGCCCAGGTATAGCCGCCAAAGAGGGCCGCCTTACCTGGGCACAGACCATGCACATGACGGGGAGACCTAGACCCAGGGAGGCACTGCTTGCGCTTGCCTCCCTGGGTCTGCACATGCACAGACGCATGTGCATGGTCTACCTGGGCTCAGACCATGCACATCCAGGTCTCCCTGGGTCCAGGCAGTCCATGCAGCATACAGGCAGAGACACACACAATTAACAACACAGCACACCAGAATACGACATTTTGCCACTTCTCCTCAGGGTGGTTCTCCATACAACATGGTGGACCACCGAGTCTGTATAATAAGTGCACTAATTAGTGGAGGAAGGGAACATTAAAGTAGAGATGTTGGAAACAGACACATGTTGGATACACGGTAGGTAACTGTTGTACATTTGATAGTCAATAAGAACATCAATTTCCTGTAGCAATCATTTTATCCTGCCAAGTCACTGCACCTGACCCAGTAAAGTAGTCCTTGTATTTGTCCCTGTTGGTTTTTGCCTCGTACGTGGGATTGTGTGAGGAACCGCTGTGCAACGGAACCATCCCCGGATGTGCCCTCCACTCCGCCGCCACAACACTTCCATTTTCAAAATCCTCCTGGTCTACCATTGTCGGTGGGCAATACCGTTGCACGTTTTTCTGCCGTAGGAAATTGTGCAGAGTGCACGCAGCTTTGACAATGACCTCCACTTTATCTGGGTCCACATTGATAGCCGTGAGGAAAACCCGAAAACGCTGTGCCAGGATCCCAAAAGCATTTTCCACAACACGTCTAGCACGCGATACCCTGTAGTTAAAGATCCTTTTCGGCTTGTCCAGTCCACGTTGAGGAAATGGCTTCACAAGATTCTCACCCAGAGCAAAAGCCTCGTCAGCCACGAACACAAAGTTTAGATGTTCCACTGTGTCATCATTGTTTGGCAGTTGCAGCTGTTTCTTCTTCAAGCGGCGGTTGAATTCAGTTGCCTCCATTACACCACCATCTGAGACACGGCCATTCTTCCCCACATCCACCATCATGAATTCATACCGTGCATTTACAAGCGCCATCAGAACCACACTGAAGAACCCTTTGTAATTGTAAAAGTACGAACCACTGTTGGGAGGTGGGTTGATACGCACATGTTTTCCATCCACTGCACCTCCACAATTAGGAAAATTCCAGATCATGTGGAAATCATGGGCCACTGCCTGCCACTCTGATGCATCTTGAGGAAACTAGAAATAAGGAGAAATACATGGTTAATCATCTGAAAGTACAATGTCGTAACAAAGGAGAAAAATCACTACAGAATAGGTTGCCAATGTAAACACTGTCATTTGCACAAGCGTTTCAGTTTGACGTTCAGTTTAAAAAGTTATCACTCGACAGCACACGCAAAACACACAATCCAGAAACATAAGTACATACCTTGACGTACTCGGGCATCAATTCCGACACAATAGCAGCACACGTTTCGGGGATGATTCTACCCAATGCCTGGGGTGAAATGGCAGCTGTAAACTTTAGATCTGCATATGAACGTCCGGTAGCCAGGTAGCGAAGGGTCACTGATAGACGCTGTTCTGCAGTAATAGCTGTTCGCATCACGGTGTCCTGCTTTGTTATCTTCGGCCCGATGCGCTCCAGCAGTTCATGAAAGTTAGCGTCTGACATGCGCATGTAATTGCGAAAGTCATCAGGATTGTTCTCACGCAACTCACGGATCAGACCCATGTGTCCCAACTCTTCCCGTTGTAGCAACCATTTCTTGCACCATTGTCGTCTCTCTCTCCTCGTCCTCCGACGCTTTGCTGCCGCCCTTCTCCTAGCTACTGCAGTCAATAGCAAAAGTCCAACAAAGGTCTGCAGACGATCTGGCTCGTACACATCCATGCTGACTCCTTGCTTGCAAAATGGCGAATGACACGCTCGCTAATCCGATCGGGCTTTTGTTTGCGGAACACTTCCGGCGTATTAATATTCCGCACGGAAGTACTATCCCTCACTCCTTATAACCTGCCCCTATCGCTATCGAAAACTAAACGAAGGTATAAACGAAAACCAAAAAAGGAAGTTTCGTTTCGTTTCAAGCAACCCTTCGATCCTGGAAAAAACGAAACCATCAGTATCGACAGCAAAAACATACCCGTGGGTGGTGATTTTAACCATACGATCGATTTCTTCTATTTCGATAAGTATAAATGGTACAATCGAAACGAAGGCAAAAACGAAGGCAAAAACGAAACGTGTATTCCCAGCATTAGTGCTAAGGAGGGTAAAGGGTACTTGAAGGCATGTCGTGCATTTAATGACAAAGACTATCTGCAGACACAGCCATGTTTGAGCATGAGCAATTCAACTGGTGAATCTCTTGTGTCTCTCTTTTGTCTCACAAACCGTCGCTTAGTCTGTTGGTGTCCTGTCGTGTGTGGGAAAGTCTACAGACAGCAGAGTCGCTACCACAGTACTACTACTATAAGTCGTCTGTGGCAGACAGCTTCCGTCGTGTCTTCACTCTTTCTGTTGTCACACTAACATGTGTACAACTGTCGAAAACTCGAATTGTTGCTGCCATAAATATGCTGTTGTATCTTGTCTGTTTGTCGCTGCCTCACAACTACAGACAAATGTATGCCGTGTGTATGGCCCTTTAGTGTAAGGAACAGATAGAAACAGTCAATAGATCAATATTTGTCGGTGTGGGCTGTAAAACATTAAAAAAAAAACCTGTTGTCATTCAAATGATACAGTAAAACATTTTAAATGCAGTTTTTGAGTTTTTAAATACAAAATAAGACTATGGGATTCCAGAAAAGGTTTTCTTTTTTTTTTTTTTTAATTGGGACTTTAGGTCCTATTGTTTATCTCATTACTTGGTATTACTGTCAGGTTTGCTTTGGAAAAAAAAAATACACATATTTATAAAAATAAATAAATAAATAAATAAAAAATATTAGTAAAAAAAATAAACAAACATCTGGGGGGGCGATCAGACCCCACCAACAGAGAGCTCTGTTGGTGGAGAGAAAAGGTAAGGGGGGGGGGATCACTTGTGTGCTGTGTTGTGCGGCCCTGCAGCTTGGCTTTAAAGCTGCAGTGGCCTGTTTTACAAAAAATGTCCTGGTTTTTAAAAGTCTGTGGCCTTGAAGTGGTTAAGCAATACCAGTTTCTTGACTATCCTGCAGATCCTCTCCTGTTGATCTCTAACACTTTAAGCCATAGACCCGGAACAAGCATGCAGCAGATCAGGTGTTTCTGACATTGTCAGATCTGACAAGATTAGCTGCATGCTTGATTCTGGTGTGATTCAGACAATACTGCAGCCAAATAGACCAGCAGGGAGGCCATACAACTGGTATTGTTTAAAAGGAAATAAGTATGGCAGCCTTCAAATTCTTCTTACTTCAGCTTACTTAATTACTTTGGCCTCCTGGACGTAGTAGCTACGCCCAGGAGGCCATGTGAGCGTCTGCGCACTCCCGCGGCCGATCGCGCACGTGCACGCGCGCTCCCGGCCGCGGTTCGTTAGCCTGACAATTAGTGAATCGGGCTATGGTGTCCGATCACTGATTGCTCTCCCCCGCTGTGCTTTTTCTGGCTGTAACGTCCCCCATACGTCGCTCTAAGCATATGTTACGCTTAGAGTGACGTCATGTATCACCATCTGCCACTCATTCAGCACCCAATACTGCTTAGCACCCACTGCAAATAAAACCAAATACAAACTGGACCTTAGTACCCAGTGCAGCTTGACACAGACTGTAGTTTGGGACCTCAGCACCCACTGCAACGTAGCACAAACTGGACCTTTGCATCTTACCACCCACTGCATCTGGGCACCCACTGCACTTTGGCACGTACTGCAATTTTGCACCTTCTAATGCTTAGCAACCACTGCATATTGGCAACAACATCTTCTTTGCCTGAAATGAAGTGTGGGTGCTGATCAAGAGCTACAGAGGACCCAGTAATGATAGGTGAGTCTAATAGTGGGCACTTATCACTGCTGATTTGAGGGTGGTGGAGCCAAAAAGAATTGGTTGAAAGGAGACACAAAGTCTGCTTGATACTGCTATAAAGGATTGGGGGGGGGGGGGGGGGGGCTAAGACCACCTTATACTGCTTTGTGGAGAGGGGATATTACATACACAATTTAGCACAATTGATTGATTGAATAGGACCCCTTTTTCAAATTCGAACACCACCCCCTTGAGGATCTTCTGCACGGCCCTGCAGCTACCATTCATTTACAATGCATTTTACCCGGGTACACATTTTAAATGTGAGTGTACATATTTATTTTAAATCAGAAATACCGAACAATAGCCAAGAACCTGTGCAGAAGTTAAAAGCTAATTCACTTTTATGGCCTTTATTTGTTTTAAACCTCCCTCACACAAAAAGTGATGAAAAACTTCTTCTATCCCACAGCACATCAGACTAAAAAATACGCATACAACCAAAAGAGGCCCCGGGAAAAAAGGTGCATGGCCGATTAAGTGATGTAGCGTTTTAAAGTCATCATGCAAATAACCCGTTTACCTAACATCGGAACATTTTAAAAAGCTAATTAGCGTTATGCAGTGTTAACACTAGATGGTGCTATTGCTAATACTTATAATGGCCAATAAGAAAGTATCATCAGAGCTTTATAAAGTGCAGTTGTATAGTGCAGTGGTAAAGTTCTCGTCTTGTGAATGGTTTTTCCAGGCTCGAATCTGCTCCACGTTACTTTTTTTTTCTTCTTTATTTAATTGCTAGAGACTTGATGCACTGCTATGTATGGAGTGAAAAAAAGATGTAAAAAAGACTTAAAAAATACTTTTATGATGTAAAACGTTTTGTGCTGTAAATAACCCAGCTGCATGACGTGTGCAGAGTTGGAAGGGAGGTGGGAATGCAGAGTGGGGATTCGAGACAGGGAGTTGCTGGCTGCGAACTGACAATAAATAGCGATATTGATTAATTAAAGAGAAATCTCTTCTCTTTGACTGGTCACTGTCGCTATTTGTTGTTGGTGTGCAGCCAGTGGTTCCTTGTCTCTGATCCTTATTCTGTATTCCCAATTCCTTTGCGGCCCTGCATGCTTTATGCAGTTGTGATCTTTACAGCATAAAACTTTTACTTGCAGTTGGCTGATGGTGTAATAGTTAAGGGCTCTGCCTCTGACACAGGAGACCAGGGTTCGAATCTCGGCTCTGCCTGTTCAGTAAGCCAGCACTAATTCAGTAGGAGACCTTTGGCAAGTCTCCCTTACACTGCTACTGCCAATAGAGCGCGCCCTAGTGGCTGCTGCTCTGCTCTGGCGCTTTGAGTCCGCAAGGAGAAAAGCGCAATATAAATGTTATTTGTCTTGTCTTGTCTTATTTGTCATGTAAACAAACTCATGGCCGCCATCTTGTGGCCAAAAAGTAAAACTACAACTACAAGTGAAAAAAATAAAACTCAAGACACATTTACATTATAAAACTATGGCTTACATCCCACTCTCCCAAAAATACCCAAATAAAATGTTTAATACAAAAAAAAAAACAAAAAAAAACATTACAATAAAACAAAACATGTAAATATTTACCTAAGGGTCTAAATTTTTTAAATATCAAAGTAAAGATGAAATATTTCTAATTTTTTTTTTTTTTATTTTAAACTTGTAAATATTAATAGATGCAAAACGGAAAAAATGCACCTTTATTTCCAAATAAAATATTGTCGCCATACATTGTGATAGGGACATAATTTTAATGGTGTAATAACCGGGACATATGGGCAAATACAATACATGAGTTTTAATTATGGAGGCATGTATTATTTTAAAACTATAATGGCTGAAAACTAAGAAATAATGCATTTTTTCCGTTTTTTTCTTATTCTTCCTGTTAAAATGCATTTACAGTAAAGTGGCTGTTAGCAAAATGTACCCCCCAAAGAAAGCCTAATTGGTGACGGAAAAAAACAAGAAATAGATCAGTTCATTGTGATAAGTAGTGATAAAGTTATAGGCTAATGAATGGGAGGTGAAAATTGCTCGGATGCATAAAGTGAAAACGACTGAAGGCTGAAGTGGTTAATAAGTGTTACCAGGACTCTTTCTGCTTAGCTATTTAAGATAGAAAATGTAAGTTATAAGTGGCATATCTTGATAATTCATTTACAGTCATGTGTTATAATAAGATGTTTCAATTTTATAAGACTTATCTTGTTATTAGGAACAGCTTTAAATTGGTGAATGATGGTCACAGCTAATCTGACATATATCTCGGGATTAGTGAGAAATATTACAATGTCGTCATCATACGGAATGAGTTTACATTTCTCTTTGCCAAACGTAACCCCTCTGATTAGTTTATCATGAATTATGGATTGCAGAAGAGATATTAGATAATTAGATATACTGGTGAAATAACAAGCTTCTGCGGAAAACTCCGAAAAATAATAGTTTAAAAAACATTTCTCTTTGCATCTTTAAAATCGATTTTCTCAAAAACTACAAGGTCTTTTTGAACTATTTTTTTCACTTGTACCCACTATTCTCCTTAACATATGTAGCAATTAGCAATAGCATGTATGGGGGCTTTGTTATTCACCGCCAAAATCGGCACAAAATTACAAATAAATTACGCTTAAAGAGGAACTGTAACGACAAAACGGCCCCTGGGGGGTACTCACCTCGGGTGGGGGAAGCCTCCGGATCCTAATGAGGCTTCCCACGCCGTCCTCCATCCATCAGGGGTCTCGCTGTAGCCCTCCGTGCAGCGGTGACGTAATATTTACCTTCCTGGCTCCTGCGCAGGCGCTCTGAGAAGTAGGCGGAAATACCCGATCTCCGTCGGGTCTGCTCTACTGCGCAGGTGCAAGTTTCCGGCGCCTGCGCAGTAGAGCGGACCCGACGGAGATCGGGTATTTCCGTCTATTTCCGTGCCGAAAGTCGCCACAGCGCCCCCGCTGGAGCCAGCAAAGGTAAATATTGAACTGACAGTCGGCACAGTCGCCGGCTGTTCGGAGGGCTGCGACGAGACCCCCGTGGGACAGAGGATGGCGTGGGAAGCCTCATTAGGATCCGGAGGCTTCCCCCACCCGAGGTGAGTACCCCCCAGGGGATCTTTTTGATGTTACAGTGTCTCTTTAAAGAGAATCTGTATTGTTAAAATCGCACAAAAGTAAACATACCAGTGCGTTAGGGGACATCTCATATTACCCTCTGTCACAATTTCGCCACTCCCCGCCGCATTAAAAGTAGTCAAAAAACAGTTTTAAAAAGTTTGTTTATAAACAAACAAAATGGCCACCAAAGCAGGAAGTAGGTTGATGTACAGCATGTCCACACATAGAAAATACATCCATACTCAAGCAGGCTGTGTACAGCTTTCCTTTTGAATCTCAAGAGATCATTTGTGTGTTTCTTTCCCCCTGCAGCACTCACCCACTGAAGAGTTACAGGCTGATTGTTTCTTCCTGCAGACAGCTTTGCCCGTGTCTGTAATTCCTCAGTATGTGACTCCTTTCACAACAGAGGATTTATCCAGCTTGTAAAAGATAAGAGAGCAGAGAAAAGCTGGCTAATGTAAATAACACACACACACACACACACACACACACACACACACACACACACACACACGGGAGTGTGCATAGAGGGGCCTGGAGGGGAGCGTGCATAACAGATCAGCACTGAAGGGTTGGCAGCCTTCCAGACACAGGGCGACAAGTCCGACAGGGGAAAGATAAGCTGATTTATTACTGTGATAGTAGAAAGTGCTGCAGTAAGCCAGAGCACATTAGAATTGTTACAGAGTCTCTTTAAATTCATGCTTAATTACGCATACTTACAATTACATATGAAATTAATTACGCTTTTTCCTTGAAATTTCACATTACGATTATGATGCATAATTACGCATAGGCATAATTTCTGCTCATCACTATATGTATGTGTGCCCCTCCTGCCCCGCCCCACTGCGATTGGCCATGGCAATAGGCCACAGCACTGATTGGATGGCACTCCTGCCCTGCACAGTCTAGCATGTGCCACCAGCTTATATATCCATAGTAAGCATCATTTACAGTGTATAGGTGTCCATTTTGTAGATAATATTAAGGTTTGTTTTTGTTTTTTGTTTTTTTAAATTAGTCATAGAGCAAAGAGAATACAAAACAGAAGATGTTGCCCAGAGAAATGAGTCAGGTTCCAGCTGTCAGTTTTTTACCTATGATTAGGAAATGAAGACTGACATTTAATCAACTCTTCTGGGCCATAAATAAGCCCCATGGTACACAGAGCAATTATGTAGAGTATCTAATGGTGGCCATACATGGTACAATTTTTTCATCCAATCTTACCATTTCTATGTAGTATAAGGGAACTGCCTAAATTATCCTTTCAGTATATTCACTTAATTTACCCTTATACTACATAGAAATGGTAAGGTTGGATGAAAAAAATGTACCATGTACGGCTACCATTAGAGTAACAGCAGCCACATATCAGCATTTAGCAGCTGAGAAGGGTGAGGTTACACAACAGGATGAGTTCTTGTGGCAATGGTATTATTACACACCTCGGTTTCTAGAAGAATGGTATTAATAACTTTGCTACTGTCAGTAAAAGCAGCTCTCAGTACCAGAGTATTTTTTGCCTTTGGAAGTGTTACAATTTCACAGCATATGATTCAGCTGTACTTTGTCCAAGATAGAAAATCTTGGTATTTTTTTATTTATTTTTTCAGGACGGGTAGGGCTTTTTTTCTAATGTTAAACATTTGATCACACACACACACACACACAAAAAAAATGCATAAAAACTAATCAAATATAAAAAATGTGTTTTTCACTTTGATGCAACACATTTTTTTTTTAAAATGGGAGTCAAAATGTATTTTTTCCAAAACCTATTTTTTCAATATCTTTTGAGTGTAGAGGCACCACATTTGTGTATTTATTTCCATTTTGGTATTGCTGGATGTCACAGGAAAAAGTGTATGTATTTGTTTTTCGGAAGACTAAAAATGCAAAGCAAGGTTTTTTGTTCTTCTTTTTTCACCATACTTCATTTATAGCAGGGCAAAAGGTACAAGGCAATTGAATATCCCATCAAATGACCCTAATCTAGAAAACTAGACCATACAACCTATTTAACAAGGGGTATAATTAACAATTCGGCCTTCTATTGTTTTTTTTTCCAAATTTAATTGGAAGAATGGGGTAAAATTTTAAAATTCAATGTTTTATGCAAACATGCTACTTTGAAAGTACATTATGCCCACTTGCTGTTTTCAGGCCACAAAATACGTCCTAAAACATATTAATCAACTTCTCCTGTGCATGGAGATATGAGATACTAATGCCTTGGTCACACTGTTAGAGAACTGAAAACCCAAAGCAGATTTTTTTGCACCATGCTTCATTCTATAGTATATAGTATAGGAGCGTGCGCCAAAAAGACCTGCTTCACATGTGACCCACCGAGCGCCGTTTGGCTGCTCTGCTACCGAACCCGGCTACAGTGTAAAGTCGGCTCCCATAATACATTTCTGGGAGGAGAGGCACAATGAAGCACTGTCTGTGAAGCTCTCCTTCATTGTTATAATCACAGTGATCACATGATCTCTGTGATCATGTGACCTGTCGAGTGCTGATTGGCCACTCTGCTACTTCAGAGCTACAGTAAAGTGCCAGGCGGGTCCCGTGTGATACGCACAGTGGTGGAAGCCAGCTGTTGTATATATTCAGCGATGTGGATGACAATGGACAGCCACCCACACGCCCTATATACGTGGTGGCTGGTAGTAAATTAAACAAACCCCAGTATGTATCTACTGTTTATAAATAAAGTTTGTCTTCTTAACTATTTTTTATTACATTGCTCAACAGAGCTACTTGTAGGCACTAGTGCTGCAAGAGTTCTGAATGAAATATTTATTGGTGAGAACAAAACATGGCAAAAAAAATGCCAAATATACTTTGTTCTGCATCAGAACTCATTAAAGATTTATTTTGCTTTACTCATTCAGAAACCCGTGGGGAAGGCATGTTATGCAAGCTTAATTCAAAACTGGGATCGATATACAGAGCCAACATACAGGAAGACTTTCTTTTCTTTTGTGGCTTGTTGTACTCCTCTCATGATTTAAGAAAGTAAACATCTTATTCTTTAAAGGGACTCCGAGCTGAAATAAATAAAAAGTTTTATACATACCTGGGGCTTCCTCCAGCCACATCTGCTCCGATCGCTCCCACGCTGGTGTCCTCCGCTGCCCGCAGCTTCGGGAACCGGGTCCCGTCACTTCTGTCAGTCGGAGCCAGTCTGACATAAGTGAAGTGCGCTGTTTGCGTATTTCTCCAGCAGCTGCTGGAGAGATATGTAGGGGGCACACTTCTCCTGTGTAGCTGGCCACGACTGACGTAAGTGACGGGACCCAGTTCCCGAAGCTGCAGACAGCGGAGGTCAGTGGCATGGGAGTGATCGGAGCAGATGGGGCTGGAGGAAGCCCCAGGTATGTATAAAATGTTTTATTTATTTCAGCTCTGGTACACTTTAAAGCAGCAGAATTCCAGCAAAAATGTATTTTTTTTTAAATTCAAGATAGAGTGGAATGGATAAGGATTACTTATTGCATGTTTGATAGGGAGTTGTCCCTTACTTCCTGTCCCAGAGACACAACAGGAATAAGAGGAGTACTCAAGGAGGGAGGTTGCACCTCAGGGCTATACATAAAAAAATTCTTTACTGAAGCCTTATCCATAGCTCCCAACTGGGGCAGTCTCTCTTTGGAAACCAAATCCCCCTGCCCCTCTTTCTCCCTCATGTGTCCCTCTTTCAGGACTGATGTACAGATTTGTGAAAATATTTGTTTTTTTTTTCTGAAAAATGTATTTAATTGGCTCTGAACTTTATTCCCATTTTTTAAATTGATATATTTCTTAATTTTAAATGTTAATATAAAGAAAAAACAGTGATGATAGAAAGAACTAGTGTGGTTTGAATTCTAAAATTAAATCTGTTGCTTATGAATTTTTAGTGGTATGCATTGCTAGGGGTGTGGCTAGGGGGCGCGATTAGGGGTGTGACATGGGCGTGTTTTAAAGTGTTACTCTTTCTCATCTCAACGTTGGGAGGTATGCTTATTATTAAATCCTGTTTTGGTGTGAATGATGAACATTTTAGATCCAGATCACATTCTGCATTAGCGCAAATTTTCAGAGGGGCAGGAAGTGAGGTGTCCCGGAACATAAGAAAGCTATAAAAAAAAAAAATCAGAGCTATTTCACTTCTTCTCTTCACTATCCAAAATAAAAAGACAATTAACTTTAGTGTAGACCTCAGTGAGAAACTGCTATTTTAACCTATGTACACGTGCTATTGTTAATTCGGCCAAAGAGTCCAGTCTGGGCCGAGAATCGATTGACTATAGCCATGATTTAAGCACACCTGAAGTGAGCAGGATATGGAGGCTGCCTCATTTCTTTCCTTTAAAACAATACGAGTTGCCTGGATGTCCTGCAGAACTTTCATGCATAAGTAGTGTCTGAATCACCCACCTGAAACCAGCATGGGGCTAATTCAATCAAACGTCTGATCATTATCAGTGAGGACTGATGAGTGAAATTGCCAATATTCTTTTAGCATTCATTTTCGCAAAAATAAGTTTCGTTATTCTTTGTTCTTTCAAAAATGTGTTTTTCCGCTTTTTTGTGTGCTTTTCACTGTAAAATATAGATTTTTTTACATTTTCATTGAAAACCCAAAAATGCAAAAATACAAGCTATTTTTAAAAAAAAATTCTCAAAATTAAAAATAGCATTTTCGATACAAAAATGACTGGCGAAAATTTGCAAGCAACACTGATCATTATTTAAATTTGTCTGTTCTCTTCTTGTTTCTGTGGGTTTGCTCAGTATACTCCAGTTTCCTCCCTTGTATCAAATACATTCTGATCGGTTAATTTGTTCCCCCCCAAAAAAATTCCCTTATGACAGTGAGATAATAAAAGAAATGGTAGGGATTATATTGTGAGCTCCTCTTACGCATAGTTAGGGTATGTTCATACTATCCCCTTTATGATGCGCATCCAGAAAAATAGCATAGCAACACAACGTTTATCATACAGATACCATATCCTCTAGATTGTAAGCCTTTGGGCAGGGTCCTCCTCCTTTTATGTCCTACCTGATCTTGCACCTCCATTACTGTGAACCCATGCTATGCATCTGAGTGAACCTAACTTGCCTAATCTCCATGCTCCCCTCCAGTGACTGACTAAGCATTACCTGGTACTCATACTATGGTGTGTGATCTGGTTTTCTTGTATTCCTGTATTGTCATATTGCTGTATGTCACCCCTAAATATTGTCTGTAACCTAATTAATGTTCAGCGCTGCGTAATATGTTGGCGCTTTATAAATACAATAAATAAATAAATAATAATAAATACTGCAGCATACAGTCCATAGACTTATACCTGCACCGCATGTGTGACTGCACGTCCGTTGACCCACTGCATACTTTAAATTATTCTGATGGTTATTGCTGCACTAGTAAGGTACCAGGGTATAAGCACCAATCCTACCTAATAAATTGCAAGTGTCTCTGCATCACATGTCCTTGTGTGTGTGTGTTTTTGTTGTGCGCATGTGCAGGGAGGGAGGCAGAGACACTGAGGAGAGCTGGGGGAATGACGCGGCGGGGGGCCAGGAGAGGCTGGCGTTTGCACGGCGTGAGGGGCGTGCGTGGGCACGTGAGCGCGCAGCGGATGAGCAGTGACAGACCTAGCCCATTTTTAAATGGGCTAAGGTCACTAGTTAAATATAAATGCATTTTATTACAGTGTGAAAAGAGCCTTAGTGTCATGATCATTTACTCTACAATACCAAAACAGCTTGGGATGACCCTAAACCACTAAAAAAGTATAGGGGACTAAAAGAGACTGAAAAGCCCTACTACAATACAATGCTCAGTGTAATTTGCTTTCTTAAATTAGCTCTAAAGAGAAACCGTAACCAAGCACTGAACTTCATCCCAATCAGTAGCTGATACCCCCTTTCCCATGAGAAATCTATTCCTTTTCTCAAACGGATCATCAGGAGGCTCTGTATGGCTGATTTTGTGGTAAAACCCCTCCCACACTGTGATGTCAGCACCTCACAACACTGAGGTACTCAGATGCACAAAAAGATCCGTAGCAGTGTTGCCAACCGTCTGTGAATTTACGGATTGTCAGTAAAAAATGTATCAATTTTCCCTGCCCGTGAAATCCGTAGCTGTCCGTAAAAATACACAGGCGGGGGCGGGGCTTCCAGCCGGGGAGTCCTTTCCTCACAGCAGAGACAGAGCTGACAGAGATTACAGTCAGTCTCCTCTCTCTGTACAGCCAGCCAATCGCAGCCCAGATTCCAGCCTTGGTCCCTCCCAGCCTCCTCTATCCTTTCTGCCAGTCAGGCTCCGGGCCCGCCTCCACCTCTCTCTCACAAGCAAAGCAAAGGAGGAACGTGAGACAGGGAGACAGGTCGACAGGTCAGAGCTCATGTGTTTGCAGTGCAGCCAGCCATCCAGCATCAGGAGTGCCAGCCACAGCCAGAGCAGCGTCCCACAGTCCCAGCACAGAAAGATTTGTGCTGAATGATTCTGTACACTCCTCTCCAGTTGTCTGTAGTTGCTGGCTGCCTTGTCCCACGTGCTGAAAGCAGTTCTCTCTCCCTGGGGACAGGCAGGAACAGTCTCTTCATGTGAGTCTCTCCCCCCTGGTTTTCTTCTGCTACATTCACCGTCCTAATTAGCCCTCTGGTCTACAGGGAGACTGCACACAGGAATCATAGGGGGGAAGGGAGCCTTTTTATGGGCATAGATGCTCCAGCCATAGCCTGGGTCAGCTTGTTAAAGGAGTTGTCAGGCATATTTGAATAAAATAAACACTACTTACCGGGGGCTTCCTCTAGCCCCAAGATCCCAGGACCTCCCTCGCCGCAGCTCTGCCCGCAGCCGTGTGCCGGAGCTCCGATCCAGTCCCCGGCGATGACGTCAGAGCGACCTGGAGGTCGCCCTGTACTGCGCCTGCGCGATCGGCGCTGTCAATCACCGCCACGTGGGCCGGAGCGGACTGCGCAGGCACAGAGCTACTACCACCTGCACAGTCCGCTCCGGTCCACGTGGCGGTGATTGACAGCGCCGATCGCGCAGTGCAGAGCGACCTCCAGGTCGCTCTGACGTCATCGCCGGGGACCAGGTCGGAGCTCCGGCAAACGGCTGCGGGCAGAGCTGCGGTGAGGGAGGTCCTGGGAGCTTGGAGCTGGAGGAAGTCCCCGGTAAGTAGCGTTTATTTTATTCAAATATGCCTGACAACTCCTTTAAGTCAGCTCCCCTCCTGCAGCTTTTTCCCCCCTCTCCTTTAGGATACTAGAGGTCAAAACATTTGGGGGGGGGGGGGCAGTATATTCCCCCTCTCCTTTAGGACACTAGAGGTCAAAACGTTTGGGGGGGGGGCAGGCATATACTGTTACTTGTGCTGATGCCTACTGCTAACAGTCCCCCCTTTCGTTCTCCTCTCAGCAGAGCCGGGACAAGGTCCTCCAGCACCCAAGGCTGAGACACCAAAGTGCGCCCCTCCATCCCTCCCACCCCAGCCGTCACACACTCATTGCTATTAGACTAGGAGGCGCCACAGGGCTCACAACCTCCCCAACACCTTAATCTCTAGTTATCTGGCTTGCAGTCACTGCCATGTATCCCCTTTTCTTATTTATTTCTGCTTCAAACACAATTAGGAATGACAGCTGAATGAATTCTGCGCCCCCTCCTACACTGCGCCCTGAGGCTGGAGCCTCTCCAGCCTATGCCTCGGCCCGGCCCTGCCTCTCAGCCCATCTCCCCCCTCCCGGTGACTCATCTGAAAGCCCCCGGGATCCTCTTCTGGTTGGCTGGGTCAAACTCGACTGCACAGGCGATGGTCACGCTGCTGGTGTCCTACAGCACACTATGCAGTCAAGTTCAACCCAGCAGACCAGATGAGGATCCCAGGGCCTTTTAGGTGAGTTATGAGGGGCTGAGAAGTGAATGGGGAGAGCGACGGGCATCAGGACAGGTAACAGTATATGCCTGCTACCTGTTTTTCCTTCTGGTATCCTTTAATTTCTATTAACCCTAAAGGCACATACCCACAATGTGACTTTTGTTGTGATGTTGCTTGCAACCCACGATTTCTCGTTCATGCCTGTCGTGCGCCGCTCCGTGTTCCCATGGTAGGAAGATGGTAACACAAACAAATAGGCAGCACCAGTTCAATAAAGCTCGGCTCGGAATGCCCGGTAGAAGCCGCTATATGCGGCGAATCACGAAGGCACATTTCCCAGGCGGACACAGCCCCTTCTCCTCCAGTTCTCGACTTTGGTGAGTCTTCTCTGGCACACTTTGCTGTTCGGTCCGTCGGACCTCTTTCACTTGCCTTTCACGCATATTCCTCTTTTCTCCCTGTCACTGCATCACTTACCCTTGGGGTCATTAATACCCTTTACAGCGCTGTTTCATCACTTCAAGCACTTTATTATTCTGGTTCATTCCAGTCCAGGAGTGGACTTTATATGCACTTTGCACATGTCCCTTTCTCATCTCTGTTTTTTACCTATGAACTATTGTGGTTGTGAGCAAGGGGTTGGGCTGTATTTATTTAATCATTTAACCAATAATTTTTGATTATCATACATTGTAGCTATTGGCTTTGTTACATTGTGTCCACCTGGGGCTCATTGTTTTAATTGTTTTTAATGGTTTGTGTAATTATAGTACAATAAAGCTCATTAAATATTCACATAGACGGTTGTGTGGTGCGGTCCTTTGGGATTCACCTTTGGTTTTGTAATCATGGTAGGAAGATGGATCAAGTAACACTCAACGTCCTCCTGATACTCTCTGGCCAGCCGTGGCGACCTCCACAAAGCTGGCCTGTCGCAGCCAGCCAGTGGCTACTGTGCATTCGTGTCCCTGAGCCCCACGCACCCTGGTTTCACTCCCAGCACTGGGAGTGTTCTGTGCAGTAGTGAGTTACGTGTACTGCATATGCACAGAACGTTCCCTGCCACAGGAGCGCAACTAGGGTGCGCGCAGCTCGGGGCTGCACATGCGCAGTGGGGTTGCCACCGCTGACCAGAGGGTATCAGGAGGACGTTGTGGGCATAGAAGTCCAGGGGGCTGGAAGAAGCCCCAGGTAAGCTAAAATCTTTTGACTTAAGACTTGACTTTATTTGACTTAAGATTCCCTTTAAGTTTCCTTTCACTGGTGCCTGCTGAGATGGCGCACATGCAAGCATATATACTTACCTGGGGTCTCCTCCTGTAAGCCTCTCTGTGTTCTCCCGAGCCGTTCTGTCAATAACCACTGTCAGCTCCAGCAGTAGGGTACTACAGCACATGCGTGGCCCTTGCCATGCGTCTCCTTGGTCACATTCCTGTGGCGAGCAGCGTACTGCACCTGCAAAGTTAGTTAAAGCTTGTAAATACTAAGGCACAGAATGCTCCTGGCCACGAACGCAACCAAGGAGGTGCACGGCCAGGGCTGCGCATGTGCAGTAGTCCTTTACCAGAGCTGACTGCTGGAGAATAGACCAGACCAGATAGACACCAGGGAAACATATGGATTATAGGGGTCAGGAAGAAGCCACAGGTTCAGATAGTGGAAAGAAATGTAATCTGCATTAAAGTACCACTGAATTGGCACCAAAAAAGGTGATGTTTTACTTACCTGGGGCTTCTTCCAGCACACTGTAGTCTTTCAGGTCCCTCATTGTCCCCTGGGTCGCTTACTTGTTGCCTGCTCTAAAAGCGCTGCGACTAGAGCTCTAGTTGCAGCTACTGCACATGCCCAGTCTTGGAATTTGTGGGCCTCCTTGATTGTGCTCCCATCAACAGGAGCGCTGTGTGTGTGCTCACGGCACAGTACAATTCTATTGGGAACCACGTGAGCGCACAATGCTCCTGGCTGTAACGATTGTGGAATTCTCTCCGTTATCAGCGCACAAGATGTGTACGCTGACACTGCGGAAATCCTCCACAAACGTATAATTTGCGGAAACCCAGCAGAAGGTGCAATGCACCTGTAGAGGGAAATTCTTGTCGACAGGGGGAGCTGTGGAGTGCAGAGGAACAGCTCCTCTGCCCTACCACACACACCAGACAGGAATTGCATGAAGGGACGGAACGCAATCGCAAGAGAGGTGATTGAGAATGAGCACAAAGACAGATTGTATGTGTGTGCACCAAACTAGTCGCCAACCCGCGACGGTGCACACACCACAGCAGATATGAAGTAGGAACGCGATCGCGAGAGGTGCGATCGCCAGACGTGACACAAGATTACAGCAAGGCAGAGCACGAGAGTAGCAAAGGCACAGCAAATCATACAATAAGGAGATACGGAAAATAACAAACGCTAGCTAAACGCGAACACCGCACTCATTCACAACAGTGCACGCGTTTATGCGCGGTCTCCACGTGATAAGCACAATAGAGAAAAACACGCCTAACTAACCACCGACAGACAAACATGAAACAGAGGACGTGAGCGCTTGCATAACGGTTACCTCACCGAGCCTCCAGCAAGCGTTCGTAGCAGACAAGACAGACACACGAAAACATGAATAAGCGAACGATAAGATCCACAGCACTAGCGAAAGTGGCTAGCGCGATCCAGGAAGACAGAACAGAAGGATCCACAGCACTAGCGCAGGATGCTAGTGCGATCCAGGTACAGAGTAGCAGAACAGAAGGATCCACAGCACTAGCGCAGGATGCTAGTGCGATCCAGGTACAGAGTAGCAGAACAGAAGGATCCACAGCACTAGCGCAGGATGCTAGTGCGATCCAGGTACAGAGTAGCAGAACAGAAGGATCCACAGCACTAGCGCAGGATGCTAGTGCGATCCAGGTACAGAGTAGCAGAACAGAAGGATCCACAGCACTAGCGCAGGATGCTAGTGCGATCCAGGTAAACAGATCAGAAGGGACTACCAGTAACAACCACTGTTCCAGTTAGCACCCAGACACACAGAACGATTTCCTGTCGACCACCGCTGGGACAGGACAATCACAACAGACAAACAAAACAATAAGCAATCCTAACTGCACTAAGGAAACCTGCCCAGTGCAGTTTCCAGGGATTACTCTAGGCTAATCTTCAACAAAGAGCAAGGCTGACACTCCCGGCGAGTGTCACACAGGATCTAACTCTTATGACCAGCCAAGTTCTGTGATATCACATGGTATATATAGAGCAGGTCTACAAGGGATGTGGCTAGGCAATTTGCATGACAAACGTATGCAAATTCCTCAGCAACAGCAAGCTGAAAAACTGACAAAAGGTCTCTCTTCCAGAGACCTGCAGAATGCAGACCTGAACAGTGGTCAAAAGGCTGCCTGCCTGCACAGGCTGCTGAGCAGATCATTACACTGGCGAGTGTTTCTTGTGAGCATCATTTTTTGTAGGAAAGGGGGGCTACAGCAAACTTTTTGCTGAACAGGCCCACTTACACCACTGCTAAGTTCATGTATATATGGCTCCACCCATGACCACGCCCATGTTCTATTACATGGCCACGCCTATTTTTTGGGTGCGGCGCACGCAGGGTTTGTGTCAGTAAAAAAATTCCTTTGTCAGTAAATTTTTAGATCTTTGTCAGTACATTTTTTTTTTTGAAAGGTTGGCAACACTGATCCGCAGTCCAGACCAGGTTGAAGTAAAAAGCTGATAGGTTTATTCGAAAAAATTCACAGACATGCAATAAAATCACAGGATCATCCTGTGATTTTATTGCATGTCTGTGGATTTTTTCGAATAAACCTATCAGCCTTTTACTTCAACCTGGTCTGTACTGCGGATCTTTCTGTGCATATCTATTTCGTTATGGCTTGGCTTGCCTGATCCTGCACTGACTAGTATGATGCGTGGGGGTTCAGAGCGTATATGAACTTTTCTTGCTACTGAGGTACTGACATCGCACTGTGGGAGCCTTGTTGCATTGTGAGAATTAACAGCTGTTTCCAACTGCCAAAAAAGCAACACCATCTCCCTCCAGTGACATGACCTAGTGCCAGCAGTAAAAATGTCACCATGTGATCAATGTCTGAATGTAAATCAGGGAGAAAAAAACTTTACAATTAGCAAACACTGACTAAATCATTTATACATAATTATTGTAAAAATGAAGCACTTTTTTATTACATTATTTTCACTGGAGTTCCTCCTTAAGTTAGCAACTGTGGTTTCCTATAATGCATCACTCCTGGATATGCAAATTATCTCTTTATTCCCCTGAAGCCAGGCTTACACCCAGAACTGCTGGTGTATAGGTAGCCTATAGCTTATACATTTTACAGTGCCACATCAACCCAACATGCAACAAAGAGAGAATTTGCACATTCTGTAGTGATGCATTGTGGGTAACCACAGTTGCTCACTTAAAGCTGAATTTTCATTTACTCTGTAAGATACTGCAGACAATATCAACTCTATATAAATACACAATGAAAATAATATTTTGGATGAATATATACACTGTACATTATCTGTATTTAAAATTCCATCCATAATACAAATAAACAAAGCTTTCCTCTGCCAACTACAAGAGCATTTCATAAAAAGGCCTTTACACAACACCCACTTCTGCAAAATTTGTTAATAAATGTAGAATAATTTATTGGCACAACTCTAATGACTTAAAGTGACCCAATGATGAGTGACCTAGAGAGAAAGTAAAGCTCTGATACTTATCCGGGACCTCCTCCTGCCCCATAAACACGTCTAAGTCCCACGCCGTCCTCCCGCGGTCTGCCGTTCAGCCCCGGTAACAGGCTCAGTGATTTCAGCCCAGGACTACTGCGCATGCGCAGGAGGTCTGCACATGCGCAGTAAACCCAGACTGGCCTCGACTAAGCCTGTTAACGGGACTCACCGCGGTTGAACAGCAGACCGCGGGAGGATGGCGTGGGACTTAGACGTTTTTATGAGGCAGGAGGACGTCCTGGATAAGTATCAAAGCTTTGCATTAGTTCATCTCTGAGTCTCTTTAAGGGCTCTTTCACACTAAGTATTTTGCACTGCGATCATATCAAAAAGCTGCACCACATGGTAGCATTGTGTTGAAACCATACAGTGGGGCATAGAGTGCAATGAAAACTCCCACTGTCAGTGCATGCATTGCCCGATCCACGCACTGCATGCTGGGCGTTACTGCACAGTGGCATAGCTAGAGATGGGGCACCACAGGAGAAACTCTCATGGGGCCATCAGCTGCAGGCACTCTTGAGCAATGCATCTACCCTATGCATATAAGTTGATTTGGCAATTTATATTCTCATGCATTCTACACGGCATATAGTCCAAGGGTACTGAGGCAAAGTGAGAGGGATGAGAAACACAAGAACGTTAATACATGAATACATCAAGTGCCGCCTGTGCTACGTCTGCTACAGGGCCCCATAGCCGCTGCTATGGCTGCAATGGCTATTGCTACACTCCTGTTACTGCACTGGAACCCGCCTCACCACACTCAATGTGGAAACCCCATAGGAATATCGATGCATAATGTGATACAATGATTTTGTCCATTGCAATGGGATGCAATGGACCTAGTCTAAAAGGGCTCTTCAAAGTCCAGCAGTTATTCTGGAAGGCTCTATGATCCGAGAGGCTATTTAATGTACTTTGATTTTCCCTTGCAGCAGCCTGTAATTTTTTTATAAAATAAACAAATTTGTTTGGCGCAAAGAGAAATGGACAGTTTCACATTTCATGCAAATTCAGCTGAAGGAAGGAAGCAACTTCTATTACTTGAATTTAGAATTCAGAATATTAACTAAGACAACATGCAAGAAATTCAAATGTTCTGTGCAAAGAAATGCATTCGGTATGACCTCTTTCGCATGCACTATATTAACACCTCCACTCCTGCCAGAAAATAGAACAAGAAAAATGCCCACAGCACATCGTATGAAGATAAAATCCAGTTTAGTTTACTGGTACATCCAACTGACAGGCCGGCAGCTGACACATTTCGCAGACAAAGCTTGAGCTATGACTAAGGACCTATGTGTTGGAAACGCGTCAGTTGTCAGCCTGTCTGTTGGAGGTACCAATAAAGTAACCTGGATTTTATCTTCATACGGTTGGCTGTGGGCATTTTTCTTGTTCTGTGTTGCCTTGTGGAGTGACTGCCTGGCACCGCCCATATGGGGAGGGGGTACAGTATGTAGCAGTCTCGTTGTTCAGTTAACCTGCCAGTAAATACACCTCTTAGTAACGGCCAGTTGTTTCTTTAGTGGTGTGATGCTTTCTCGGCTGATGGTTATTATATAGTTTACCCAATGCAGGCAATCTTGGCTTAGTTTTTTTAAAGAGACACTGAAGCGAAAAAAAAAATATGATATAGTGAATTGGTTGTGTACTATGAATAATTACTAGAAGATAAGAAAATATTCTAATACTTTTATTTTCAGGTATATAGCGTTTTTTCTAACATTGCATCATTCTATAATATGTGCACATTACGCAACACTCAGCATTCAAAATGAGTCTTTCAGAGCAGTCTGTGAAGTAATGACCTCTCCTCTAGCAGAGGAAAAGTAAATAGTCCAGGAACAGTTGAGATAATAAAAGTCAGATAACAGCCCTCTCCACGACTAATGCTGGGAATACACGTTAAGTTTTTACTTTAGATAGATGGGTTCGATAGATAAATTCCAACCTGTCGGATCTGGTCAATTCTACTTTCGTTTCGATTCTCCTCATTCAAGTGAATGTAATTGATAAGAAAAGATAAGGAATCGAGAGGGGAATCGAGCAGTGAATCGAGAGTAGAATCTATCGAAAGCGAAAACGACGGCAAAAACTAACGCAAAAACGCATCGTGTATTCCCGGCATAACTTAGTCGGAGAGCTTAATGGCTTGTTTGCATAGAGATAACAACTGGAGTTTCTCAACTCTTCCTCTACTGGAAACAATTACACTGATGTATCTGATCTTAATGTTTTATTTCTTAGCTGTGCTACACATACAAATCATAATATCATCATTTTTTTTCGCTTCAGTGTCTCTTTAAGGACAGATAAAGCTTTCAATTGATGCCAAATATTTATTCCCACACATTAAAGTAATACAATGACATAAAATCAAAACATAGAACAGTGCATGCTTTGTCATTTTGATATAAAACTATTCTGAAGCTCACAATGAATTTGTTGCGTGTGACTGTGGCACATTGCACCAGATTTTAAAATTTGCATCTTGCGGCAACGTGCAAATCACAATGCATGGTACCTCCTTGCCATTCTTTCGCAATGATGCGTGCTGTGTGGTTCGAATTTATGTTATAACACACCGTAATGTGCATGGTGGCAGAGTGTTTTCACACTATGCACATTGCTGTCTGGTGTGATGCATTGCTGCATGTGTGTGCACTGCCCATATCATTTTATGGCCTTGTTCATAACAGACCATGTTGATTAACTGCTCTGCGACCGCCTAACACCAATGGGAGGTCGTAGAATGGCTCCCCCAGGACCACCTAACGCGTCAAGAGCAGGCGGGGATTAGCAGGGAATGAGCGCATGCATGAGTGACCGTTCCCTGCACATCAACTGAGCGGGGATCCATTACCAGCCTTCCAGGCGCGATTGGAATGGAGCTGGCAGGCTGCAATGTTAAAAAAAGACACAAAAAACAGTTGTATGACGCTGTCACTTGGCTGTCCCTTAGCTCACAATCTAATCCCTCTCATAGACTGATGCCTATGAGAGGGTAATGAAGTATACGGAGTGCAGTCAGGGACAATTTAGGGGGGAGGGAGAGAGAAGGTAAAATAGGTTATTTTATTTTTTTAAAAATCTATTAATGTTTAAAAAAAAAAATCGCAGCAGCAATCAGAGACCACCCAAAAATTCCTCAATTAGTGGCGAGAAAAGGAGGTAAAATTCATCTTGGTGATAAGTTGTATGGCCGAGCAAAAAATTGTTAGAGCTGCACAGTGCTGAATTGTAAAAAATCGACTGGTCAC
Organism: Hyperolius riggenbachi; assembly: GCF_040937935.1. Taxonomy (NCBI): domain Eukaryota; kingdom Metazoa; phylum Chordata; class Amphibia; order Anura; family Hyperoliidae; genus Hyperolius; species Hyperolius riggenbachi. Next base: position 96,555,157 of record NC_090647.1, read on the forward strand.
TAGGGGAGTATAAACCTGTGATCCTCAAGAGGTTAAAGGACTTCGGGTGCGAAATCTATAATCTATTTTTTACTCACCTGGAGCTTCTTCCAGCCCCTCGCAGCCATCTCAGTCCCTCCCCAAAGCCCGGTCCTCTTTGGTGTCGCTACTGGCCACTCCGGCGGGGTCAGCTCTTCTGCACCTGCACGGTCACTCGAGCCTGGGCATCCACGTCATCAGGCGCGTACTGCACCTGTGCAGTAGTTTTGTGCAGGTGCAGTACAGGCCAGAAGACAAGGACTTGCAGGCACAAGTGCCCGGGCAGGTGCAGAAGAGCCGACCCCGCTGGCGGGTCGCCATTCTTGTGGGTGGCTAGCAAGGACACAGAAGAAGACCAGAGCTGCGGCGAGGGACTGAAATGGCTGTGAGGGGCTGGAAGAAGCCCCAGGTGGGTAAAAAATAGATTATAGAATTCGCACCCGATGTCCTTTAACCTCTTGAGGATCACAGGTTTATACTCCCCTAGTGACCAGTCGTTTTTTTACAATTCAGCACTGCGCAGCTTTAACAATTTTTGGCTCGGCCATACAACTTATCACCAAGATGAATTTTACCTCCTTTTCTCGCCACTAATTGAGGTGTTTTGGGTGGTCTCTGATTGCTGCTGCGATTTTTTTTTAAAATATCCTTTAAGCATACTGTCTATAGTGCATTTCTGGATAATGTGTATGAAATGTTCAATGGAGAAATATTTATCAATTTTGGTGCCGGCAATGGTATGGTTTCTGAAGGATCTTTGTTCATGCATACAAGACGTTATAAAATAGGTTATCATTCCCTAGACCATCACACAGATGGATCAGCTAATTTTGGTGCAGCGTTGCACTGATCATTTGGGCACCACTACAGGTCATAGTGAGTATTACAGCACTTATTGACTATTCTGAGTGAAAGCAGCAATTACCGGAACTCAAATTAGAAAACAATTCCCCAGAGGGAAAATAGTATTTAACAAGGCTCCAAGTTTCAGCGAAAGCAGTGTGAGCCATCTTTCTGCTTCACCCTACAGCCAAATTTGCCCTTGGCCATTTTAAATGTACACCACACAGAAAACCAACATGATCATTTTGTAATAAGCAAGAAATTCAGAAGATCCATGAGAAATAAAAGAAATAGAAGAGGTGCCGGTATTAGAAGTGACCATCACCTAGCAGAGCTACAAATCAAAATTTGGCTGCATAGAAGAAGCTTCCATCAAGAGGGGAGACATTTGACATACAGAAACGAAAATACATCAATAAAAAGCAAAAGGTGTTGGGGTATAGAGAACCCTCAAAGACAGAATGGATAAAGCCCAAGATACATGAGAAAAGATACAAACCAGGAAACAACTTAAAAATAAAACCAACCAAAGCCAAACAAGACAACAAAAAGCAAAAGCACAACTGGAATATAAAAAAAATGGACAGAGAAATCAAGAAAGGAAAAAGTAGAGACCAAAGATTGATTAACAAGCACAAAGAGCAGAGGAGGCTGAGCTAAAAGAAGACATAAAAGGGCTCTATACTGTAGCATTATTAGAAAACTAACAAACAAAACATGTAAAAGATCCAAGCCAGGAAGATAAACGTGGGCAAATACTAACAACTGAGGTCGAACAACTGCAAAGATGGAGAACACTTTTCAGAAATATCATCTCAAAGGGACATATGCGGGCGCATGTGGACTCTTCAATGCCTGTGCCACCACCAGGCCCTAGCACAGTGTCAGGCTACTCAGATAAAAGTGTCAAACTAAGTCCAACACTTTGATCCCCTTCTTCACTATGCTGTGCCACCATGTAATTAGGTATTACACTGGAGGGCGTGCAATGTAGGGCGGAGCTACAGTGCACCGGCCCCCACCCCCTTATGGACGTACAGGTAGCCTCCTCACACTAGGCCAAGGAGGTAAAGACCCCATTGGTTCTCCCCGCAGCAGCACTCAGAGATCAACAATGTTCCCCCCTCATAGTCATGTAAAATTAAGAGCTGGGGGGAATATGGGTGATCATGAGAATGGGTTGGAAATGATTTATTAGAGAAGAGATGAATTTTAATAATAGATGAAGCTGAAGTGGGGAAGCGCCGCACACAGGGCCAGCCCTCTCATGAGGCGGGGTGAAACATTTGCCTCAGGCGGCAGATCTGGGGGGGCGGCAACCGCCTATCCTTGGATGCTGGGGGCCGCCCGTCGCGCTGGAGGGGTAGCGGGCAGAAAGGGGGTATTGGGCCTAGCGGTGGGGAGGGGGGTCGAACCCCCCCTCCCTCGCCTGGATCCCCCGATCTGCGCTGCTCCTCCAGCGTTAAACCAGCATGCATATCATTAAGAGGCAACGGGCGGGGGAATCACTCACCTCTTCCGCGTTCCATCGTGTGCTCCACTGACGTCACTTCCGGCAACGCCGCCCACTGTATTGTAAGTGGACGGCCTTGTAGGAAGTGACGTCAGTGGAACGCACGATGGAACGCAGAAGAGGTGAGTGATTCCCCCGCCCGTTGCCTCTTAATGATATGCACGCTGGTTTAATGCTGGAGGAGCAGCGCAGATCGGGGGATCCAGGCGAGGGAGGGGGGGGTCCGACCCCCCTCCCCACCGCTAGGCCAATACCCCCTTTCTGCCCGCTACCCCTCCACCCCGGCGCCCCCCCCCCACACCCACGGCTGGGGGGGGGCAGCAATTTTTTCTAATTTTGACTCAGGCGGCAAAAAGTCTAGGGCCGGCCCTGGGCGCACACCTTAGCGTGTAGCCCTTAAGTTCCTGGGTGCTCAGACCTGTGGCAATTGTACAACCAAAGGATGCGTAAAGTAAATGGTTGGCGCTCCAGTTAATGCCAAAAAGATGTGCACACAGGGAAGTAGAGCTAGATGTCCATTCCTCATAGCTGCTGCAGACTCCCGGGAATGCACATCTAGCTTTACTCCCCCGTGTGCCAACCATTTACACTGCATTCTTTTATTAACAGACACAAATACTGTATATTAGTAGAAGTTCCTAAATACTGCCAATCCAGTAGATCTTTCTCACAGTAAAAACACATTTCCTGCTTCTGTTTGCAACAAATTGCTCTGTCCTGTCAGCCATTAAGAATGCCAAAAAAGGTTAACGTAGGCTGACAGCAGCATTGTAGAGTAAGATCTCCGGACAGGAACTCAGCTGTGCACACTGAAATATCGATCCCCACTCTGACAACTTTATCTAATCTTCAATCTTCAGGAAGACCTAAGAGTCTCTTAGTTAATACCGTTGTTCTTCATTCTCGGGTGGTATGACTCAGTGCATCTTACAAGATGGTGCTTCTGTTTATAGCATTTCACAAGTTTCATCACACTGAAAACGCTGTGATGCCTGTCCCTAGTGAAAATGAGTGAAAACTTCAAACACACAAATTCCCGTTGACCCAGGATAAGAACGGACCATAACTAATCAAAGCCAGCAGCTCCAGGTAATTATTCATCTGCTAAAGGTGCATACACACATCAATTTTTTGGACCAATTTTACTACTTTTGTATAGTAGAAGAGCTTACCTACAGGATCTGTTAAAAGTATTCAAAACCTGTTGGCCCTTATACTACATGGAAGTGGTACAATTGACCAATTATTAGCCAATTAAAATTGGATGTGTGTATGCACTGAAAAGGTGCCCATTAATGGTACAATCTCAAGATCGGATGGAAATGATCATTCAATTTGGTTGACAAAAAAATGATGATAACTGTAAAAAATGGGGAATTATCTCCGTGGTCAGCGCACAACCTCCCCCTAAAAATTGGCCCTAGACTACAGTACTTACACTACATAATATAGACACATGGCAATGGTAGGGATTAGATTGTGAGCTCCTTTGAGGGACAGTTAGTGACAAGACAATATATATATATATACACTGTACAGCGCTGCGTAATATGTTGGCGCTATATAAATACTAAAATAATAATAATATATATGTCCACCAATCTAATCGCCACCTGGCGACGGTGAACACACAACAGCGAAGACCAAGTGGGAAAGCAATCGCAAGAATGGCGATTGCTAATAGAGACACAAGACTGAGTAAAGACAGAGCATAGGAACAATAAAGACAGAACCAATAACAAACTGTAATCCAACACAAAGGAGCAGACAGGACTAGCTACACGCGGTCACCACACGTTAACCACAATAGCGACAAAGCACGTGCAAGGCACGGTCACCGCACGTTAAGCGCAACTGCGACAAAGTGTACCAACCCTGACTAACCAATGAAACACGAAAAACGAAAACATACAGAAAACGCGAATGCTTGCTAATCGGTTGCCTCACCGAGACAACAGCAAGCGTTCGTTCCAGACAAGACAGACAGAAGGAGTAACCAGTAGCAACCGCAGCTCTGGCTTACATTCCTAGACAGAGTACAGAAGGAACCACCGCCTCTACCGCTAGGGTGGATGCGATCCAGACAAGACAGACAGATGGAGCAACCAGTAGCAACCGCTGCTCTGGCTTACACTCCTGAGACAGAATACAGAGAGATCCACCGCCTCTAATGCTAGGGCGAATGCGATCCAAACAGACAGACAGATGGAGCAACCAGTAGCAACCGCTGCTCTGGCTTACACTCCTAAGACAGAATACAAAGAGATCCACCGCCTCTAACGCTAGGGCGAATGCGATCCAAACAGACAGAGCGATTCCCTGTCAGCCACCGCTGGCGACGGAACAACCGCAACAGATAAGACAGAACTAGGCAATACAGATAATAAACAACCTGACTGCACTAGAAGGAATGCTAGTGCACTCCCAAGGATAACTACTCTAAGATAATATTAGCAAACAATTAGCAGAGGGCTGAAACTTAAGGTGTGTCTAGCAGGACCAAACCTTTATGACCAGCAGGGAATTCTGGGAGGAAATGGTATTTATACAAGCCTTCAAAGGAAGCAGATAAGCAGTTTGCATGACAAGTGGATGCAAATCCCTCACCAGAACAGCAACTCTGAAACTTGCAGAGTGAAGACAGGTCTCCTTTCCAGGGACCTGCAGCACACAGACCAGAAAAATGGTCAAAAAGCTGCCTGCCTGTGCAGACAGCAGAGCAGATCATTACAATAACCAATCTGTTCAAATTAATTGAATCAATCCAAATCCAGATTGACGGAATGATCGATAGAATGATCACTCAGCACAATAAACGGTGCCCAATTCGATTGATCATACAGTCGATTGTTTGGGAGAGTATACTGTTAATGGGAACCTTTAGCCTAGTTTCACACTGCGGATTGGCCACACCGCCAAAAACAGGGGTTTACGGCGCTAGTACGTGGTAATCCCCGCCTGCCAGCCGGCTAAGCAGGAAGTGACACTCACTTCCTGTGGCAGATGCAATCACATGCGTGAAAGCGTATTGCAAAAAAAAACCAAAACACTTGAGGGCCCTTTCACACTGAAATACGTCGCCATAGACTTTTATGACTTCCTGTCCGACGCAAGTTGATGCTGAACCACGCAGTAATGTAGATGTGTCCGAGCATCGGGGATGCAGTGAAAATATCACTCTGCGCACTGTACCACATCAGTATGAAAGTCTCCATAGACTGTTATTGCCCTGTGGAGGGGTGTGGTAAAATTACCACACCGCCCCTGTGTAAAAGCGCCCACACGGCCTGGAGGGTTTTCACTATTAATTCCCTCTCTGGATTGGTGGAAATTGTCTGAGAGAATTGTTTGCTCACACTATGTCAGACTGTTCTGTAAAGACACCTGTTAGCTGCAGACCAAAACATACAATGCAAACTGATCAAAATGACAATCAGTCAACAAAATGCAACTGATTACCAAGTTCTGATTAATGTGCATCACATAATTACATAAGGGTTCCATTCAATCACTGCAATTGTGGGGAATATTTAGCAATTCAAGGTTCAATATATGCTGAATACTAAACAGAGTTTTACCTTATAAGACCCACTTTTAGAATCAGAAGTAAAATCATGAGATCTTTTATACTATATTTTATTCTGCATGACATTCTGAGTTAAAGTGGACCCGAACTCTTGCACAGGACAGAAGGGAAACAGAGAGACATGCACCCTGTATGTATTTAGAGAGTTTAACCTCTCTAATTCCCCCTCATCTCTGACTAATCACAAGTGTAATTTGATCTCTCAGACGTGTCAACTCAGGGTTCTCAGCAATCCTCGGCAGAGCAGCTAATTTGTAAACACAAGACGTTAACCCTAAGTCTGCTTTCATGAAAGCAGGAAGTAGACACTCTGCAGATTTACCTCTGACATCTAAGTACAATGAATGGACCTCTGAAGGAATGTCTCTTATGTTCTGGACTTTCGTCGGAAGACTTGGAATGAGCTGTAGTGCCCATCCACTGTTTTGCATTCCTATAATTAATTTATTATTTGTAGTGAAATTTGGTCTAAGTTTGTCTTTTGTAGATCAGATCTTGTGCATATGCTTCAGGGGTGTGTTCATGTATTCAAATGATATTGTGATTTTTGATTAAGCTCAGGATTGCCTATAATACTGCATATATACTCTCTTTTATTTTTAAATATTTCTTTACTTATTATCTTTCCTTTTTTGTCATTACTTTTAATCTCTATCTATTGCCTTAAAGGGAACCAGAGAGGAACGTTAAAAAAAAATAGAAAAAGATTTTATTCATACCTGGGGCTTCTTTCAGCCCCATAAGCCTGGATCGCTCCCACGCCGCCATCCTCCGCTTCCTGTATCGGTCACTTCCGGCGGACCCGGCCAACTGTCTGCATCACAGGGGCGCAATAGGCAGCCTCATGCGTACGTATATGGAGGGAGCCCCGTGTGATGCGGACAATTGGCAGCGTCTGCCAGCCGACTGGCCGACTGGCGGCAATGACGGGACCCGGTACCGGCGGATCCAGGCAGCAGAAGACGGCGGCGTGGGAGCCATCCATGCGTATGGGGCTGGAGGTAGCCCCAGGTATGTATAAAATCTTTCCCCCAACGTCTCTGGTTCCCTTTAATCTTGTTTTTAACTTTCACTTTATAGCCAGCAGGTGGGGCGGGTAGTCATTTTTTTGCGACCTTATGTGGCCACGCTACCGCCTCCATTGCGCCATGTTGCTACGCAACGTAGACGCTCTGTAGGCTTCTGTACCTACGGTGGCCGAGTACAGCCAAACTTCTGTATCACGTACAATAGTACGCTTCCCTAGGAGGAAAGTATGCGTGAGCACCATCTAGTGTGGGAAAAAGAATATACAACTAATCCCACATAAATAAATAAATGTGGGATTCATTGTATATTCTTTTTCCCACACTAGATGGCGCTCACGCATACTTTCCTGCTAGGGACGCGTACTATTGTACGTGATACACAAGTTTGGCTGTACTCGGCCACCGTAGGTACAGAAGCAGACAGAGCGTCTACGTTGCATAGCAATGGAGGAGGTAGCGTGGCCATGCTACGATTGGGCGTCCCCTCCCCTCCCCTTGAATTAGATATAAAAATAGCCACAATAGGTAGTACATTAACTTTGAGAAAGCCACGGTATCGGTGGCGAATCGCGATAGCAGCGGTGGGGACCTGTGGAGATACTTTTTAACGGTAGGACCTTGTTCACTCCTTCCTGTTTGCACTTTCTGCTAGTCACCTCTATTTTGCACTTTCCATCTATTCTACTATACAGCACTCACATATCCTGTGCACTGGTTGTCAGTTTATTCTATCACTCTGCACTTTCCATCGTCACCTCCAATGACTGTTTCACTTTCCTTGCACCACCCTGTGGTCTCTTTACTACCCTGTGGTTTTGTATGCATTATTTATAAAAATAGTTTTATATTGTTATTCATTGTTGTATTATGTACACTGATTGCTGTATATTTATCTATTGTATGGGCCAGCATATAGATTGCGCACTGTAAACACATTTTCACACCCTTAGTGGTGTGTCTTTGCAACTATTAGCACTTTATTATTCCTCTGGTTCTCCGATATGTGGGGGTGATAAGTATTTCCCCACCTTGTTTTAATGTTTTTAGCATTTGTGTGTAATCTCAATAAAGGATGATTTTTTTGTACATTATTTATTGTGCTGATTTGGTGCGGTTTTTTTGAGGTCATAGCTGGTTTTCTCTTTTTTGTTGACTCTGCAGATTTATTGCAGGATTTCTATCAGCTGTAAAAATAAATGTTTTTCTTTAAAAGTTATTAAGCTGTTGCTTATCTTTTAGAGCAGAGAGGAAGTTCTGAGTTCAGGCCTTCTTTAAACTTCTTCCTGTTATATCAAAAGCAGCTTTTGTGCTATCACACACTTCATTGTTCAATGATTACTTTCCAAGAGATAGTGTGGGCACCAGTATCAGCAGTAGAAATGTATTTGTAAAAACAGTGTTGCAGCATTGCACATAGTACATCACATTAGAGGCCTGCGTGGGTCTACATTTTCCAACCAGCACCCGACCTTCACCTGTAGCCTCGCTATCCGCTCCCGACCTGCAGCGCACTACACACAACCCAACCCGCACAAGAAATAAAATGGGTACTCGAACCCGACCCACATTTCAAGTAAACCGTGGGTATCTGCGGGTACCTGACCCGATGCAGGCCTCTACATCACATAGTACATCACCCATCTAGGTTGTTGCACACAGAGACTGCTTTGCTCAATGATGTGACTGTGTTGGGATGGTCAATGAGATTAATGGAACTCTGAATTGATACAGAATTATGCAAATCATGTACGCAAATTTACCCAGTTTGAAAATGGACCAATTAAATCTCGCCAACGTGCAATTCGATTGGTCAATTTTTCCAAGCCATATCATACATGTCCAAATCTGGCCCCCAGAGTCATAAAATTTAGTCTGCAATTGGCTTTTATACTTTGCATTATGTTTGGCCACTCTGGACCAACAGAGAAGCTATAGTAGGGGTAAAGCCCTAGATAACCAAGGAGAAAGAGGCAGAAAACTGTATAGGGGAGGGAGGAGACCACCATAGACACCAGGGAACTGTATTGAGGAGGGAAGGAGGCATTAAATAATAGGGAACTGTATAGGGAGGGAGGGGTACCGCTAGACACCAGGTAACTGTATAGGGGAGGGTCAGGGGCCACTAGACACCAGTGAACTGTATAGGGGAGGGGGTGAGGGCATTAGACAGCTGGGAAATTTATAAGGGAGATATTTGATACTTGTAGATATTTGGGCAACATGGTGGCTTAGTGGTTAGCACAATTGCCTTGCGCTGGGTCCCCAGTTCAAATTCCAGCCAAGGCACTATTTGCATGGAGTTTGTATGTTCAACCTAAGTCTGTGTTGGTTTCCTCCTGGTACTCTGGTTTCCTTCCAGATAAGTTAATTGGCTTCTCCCTAAGAGAGATGGCCCGAACCTCTGATTTTCAGTTCGCGAACGTGAACTTCCGCGAAAGTTCATGCGAATAGAACCGCAATAGATTTCAATGGGCAGGCGAACTTTGAAAACTAGAAACACTTATGCTGGCCACAAAAGTGATGGAAAATATGTTTCAAGGGGTCTAACATCTGAGTTTTTGCATGGATGAGTGGGATAGATGCCAAAAGTCCCAGGGAAAAATCTGTATTTGACGCAAATCAGCGTTTTAAGGGCAGAAATCATTGCATGCTAAATTGGAGGCCTAAAGTGCTTTAAAACATCTTGCATGTGTATACATCAATCAGGGAGTGTAATTAGAGTACTGCTTCACACTGACACACCAAAGTCACTGTGTAACGCACCGCAAACAGCTGTTTGTGTAGTGACAGCCGTGCTGGACTGGTGCGCACTGTGGAAAGAGTGCAGGCCGTGGTGGTTTTCAAACCCATATGGTTGCCGGGCTGTGGTAGCTCAATCATAGAACAACAATGACTGTCAGGTAGGTATATGCAGTGATGGGTATTATTATATGCACCTGTCACACACAGACAGGTACCGAACAGGCACAGTGACACTGCGTGCGCTCATGTACGTAGGTGGGTGCACTGAAGTGAACAACAGGTAGTAGGTATATGCAGTGATGGGTATTACAATGTGCACCTGTCCCACACAGACAGGTACCGGACAGGCACAGTGACACTGCATGCGCTCACGTAGGTAGGTAGGTGCACTGTGAACAACAGGTAGGTATATGCAGTGATGGGTATTACAATGTGCACCTGTCACACATACAGGCAGTCATTGAATGTGCTGGGCCTGACAGTGGCATACACAATAGGAATTACCAAGGCTGTCTATGCAACACAAGTGTCAGTGGGACACACACAAAAAAATGGATCACAAGAACAAGATTGGCTCTCAAAAGAGCTGTTGAGGGGTGCTTTTTTAGCAAGAGGAATCAGCAAGGAACAAGCCAAGAAGCCTACAAGAGCCTAACTAAGCTTTCCCTATGAGAGTCTGCAGAAGCTTTCCCTTCTCTAATTAATGAGTGCGTTCAATGCCTGACGCTGCCTGCCTTTTATAAGGGGGGGAGTGGCTCCAGGAGGGAGTGTAGCCTGATTGGCTACAATGTGCCCGCTGACTGTGATGTAGAGGGTCAAAGTTGACCCTAATGATGTAGTATAATGTAGGCGAATTAAACCGCCATAAAGTTCGCGTTCATGGGCAAACGTGAACCACCGAAATTCGCCGGGAACCATTCGCTGGCGAACCGTTCAGGCCATCTCTACTCCCTAAATTTGGCCCTAGACTATGATACATACAATACACTATCTATACATAGACAGTAAAGTGACAAGACAATATGGCAGTGCTTCTGAAGATGTAAATAATAATAATAAAAGGATACAAGGTGGCCACTAGACCTTGAGGATGACCCGTGACTGGGAGTTTGACACCCCAGAGCTACAGAAATGTGCAGGATTTTGGAATTATTTGCATCCCACTAGTCTACATATTTAAAAAAAATAATATATATGTGTATATATGCCATTATTACACCCGCGGCGCTGTGCGGCATTTTCATCTGCTCTGCCCTAGAGCTGCAAGGTCTACTGCTCTTATAATTACCCCTTTGATAACTATGCAACACTGTACATTATTTCTTGACTCTCACATTGGGGCCCATCTATAGTCTTGAACCCTAAGCAGATTCCCTTATGTATGTACAGTATGTTAGCTCAGACAACCAAGCAAGGAGGTAGTACTGGAAGTCAATGAAACAGACTTGTGAGCAGTCTATTATTCTGATTGGCAAGGTCAGTGCGCACTTGTATTTGTAAGTCATAAATGTGATGAGAATGAGAGCCGGCAGCGTACATTTCTCCTCATTTATTTATCATTTGTTATCACACAGTGTTGTCATTCAGTCGGTGAGTCCCTGACGGCACTGAGTAATATGTTATAAATAAAGCATAGTAATAACAATAACATTAAAGAATTATGGCGCATATAGCTCAGACACAAAATGCCGCTACAGATGACCCCTCCCCTTTGTATAATGTCAGTAGCCTTGGGAAAAACTGGTGCTTCCAATGTCTTCAGAAAGGAGATGTGTGACAATCAAGTAAAAGCCCTTAATGGGGATATAACTTTTTCTGAAAATGTATATATTTTTCCAAGCAAAGCTGCACTTATGTATCAACTTGTGATTACCTTAAAGGGACTCCGAGGAGTGCTCGACCGCTTCGCGTCATCACGGCGGCCGGCGTGACAGGTCATGTGCAGACCTGTCACGCCGGCCACCGTGATGACGCGAAGCGGCCGGCGTGATGACGCATTGCGTCATTAACCAGGAAGAGCCAGCCAACACCAGGCCCGCGTGTCACAGGGTGACGCCGGTAACGGGGGGGCGGCGGAGGCTGAAGCAGAGGAGCCAGGAGGATGCCGGGGGACCTCGCCGCCTACGGTGAGCTGGAAGAAGCCCCAGGTAAGTATATTCTTTTAAATTTGGGCACTCCTCGGAGTCCCTTTAAGGCCTTATTCACATTATAAATCGCTATCGCAAGCGCTGAGCGATTTTATAGAGCGCTTTTCAAAGCGCTTTTACCTGTGCGTGTGTAAGCGCTTTTCTAAGTGTTTTTCCAATTGCTTTTGCTGAGTGATTAAGATTTTCACTTCCTGACGTCAATCCAGAAGTGATCTCTTTGACCCGGAAATGAATAAATATAATGTATTTATTCTTAAAAGCACTCAGGAAATCGCTATACAAAGCGCTTGCAATTTCCCTATACCTACCATTGAGCAAAAACGCTCAGAAAATGGTACATGTAGCGCGTTTTAGTGACAGACCTAGCCCGTTTTTAAACGGGCTAAGGTCACCAGTCAAATATAAGCATTTATTTTTCCCATTTTCAATTTTCACGGTAAAAATAAAGATGTTTGCGGTAAAAATATTGTTTTCCCCGCTTTGCGCTTTTCCTGAAATATCACAGTAAAATATTGATTTTTCAAGTTTTTATGAAAATGCGCAAAGACAAACTATCTTCACGAAAATGTTCTAGAAATCAAAAATAGTATTTTCAATGCAAAAATGACTTTGGTGAAAATTTGCAAGCAACACTGGCCCATATTAACTGACCAATTAACTTTTTCTCCCAAGTTTTCTACTAGGTGATATTTTTAAACTTGTCAACAAAATGTCTTTTAACCTCCTGAGCGATAATCCCGAGCGATAATCCCGAGCTGAGCTCAGGGGTATATCGCGCAGGAGGATTTCTCAGGCCCTGGTGGGCCGATTTGCATAATTTTTTTTTTGTTACACGCAGCTAGCACTTTGCTAGCTGCGTGTAACTTCCGCTCGCCGCCGCTCGCCGCCGATCCGCCGCCGCTCGCCGTGCCGCGCAGCCCCCCCCCTACCCGACCCCTTGCGCAACCTGGCCAATCAGTGCCAGGCAGCGCTGAGGGGTGGATCGGGACTCCCTCTGACGTCACGACGTCCATGACGTCGGTGACGTCATCCCGCCCCGTCGCCATGGCGACCGGGGAAGCCCAGCAGGAAATCCCGTTCTGAACGGGATTTCCTGCTTACTCTGATCACCGAAGGCGATCGGAGTGGGTGGGGGGATGCCGCTGCGCTGCGGCTATCATGTAGCGAGCCCTGGGCTCGCTACATGATTTAAAAAATTAAAAATTAAAAAAAATAGTGCTGCGCCACCTCCTGGGCGATATAATTGTATCGCCCAGAGGGTTAAAGAGACTCTGAAGCTACATTTTTTTGTTTACCTATTAGTTTGCTTCAGAAGTCTCATTAGCCGCAAACCGCTGCATCCCCCCTGAAAAACGAGTGCTGCAGACCCCTCAAATCCCCTGGCAAACATCCACGACCAACTTGGTGGTGGCTTTTTCTGCTCTGAGAGGCAGAGCTATAAGCTGTAGCTCTGCCTCACCGCGTCGATCTCCGCCTCTCCTCTCTGTGAAGGAAGGGTGAAAGGGGCGGGGAGAGGTGGCGATCTGCCGCGATTCACATCAGAAGAGGCAGAGCTACAGCAGAGAGCTCTGCCTCTTCAGGAAGCGCCGGCCAGATTCACCCCCGGGGATTTGGGGGGTCGGCAGCCCTCGTTTTTCAGCCGGGATGCTGCGGTTTGCGGGTAATGAGAGTTCTGAAGCGAATTGAAAGGTAAACATAGCAACAAAAATTTGCTTCAGACTCTCTTTAAAGAGACTCTGTAACATTAAAAAGATCCCCTGGGGGGTACTCACCTCGGGTGGGGGAAGCCTCCGGATCCTAATGAGGCTTCCCACGCCGTCCTCTGTCCCACGGGGGTCTCGCTGCAGCCCTCTGAACAGCCGGCGACTGTGCCGACTGTCAGTTCAATATTTACCTTTGCTGGCTCCAGCGGGGGCGCTGTGGCGACTTTCGGCACGGAAATAGACAGAAATACCCGATCTCCGTCGGGTCCGCTCTACTGCGCAGGCGCCGGAAACTTGCGCCTGCGCAGTAGAGCAGACCCGACGGCGATTGGGTATTTCCGCCTACTTCGGAGCCGTCAGCCGTCAGAGCGCCTGCGCAGGAGCCAGGAAGGTAAATATTACGTCACCGCTGCACGGAGGGCTGCAGCGAGACCCCTGACAGATGGAGGACGGCGTGGGAATCCTCATTAGGATCCGGAGGCTTCCCCCACCCGAGGTGAGTACCCCCCAGGGGCCGTTTTGTCGTTACAGTTCCTCTTTAAGCCAATAGAAATCAATAAAATGATCAAAATAATTTGCATAGTACTTTTTAGCTTACTCTTTGTTACTTTCTCAGTTTAAAAGTGCTGGAAAGTAATTTAAAATAGGAGATGAAAAATTATCATCTAGGAGAAAACTTGGGAGAAAAAGTGAATTGCATATAGACCACTGATCACAACGGCACCAGTAAAGAGCTAATGCAGTGACTGGTGAAGAGACCTCATGTGGGCCCTTTAGCTCCAGGGACCCTGGTGCAGCTGCAATAACTATTACATTACTTGACAATACAGAGGAAATGTGGCTATAACAGGACATTACACTACTACAATAAAGAATTCCCCTGAATTCATTAACATTCTGATGAGCCCATTACATGTAGCAGAAAACAAATGATTATAGTGAACACAATCAGTTAGTAATAACAGTAACCTACCTGTTTTTCTCCACTTGGCTTTTTGTGATTTAGCAGCAGCTCCACTGCCCCGACTACTTCTTTCCTTATGGCATGCAGCAAAGCATCCCCCACATAGACGTTATAGGTCAGCAAGAGCTCAATCAGTTCCAGATTCTCATTTTCAATGGCAATCAATAAGGCAGTTCTTCCCAAGGGATCAATGCAATTGATGTTGATTTTAAAGTAGATTTCGGCTTCTTCCAGAGCTTGTTTGACGCTGGCGTAGTCCCCTTTCTCCACCGAGGTCAGGTACTGCTTCTCATAAAAGGAGAGTTCAGATTCTGAGCGCACAATGCGCAGGGGGATCCGGTCTTGGAAAGGAGAACTGTTGCTTCTTTTGTAATAGAATTGAGCCATTTTATGCCATCATAGCTTGTCTCTGGAATAAAAAGGTACAAATAAATGCCCATCTGTTTTATTTGTCTTATTAAATTGCACTATAAAAAAGACTACAGTGACATCACCCTCCAATTCCTGTTCGCCTTGTCACAGATTACCATTCAGCCCTCAAACAATGGGGGTATTTTTAAAGGGAACCAAGTGCCACTTTTTTCCCCTTGGTTTCTAATAGCTATAGGAGCTGCAAGGCTCCCACTTTCCCTTATAGCTGCCCATTATTTTTCCAGTGGAAAGTATGAAGACAGCATCTGTGATTGCTCTAAACTCTTTGAAGCACAGTGTCCTATGTCCCAACCTCCCTGCTGATGAAAGCTTTTGTTTGCTATCTGCTAATGTGTGCAATAAAGTAATTACATCAGTCCTTATTTGCCTGACATTTCTGTGGCCAGACAGGCCTCGGAAATAGGGTAAAAAGCCTCTGCTAAACTTTTAACATTGCTTTTTTTAAATAATGATTTTCATTATTGGCGTCCATTTTTTATGTGTTACTTAGATGCCCTGAGTGCTAAAAGTAGTGCTTGATTCACTTTAAGGGATTCAACATTGTAGACAAAGTAACCTTTTGTTGGTGAATCCACACACAATACAATTTCAATTGTATATACAATTAATACAATCTGTGATCTCGTTCAGAGATCGGGTAAGCTGCCACCACTTCACATTAGCGTGTAAGACACAATTATAACTCTAGCTAGTTCTGCAGGAATTAGGGTTATTGTACAGCCCATCTAAAAATACAATATATTTTTAATAAAATGATTATGGTAATATTCTCTCTGAGAGGCAAGGTTGCAGAGGATATTCAGAACAAGCGCTTAGACAAATTAATTTTTAATTGTTTATTTACAAAATAATGCATAAAAGATGACTTTAAAATTACAAAAATCTTCAATATCAAATGAACAACTTGATATAGTAAAACATTGGGAAAAATAAAGAAGAAATAATAACTGGATAAATTCTGACCAGTCTATGGAATTACTGTGTCCTTTTGGAAATTATAAGTCCAAGAAAATTATAGAAAGTTCTTTGTTAATAGTCCAAAGATGAGGGAAGTTGGTCTGGGCCAGAAAAATGCATGTGAAAATACCTGTGCATTTTCCACGACGTCTAGGGGGTATATAGGAGACCCCTTACAGCACCTAAAAATCTTGCATGCCTGATCCTTAGTGACATCCACACCCGACAGATCACTGATTACAATGCTTCTACCCCATCATGCACTGCTTATCCTCCTCCTCCCCCTTCCATAGTAACAGATGTGTCACTAGTCCCTAGGCTAGCAATGGGTTTATACAGAAGTTGGCCTAAAACTCTCATCAGAGAGATGAATTCTCAATCCCAGCAGGCAACAGTAACTGGAAATGTGTTTGTTACACTTGTTGGCGCAGGGAACAAATACAAAGTACAGTACTTAAGATCTGTCTATGTGGGGGCTGAATGAGTAACAATAAAATACTGCCATCATGCACCTGAGACAGGAAAAACTTTAGCAGAGACAGCCAAACTATCCCAGGGAAAAAAACATATATACGTAGATAAATACTTGTTCTACTTGCATAACATATGTATTGTACCATCCACGTTTTGATTTCAGTTAATTTTATATGGTAAATAAAGAGAAAACTGTCCCTGGCAATTTTCCATGTTTGCTTCTTCTGACTTAAGCCCATCCTGATGTCATTTCCTCACTTATTCACTTACTCTTTTTTTCTCCTAGAAACTGCACTGTCATATCTAGCTTGCTTTGTAAATGCATGTGAGTGAGCACAGCATAGATCGTATTTCAGCAGCTTCTCCCTTCTCATCCTCGTGTCACACTGAACTGCCCTCAGCCAATCAGTGGGGAGCAAGAATGTGGGAGGGGAGAAGACAAGCTTCCTTCTCGTCAGCAATGTACCAAATAGAGCCAGGCTGACTGACATAAGATTTACCAGAAACATTTATGATTATATTGGAATTGCACTGCAGGGTCAGGTTGCACGCTGCATAATAAACACAGAGCAGTGGGTAAATGGAATTTGATTTTGTGGCTGACAATCCTACTTTAAACCTTAAAGTGGATCCGAGGTAAACTTTTACTCATTGCATAATTGCGTTCCTTTCCTATAGTTTATAGGGCATTCCTCAAGTCAAATACTTTTTTGTTTTTGTTTTAATACTCTAATTCCTTATAAACTAAATAAGCCCCACCCACAGTTTTCAGAGAGCCTTGGCAGTAGCAAGGGCTCATGGGAGCTCAGTCTGGGCAGGAGGAGGGGGAGGTATTACTACCCAGAGATTTCAGAGGAAGAGGGGAGGAGGGAGGGGGATTAGGTTTTTTTCAGTCTGAGTGCTGATGGTGCAGATAAGCCCGCCTCTGTGTAATGTTTACAAACCAACGTGGCTGCTGTCATTGTATCACAGGAAGAAATAATCATTTTCTGTTAAAGCTGAATGCAGACAGATTTGCTGTTTAAACCATCTAAACTGTACATAAGATATATAGACAAGTTACTTGCTATAGTTAGTTTTTCATCTCGGACCCACTTTAACTTTTAGATACAAAATAAAACTGTGGAATTTCTAGGAAGTCCTATTCAGGATAAGAATCGATAGGTACAATTGTTTATCTTACCAGTGTATTTTCACCTCAGGTTTGCTTTGAAATCTATCCATGCATGACTAGAATTAGAGAAGGAGAGTACTGCTTCACTGCACAGCCTCCTTTAACCAACCACCCCCACTGAAGAAGGTAATTAATGAATACACACGTAGGTTTATGAGTTCTGCCTGTTCACAAAATGTGCATCCCATTGTTATTGTTTGAATCATCCACCTCCGACTCACTGTGTTCGTAGATAAGCAGCAATATTTTCATAATTAAAGGGTAATGATAGAAAAAGTAATCCCCAAACACCTCCTAAGAGCACAAGAGTTCTACAGCTCGTGACTGAAAGCAGCCCGGGAATGACTCATAGGACTGGGACCGAAATAACATTCCTGCCCACAGATTCATGCAACCGCCTGCACTCTGATTAGGAATCTGTGCGGCTTCCCTGTCTACGCTTCTTAATAAATGTGTTTATGCTTCCCATATTCTTGTTTTCAGCCACAGTGATGCAGGGCTGAAAGGAAATCACAGACACCTGCAGGCATTTCAATAGGGCATAAAACAGTGTATTTTATTCCCAGTATTTTCAGTATATAGCGCTGATTTAAAGAGGAACTCCAGTGAAAATAATGTAATAAAAAAAGTGCTTCATTTTTACAATCATTATGTATAAATGATTTCATGTTTGCCCATTGTAAAATCTTTTAAATCCCTGATTTATATTCTGCCATTTATCACATGGAGACATTTTTACTGCTGGCAAGATTTGTAGCTGCTGCTTGCTGTTTTGGCAGTTGGAAACAGCTGTAAACAGCTATTTCCCACAATGCAACAGGGTTCACAGACAGGAAACTGCCAGAAGTACCTCGGTACTCAGAGCTTTTTGTGGGAGGGGTTTCACCACAATATCAGTCATACAGCGCCCCCTGATGGTCTGTTTGTGAAAAGGAATAGATTTCTCATGTAAAAGGGGGTATCAGCTACTGATTGGGATTCAGATCAATTCTTGGTCGGAGTTTCTCTTTAAAGTGAACCTGATTTAAAATAAACACATGATGTACCTGTAAATGAATATTACATACTTGCCTTGCCGTCAGTTATGCTCAGAAGCTCACCATATTCTTCAAACAACGCTTACTTCCAATTCTGACAAGATCTCTGTGAGGAAACGCGGAAAAGCCGCCGTCTCTCGAGGTGAGGCGGCTGTTTCCGCGACCAGCATGGCGTCACAACGCGGAAAAAACGCCGCATGCCGCATGGGCAGTGCGGCGGAATCCGCATTGGTAACGGCGGAATCCACATCAGAGGCGACCCCCGCATTAGATACATTGCAAAACAGTACTGGTGTGGCTGGGACTGATAGTCCACCAAGATTCAGACTTACACGCGCGCGAGCACAGAGGCAGAGTTTAAATAGCAGTTAGAAGGGTGTCGGCTGACCAGCTGGGTCAGCTGACAAATTCCACTGCTCCCATTGGACCAGCAATTAGGGAGGTCCTGGAAAGGTCCTAGAGTATATATACTGCTGGTTGTTCACTTGCTCCTTGTCTGGCGTTGCGTTCACATATGTGGGAGCACCCAGATCCGTAGTTAGATCCGTTAGTGTGCCGGGACCAGCTGGAGCTGTAATCCTACACTAAGCTAGATTCTATTGATAGCTAAAGTACTAGTTTGATTGTGATTATCTGTTATGACGTTTGCCTGCCTTGACTATCCTCCTGAACTCAGATCTTGCACCTCGATATTTCTGATACTCTGTTGCCGAACCCCGGCTCGTTCCTTGACTCTGCTTCTGCCTCCTGATTTTTGTACCCCGATATTTCTGATACCCCGTTGCTGAACCCTGCCTGTACTTTGACTCTGCCTTTGCCTCCTGATCCTGTACTTTATCTGTCCGTGTGTGTACAACCTGGCTTGTCCGACTTTGAGAACCGACCTTACCGTTAGAGGCGGTTCCTCGCTCTGTTAGCGATCCTTCCTCCTGAGGGTCACTTTCAGATATCCCTTCCTACTGTCAGTCTGACTCCTCCCGTCTTGGAGAGCTCAGGTCTGCGGAAGGAATCTGTGCAGTACTCCTTACTGCATTGAGGCCTTGTCCTCTTAGTGTTACAGTTACACCAAACACTACACTCTACTCGGGTGATCAGAGGTTAGTTTGTATATCGGATTATCGGTGAGACTGCAGTTCACTTATAATCTGGTATATATCTGTATTTCCGGTGATACTGCAGATCACCGGTAATCAGATACTCTCTGCGCCCACCGATCGTTACAGAACGCCAGACCAAAAATCAAAATGGACGCAAACACTGGTCGTCTGGGTATGCTTGCCACTTCGGTGGATAACCTCCATCAAGCACTGGGCCAGCACAAAGCTTTGATTGATGCCCTTTCAGGCTCTGTGCAAACCCTCCAGACGTCAGTTGATTCAGTGCGATCCCCTCCTAGTGATGACATACGTATGCCTGTACCTGATAAATTTTCCGGCCACAAGTCTGACTTCCGGAATTTCAAGAGTAGAGTGTTGTCATACTTCGAGTTAAGACCCCGATCCTCGGGGACTGAGACCCAACGGGTCATTTTCATTAAAACACTGTTAACTGGTGATTCCCAGTCCTGGGCATACAACCTGTCCCCCACTAATTTAGCTCTGACCTCAGTCGAGGAATTTTTTAAGGCTATGGCCGTAATATACGACGACCCTGACCTTGCGGCAACTTCAGAGCGGAAGCTCAAACTTTTGCGGCAAGGCAGAGGGTCGGTCGAGGATTACGCAGCAGAATTTCGTAGGTGGTCTGTTACCGCCAGATTCGACAATTTTGCTCTGATGGATTATTTTCTATCTGGGTTGTCGGAGGAGGTCTCTGATTTGATGCTAACCTTACCCGAGCCCGCAACAGTCGATGAGGCCATATCATCGGCCATCAGAGTCGATCGTCGACTACGCCATCAGAGGCAGACTAGGGGCAGTCACCGGGTCAGGGTGACTTCGTATGTGGCACCTTCTGGTACGCCCGCAGTAACGGCATCTCCACCGGTGTCACCCTCTCCAGCCTCACCACCACCCGAACCCATGCAAATTGGTCGATCAAGATTGACCCAGGTGGAACGTAGGCGGAGAATAACAGAACAACTGTGCCTGTATTGTGCAGAAGCAGGGCACAGGGTGCGAAACTGCCCTAACAAGTCGGGAAACGGGTCTGCCTAGGAGTAGTGGGGGGTGACACCCTAGGCACTTCATTCTCACCCCAAAAAGAGAAGAAGTTACTTCTCCCCTGTACTATTACGTGGGATGATAAGTCTGTGGACACTGAAGCTTTTATTGACTCTGGCTCAGCGGCCAATTTTATGAACCTTGAATTTGCTCGGGAGTTGGGTATTCCTCTCACTCCAGTAAGTCCCCCCATTCAGGTCACGGCAGTAGACGATTCCCCGCTGCAACGGGATCGTCCCCTGTCTCAGACTCCGCAGGTGAGGGTCACGATAGGGGTATTGCATGGGGAACAGCTACAGTTTTTCGTTTTGAACATGTCAACCTCCACTATTATCTTAGGCATGCCTTGGTTACAGGCCCACTCTCCACAAATCGACTGGGCCACGGGTCAGGTAACCAGATGGTCTGATCGTTGTCACCAACAGTGTCTAGGAAAGGTGACATTGGGTCAGACCAAGGTGTACGTGGAGGGTGTTCCCGAGGTGTATTCCGATTTTTCTGATGTCTTTTGTCCCAAGTCTGCTGATCAATTACCTCCTCATCGCCCGTTCGATTGCCCCATTGATCTCCGTGCTGGTTGTATGCCCCCTAGGGGTCACCTGTATAACTTGTCCGGTCCCGAGAAGTTGGCCATGCAGGAGTACATTCGTGACAACCTGGCCAAGGGGTTTATTCGGCCCTCTCGGTCACCTGCTGGGGCCGGTTTCTTTTTCGTTAAGAAAAAAGACGGGGGTCTTCGACCTTGTATCGACTACCAAGGTCTCAATAAAATCACGGTGAAGAATCGCTATCCGTTACCATTGATAGACGACTTATTCACGCAGGTCACTACTGCAAAGATCTTTTCTAAGTTAGATCTGAGGGGGGCATACAACCTAATCCGCATTAGAAGGGGCGATGAATGGAAGATGGCCTTTAACACACCCGACGGGCATTACGAATACTTAGTGATGCCCTTCGGGTTGTGCAATGCGCCCGCCGTCTTCCAGGAACTAATCAATGAGGTATTCCGGGAGGTATTGGGTAAATTCGTACTGGTATACCTCGATGATATATTAATTTATTCCAATAACCTCCCCGAACACAGGGTCCATGTGAAATTTGTCCTAAACAAATTAAGACAGAATAGACTCTACGCCAAGTTAGAAAAGTGTATTTTTGAGGTGACATCCGTCACGTTTCTGGGGTATGTGATTTCTACCTCAGGTCTGTCAATGGACCCTGCTAAAGTCACAGCTGTCCTAGAATGGCCGCAACCTGTGGGCCTGAAAGCCCTCCAGAGATTCCTGGGTTTTGCAAATTATTATAGGAGGTTTATAAAAGGGTACTCCACGATCATTGCACCCCTTACCAGTCTCACAAAAAAGGGGGCAGATACTACCCACTGGTCTCCGGAGGCTCAGAATGCATTTTCTAGTCTGAAAAAATTGTTTTGTTCCGCACCAATCCTGAGACATGTCGACACCGCCTATCCGTTCATTGTTGAGGTCGATGCCTCGGAGGTCGGGGTAGGGGCTGTGCTGTCTCAGCGATCAGGGTTACAGGGAAGACTACACCCCTGTGCGTACTTTTCCCGTAGGTTCTCTCCGGCGGAGAGAAACTACGATATAGGCAACAGAGAGCTCCTGGCCATTAAATTGGCATTTGAGGAGTGGCGCCACTGGTTGGAGGGGGCAGAGCACACGATCACTGTTTACACAGACCACAAGAACTTGGAGTACATCGAGGGGGCTAAGAGGCTTAGTCCCCGTCAGGCCCGGTGGTCCTTGTTTTTTACGAGATTCAGGTTTATAATCACATACACTCCAGGTAGCAAAAACATCAAGGCAGATGCCCTCTCCAGGTGTTTCGAACCTGAGACAGCACAGCCTCCCACTCCTGATTCCATCATTCCGCAGAAACTGGTGTTAGCCGCCACGGAGTCTTGGGAAGAGTGGACAGAGATCTTGGGTCCCTTTCAGCAGGAGGTTCCTGAAGGGAAACCCGAAGGGGTCTTGTTCATACCATTACCATTCCGGTTACAGGTTCTGCAACTCTTTCACGCCCATAAGAATGCTGGTCATCCTGGAGCTGCCAGAACGCAGGATCTGATTGCCAGGTGTGCTTGGTGGCCTTCCTTGGCAACAGATTGCAAGGAGTATGTGAGGGAGTGTGCGGTGTGCGCCCAGAGTAAGCCCTCCCGGCTGGCACCTGTAGGAAGGTTGCAGCCTTTGCCCACCCCGAGTGAGCCATGGACCCACTTGTCCATGGATTTTGTGGGGGAATTGCCCAGGTCTGAAGGCATGTCAGTCATTTGGGTGGTAGTCGATCGGTTTAGCAAAATGGCCCATTTTGTGCCCCTGAAAGGACTCCCCTCGGCTCAAGAACTGGCTGAATTGTTTATCATTCACATCTTCCGGCTGCATGGCATTCCGGAAGACATCGTGTCTGATAGGGGAGTCCAGTTTGTGTCTGGATTCTGGAGGGCATTTTGCCACCAAATGGGCATGAAATTGTCTTTCTCGTCAGGCTACCACCCACAGACCAATGGGCAGACAGAACGCATTAACCAATCCCTGGAGCAATTTCTGAGATGCTACGTTGCTGAGGCGCAGAGTGACTGGGTGAAATTTTTGCCCTTCGCGGAATTCGCTCAAAATAATTTAAAGAATTCCTCGTCTGGGTTTTCCCCATTTCAGATTGTAACAGGGAGGTCACCCAAATTTTCCCCTTTTCCAGTTGTCTCGTCTCCATTTCCAGCACTGGAAGATTGGCAGAGATCACTCAGGGACAATTGGGGAATTGTTAAGGGGAATTTACAGAAGGCGTTCCAGAGTCAGAAGGGTCAAGCAGATAAGAGACGGTCCGTGGAATGGAAGTTTCGGCCAGGGGATCTAGTCTGGGTGTCCACACGTCACTTGACCCTGAAGCAGCCATCTGCCAAACTGGGTCCCAGGTTTGTGGGCCCATTTTCCGTGACCAAGAAGATTAATAATGTTACTTATTCCATTGACCTTCCCACCAGCATGCGGGGGGTGAGGTCCTTCCACGTGTCCCTTCTTAAACCAGCAGTCCAGGTGGGTCCTACTCCTCCTCCTCCCGTGTTGGTGGATGCCCAACCCGAGTACGAAGTGGAGAAGATCATAGATTCACGTACTGTACAGAACTCGGTACAGTACCTCGTACATTGGAAGGGGTACGGGATTGAGGAGAGGCAATGGGTACCTAGGAACCGCATGCATGCGGACGAGTTAGTGAAGGAATTTCATGCTGTACATCCCGAGAAGCCTGGTGGGAGTTGTCCGGAGTCCACTCCTCGGGAGGGGGGTACTGTGAGGAAACGCGGAAAAGCCGCCGTCTCTCGAGGTGAGGCGGCTGTTTCCGCGTCCAGCATGGCGTCACAACGCGGAAAAAACGCCGCATGCCGCATGGGCAGTGCGGCGGAATCCGCATTGGTAACGGCGGAATCCACATCAGAGGCGACCCCCGCATTAGATACATTGCAAAACAGTACTGGTGTGGCTGGGACTGATAGTCCACCAAGATTCAGACTTACACGCGCGCGAGCACAGAGGCAGAGTTTAAATAGCAGTTAGAAGGGTGTCGGCTGACCAGCTGGGTCAGCTGACAAATTCCACTGCTCCCATTGGACCAGCAATTAGGGAGGTCCTGGAAAGGTCCTAGAGTATATATACTGCTGGTTGTTCACTTGCTCCTTGTCTGGCGTTGCGTTCACATATGTGGGAGCACCCAGATCCGTAGTTAGATCCGTTAGTGTGCCGGGACCAGCTGGAGCTGTAATCCTACACTAAGCTAGATTCTGTTGATAGCTAAAGTACTAGTTTGATTGTGATTATCTGTTATGACGTTTGCCTGCCTTGACTATCCTCCTGAACTCAGATCTTGCACCTCGATATTTCTGATACTCTGTTGCCGAACCCCGGCTCGTTCCTTGACTCTGCTTCTGCCTCCTGATTTTTGTACCCCGATATTTCTGATACCCCGTTGCTGAACCCTGCCTGTACTTTGACTCTGCCTTTGCCTCCTGATCCTGTACTTTATCTGTCCGTGTGTGTACGACCTGGCTTGTCCGACTTTGAGAACCGACCTTACCGTTAGAGGCGGTTCCTCGCTCTGTTAGCGATCCTTCCTCCTGAGGGTCACTTTCAGATATCCCTTCCTACTGTCAGTCTGACTCCTCCCGTCTTGGAGAGCTCAGGTCTGCGGAAGGAATCTGTGCAGTACTCCTTACTGCATTGAGGCCTTGTCCTCTTAGTGTTACAGTTACACCAAACACTACACTCTACTCGGGTGATCAGAGGTTAGTTTGTATATCGGATTATCGGTGAGACTGCAGTTCACTTATAATCTGGTATATATCTGTATTTCCGGTGATACTGCAGATCACCGGTAATCAGATACTCTCTGCGCCCACCGATCGTTACAATCTCCTGGTTTTCCCGGTAGAATTCCCGTTAGCTTGGGCAGTCGGGGCCAGTAGGAGCAGGTGCAGAACACCCGCGTGCACCCAAGTTGCACTCCC
The DNA here is from genome assembly GCF_040937935.1 of Hyperolius riggenbachi. Classification (NCBI taxonomy): domain Eukaryota; kingdom Metazoa; phylum Chordata; class Amphibia; order Anura; family Hyperoliidae; genus Hyperolius; species Hyperolius riggenbachi. The sequence continues at coordinate 96,580,459 of NC_090647.1, forward strand.
GCGGCTGAGAGCAATTTACGCCTGCACGGTAGTACTGTGCAGGCACAAAGCGCTCCCAGCGATGGCCCCTACTGGCCAAGCTAACTAAGCTTCTACCAGGCAAACCAGGAGGTGGAGGACAGTGTGGGAGGGATCGGTATGGAGAGGGCTGGAGGAAGCCCCCATCTGTATATAACTTTTATATCCTTACATCTCAGGATTATTTTATAGCGGACCCAAACCAAACATTTTTTTAATTCAAAATATTTAGTTGCACCACTCTGACACATTCAAAGATAAATAAACACTCCTTCAAGCCTATGAGCATTTTAGTACATGCTTTTTACCCTTCTGTTTCCATAACTAGGGTTATACAGGTGGCAGCCATTAGCAATTCCTCCATTGCCGGACACCACCTACTCCCCCAGTTTGCCGGATTCTGTCCAGGCAATATAAAAGGAGGGGAGGGGTTCCTCCAATAAATGTAAAATATTTTATATTTGTCATCATGCAGCTGAAAAAAAGGCTGCTATTTATTATTATAATTCAGAAAATAGTTTTTATTTCTGAAATCTTGTATTTTTAATTTGGGTCCACTTTAAGGACCACTGTCACAAAAATCTTAAAATGTAGAATCTATATATAAACACATACAATTAAGAAATATGTTTCTTCCAGAGTAAAATGAGCCATACATTGATTTTCTCCTATGTTGCTGTCACTTACAGTAAGTAGTAGAGATCTGACAGATCCTACAGGTTTTGGACTAGCCCATCTCCCCATAGGGGGTTCTCATGGTTTTCTTTCTTTTCAAAAACACTTAGTGAATGGCAGTTGCTCCGTCCAGCTGCTGTCAGTTATAACTGAAAGGACAAACTGATGTGTAAAGTAATGGCCTTGTGTCCCTATGGCTGAAGCGATATTACTGGTCAACTGCTGATGAATGCTGACCTGGAATTTGTTAAGGGGTCATCACCATTTTTAAAATGGAGGACGGAAAATTCTATTGATCACAGTGGACAAAAAGGATGCAGGAGAGGAGAAGCAGATTGTAAAGCAGACTACGCAGGAGATAAGTATGACGTTTGTATGTTTATTTTCACTTTTTTTCTTCAGTTCAGGTATGCTTTAAAGAGAATCTGTATTGTTAAAATCGCACAAAAGTAAACATACCAGTGCGTTAGGGGACATGTCCTATTGCCCTCTGTCACAATTTCACCGCTCCCCGCCGCATTAAAAGTGGTTAAAAACAGTTTTAAAAAGTTTGTTTATAAACAAACAAAATGGCCACCAAAACAGGAAGTAGGTTGATGTACAGTATGTCCACACATAGAAAATACATCCATACACAAGTAGGCTGTATACAGCCTTCCTTTTTAATCTTAAGAGATCATTTGTGTGTTTCTTTCCCCCTGCAGCTATCTTCCACTGAAGTTTCAGGCTGCTTGTTTCTTCCTGCAAACTGCTTGTTTCTTCCTGCAAACAGCTTTGCCCTTGTCTGTAATTCCTCCATATGTGAAAGCCCAGCCAGCTCAGAGGACGATTTATCCAGCTTGTAAAAGATAAGAGAGAAGAGAGAAGCTGCCCTAATCTAAATAACACACAGGCAGTGTGCAGAGAAGGGGCCTGGAAAGGTGAGTTCATAGCAGAACCACAACACTGAAGAACTTGGCAGCCTTCCAGACACAGGCCGACAAGTCTGACAGGGGAAAGATACATTGATTTATTACAGAGACTGTGATAGTAGAAAGTGCTGCAGTAAGCCAGAACACATTAGAATAGCTTTTGGAACTCGTAGGATGATAAAAAAACAGGATGCAATTTTTGTTACGGAGTCTCTTTAACAAAGTAATTTAGCCAGTACAATGAGCCATCCAAACAAAGCAAAAACAGTAACCTATGGCAACCAAACATCAGTCTGTCTTTTGTTATAACTTCCTGAAAGGTAAATTCTAATTGGTTGGTACAGATTATTATGCTTTACACATTGGTGCTGCATTCACACACAAGCCTAGGATTCCTTTAATTATAAATGTAAAGAAACACTATATAGCAATTATAATTTGATATAAATAATGGACCAGAACTAGGATTTCTGAAGATAATTAAAGGTAAAACAGTGAATGCAACAAATAGCATCCAACATCTTTCGGCGGTGTCAGCTGGCTGCCTCGGTAGAGCAGCTAATTTGTAAACACCGGATGTTAACCCTATGTCTGCTTCCATTAAAAAAGCAGGAAGTTGACACAATGAAGATTTATTGCAGGATTTGTATCAGCTGTAACAAAGAAATGTCTTTTAGGCTGTTTTCACAGTGGGACGTTACAAGCGCACGTTAGAGCAGCCTGTAACGCAGCCCAACTCACAGTAATGAAAAATCAATAGATTGTTCACAGTGCCCACGTTGCGTTACATTGTAATGCTGCATGTCAAGAGAACGTACTGCATGCAGTACTTTATACGCGGCTAAGCCGCGTTACACTGCTTGCACATGCTCAGTAATGTTGGGGAGGAGGGGAGAGCGGCCAGGCACATGGCTAAATAATATTCACTGCACTTTGTGACGTGTGCAGTGTTTACTTCCTGGAGCGGCCACTCTGTGCGGCAATTGGCTGGCGGGACCACGTGATGCCGCATGCGTCCAAGAGTAGGCATCACGGCATCACGGACGCCAGCGTGAGCTGCACAACACGGCTCGCTCTGACGTCCACATCCAACACCACCAGGCATTGCGTTAGGGGCACGTCATGCGACCATAACGTCCCCTAAAACGCAACGTCCTGGTGTGAAAGTAGCCTAAAGGTTATTATGCTGTTGCTTATCTTTTAGAGCAGAGAGGAAGTTCTGAGTTCAGATCCACTATAAATGCTGATGGCTTATTGCTAAAATTATGTGTGAAGACACCTTGCAAGCAAAGACTATATTTAGCAACAGCTACAAATACCATACAACTTTTTTTTTTCTTTTTATAGAAATCCATAGTGGGGGAAGCTGTCAGAGGCAGTAATATACACATAAAAAAAACAAAAACAAAAACCATGAAGAAGAGCCTATCACTTGCTAAAACATAACTTTTAATGGTACTTATCCGTTAGCCGGGTGCATCCGGCAGGTGGCGCTAATTACTATTCCCCCTCCAGGCTGCCGTGGATAGTAGGGAAAGATGTAACTCTGGTGGAGTTTTGTCGCCACCTAGAGGATGCGCCCGGCTAACGGATAAATACCCTTTTAATAATAATACAAAAAAAAAGTGCTGCCTACTCTGTGATAGTTTGATCATTGATGAAGGATCAACCAAGGAGTGGGAGAAAGGGTCTGTCGTATAACAACCCTCAGTCAACTGTTTTAACTGTCCCGATTGGGTCCACTCTACTGCCCAGGGGACTTGTGCCTATGTAGTAGAGCGGACCCGATCGGGCCGGCTATTTTCACCTGAGCCAATTGGAAATACTGTGCCTGTGCAGGAGTGCAGATTGTAAATATTGTCACGTGCTTCTGCACAGTACACTTCGGACCACGTGGAGGTGATTGACAGCGTTGCTTGCGCAGGTGCAGTAGAGGACGACCTGGAGGTCGTCCTGCCCAACGTCGGGGACCAGGAGCCAGCGGCTGAGAGCAGAGCTGTGGTGAGGGACATAGCGACTGCCAGGGGCTGGAGGAAGCCCCAGGTAAGTAGTACCGGGGTAGCATCATTTGATTGACGACTCCTTTAAAGAGAATCTGTATTGTTAAAATCACACAAAAGTAAACATACCAGTGCGTTAGGGGACATCTCCTATTACCCTCTGTCACAATTTTGCTGCTCCCCGCTGCGTTAAAAGTGGTTAAAAACAGTTTTAAAAAGTTTGTTTATAAACAAACAAAATGGCCACCAAAACAGGAAGTAGGTTGATGTACAGTATGTCCACACATAGAAAATACATCCATACACAAGCAGGCTGTATACACCCTTCCTTTTGAATCTCAAGAGATCATTTGTGTGTTTCTTTCCCCCTGCAGTTCTCATGCACTGAAGTTTCAGGCTGCTCGTTTCTTCCTGCAAACAGCTTTGCCCTTGTCTGTAATTCTTCAGTATGTGAAAGCCCAGCCAGCTCAGAGGACGATTTATCCAAGCTTGTAAAAGATAAGAGAGAAGAGAGAAGCTGCTCTAATCTAAATAACACACAGGCAGTGTGCATAGAGGGGCCTGGAAGGGGAAGTTCATAGCAGAACCACAACACTGAAGAACTTGGCAGCCTTCCAGACACAGGCCGACAAGTCTGACAAGAGAGAGATAAGTTGATTTATTACAGAGACAGTGATAGTATAAAGTGCTGCAGTAAGCCAGAGCACATAAGAATAGCTTTTGGAACTTGTAGGATGATAAAAAACAGGATGCAATTTTTGTTACGGAGTCTCTTTAAGGTGACATGTACCTCTCCTTTCTTGTGAGCACATGTACTGTAAAACACTTCACTGTAAAATGCATGTAATTTTGCAGCAGATTTATTCAGATTATATGCTTAAATGAGATTAAATTCTAGGAAATAGTTAGGAAGAGGCAAACATTAGATTTGCTAATTACTAAAGCTTTATTAAGAGGTGGGGGAGATAAAAATTCCACTGTCAAAATCAGTAAGAAATGTTTACCATGCAGCCTATAGGGCCACATAAGGGCGGTGGTGATTAGTAATTGATGGAATTCTCCGCTCTGAAGCTGAAATGATCTATTTATTTTTTCATAACGGGATCTCCAATCAGTGTTTCTCACGGAATTGCTATTTTAGCCCCTTCCCATTGCTCACATGTAACATTATTATAAGACCTCTCCAGGGAACACTCTGGGGACAAAAATGAATTAAACAACACAAACATGTTCTGCATTTTCCGAGAAGATGAGACGACGCAGTGAACGTTTCATACAACGCTAAACAGGAGAAGCGGCAGAAGAGTGCCTCAAACTATAGACCTCGTATAAACAAGAATTCTGGATAGCCATCAGCAATCATGCACTGCTATCACAAGGCAAACTATTGTTCTGTACTACCATTGCCAATGCTGTTTATGTTGTTTGAATATGAAATTCTCATCACAGATGCCTGCTGAAGCATGGAAGAATCTTATCACCGTATTTGAGGAAATCTGCGCAGCGTGCAGATGGAAGAATCAGACAAAAACTTCTGTATAGAAAGAACTGCTAAAACCTACAATAATAACAAATCACATTTTGTTTTTTCACTTTAACCTTGTGGATACTAGTGCTCAATCGTATCTGGTTGTAACTTTAACCACTATTGTGGTTAAAGAGGAACTCCAGTGAAAATAATGTAATAAAAAAAGTGCTTCATTTTTACAATAATTATGTATAAATGATTTAGTCAGTGTTTGCCCATTGTAAAATCTTTCCTCTCCCTGATTTACATTCTGACATTTATCACATGGTGACATTTTTACTGCTGGCAGGTGACATCACTGGAAGTAGCTGCTGCTTGCTTTTTTGGCAGTTGGAAACAGCTGTAAACAGCTATTTCCCACAACGCAACGAGGTTTACAGACAGGAAACTGCCAGGACCATGGTCCTCACAGTTTCCTGTGGGAGGGGTTTCACCACAATATCAGCCATACAGAGCTCCCTGATGAGAGCCCCCTGATGATCCGTTTTTGTAAAAAGGAATAGATTTCTCATGTAAAAAGGGGTATCAGCTACTGATTGGGATGAAGTTCAATTCTTGGTCACTGTTTCTTTTTAAGTTCGCTAAAAACATCTGACCTGAGAAGGATATGGAGGCTGCCATATGTATTTCCTTTTAAACTTTTCCTTTTAAACATTTTCTGAACTATTCCAGCACAGTATCAGCCCCTTTAGATCAAAGTGTTGGACTAAGTCCCCATCCTCTGCCACTGGGCCATGTAACTTCAATATTATGTGGGTGCATTTGAGGTTGCATTTGAGGTGTCACTGTATGTGGATCAAATTGTTGGAAAAAGTGCACTCTGGGATATGTAGTCCATAAATGGGAGAACATATTTGTGCTTGCATCCACTGATTACAATGATTACAGCTCCCAGCATGCATTGCAACACGCACGCTCAAGACTCTGCGGCAGATGCGGTTGGTCTGTGGAGAATATGGCGAAGCCCAAGTGGAGCCATCAGCGTGACGCGGTCTTAAAGTGGTTAAAAAAGAATCGGACAGATAGCGTATCACCACATATTAAAGTGCCCTCTACCAATCCCACAAGGTTAAGGTTAAGAACTAGTTCAGATTGGTCTGAACTAGCTACCCATGGCAGCCCTGCGTCTCGTTACAAATGATTTTCTGCAAGCTTTCTTTCAGTGGCACTTCCTGGAGTGTGGCGTTTTTCATCCCCACAGATGGACACCTAATTGTGGCGGTAAATGATCCTGAAAGAAACCTGTTGCTTCCAGGATCAGCTAAGCACCAGGCAGACTACGGCAAAAATTGGGATCGAAAAGAGGCATTTGCACAACCAACGGTAAACTGCGGTAAGCAATCATACTGACAGCTTTCCGTACATCTGAAATGTTTGGGAAAATCGTAGTTTGCCATAGCTGCACAATTGTAATTTTTTTCATAATTTTCACAAAGGGGAATTTATATTTAAAAAGTACCTGAAGTGAAAATACATTTATGAGATATAAAGTAACTAGAACATAGAACTAATTTTTAAGACAGCTTTCTAAACATCGGCTTTGACAAATCTGCGTTGTGGAGCTGCAAAACAGAGCTAATGAGCCTTTGAACCTTTCAACACTAATACCATATCAGAAGCCTTTTCTCACTCAGATAAAACTCTGTTGCCCTCCATTTACTTTTCAGAAACCAGACTGAATTTGGCAAACTGTTCTTCAAGCTCATTTGCATAGATAACTAATCTAGTTTCTTAACACTTGTTGTACTGGAAAACAGACAGGGACTTCAGTCAACTTCTTAAGGTGCCCATTAACAGTACAATCTTCCAAATGATCAACCATATGATCGATTGGATCGGGTAACATTAATGATGGTGATCGACAACAAACTATCATTCTATTGATTGTTCGTCTGATCGGGTTTACCTATAATTTCCCCTCCGTTGGGGGCCCAAATGATTGTTTACGATCAATTGGAATGATCAGATCCAATGGTCAATCATTTGGGAAATTGGATCACTAATGGCCACCTGTAGTACCACTAGCACTATATGTAGCTATATGTATCCGATGCCACATGTCAAGTTGCTTTTAAAACATGTGTTATCTGAAAGCTATGCTAAATACATATTTGCCTTCTTAAAACGATTTGAAATTATCAAGCTCTGTGTGATCAGGAAGGAGCTCCCATAATGCATCACTTCTGAATATGCAAATCATTCCATTGGTGTAGAACTATTGATGGGTGATCAAATCTAGGCTGTTGTGAAACATTCCTTCTCTCACCTAAGGAACATTGCAAGGATTATGCACCTTAAACCTCCAGCGGATCTTCCAACCCATGCCTTCATCACGTCAAGTCTGGACTACTGCAATGTTCTCTATACAGTCCTATACAGGGGCGGGACGGGCAGTCAAAGTCTCGCGATATGCGTGGCCACGCACGTAGGATCAGATACCACGCTGTAGTCAGCGTGGTGATCAGTCCCACCACCCGGAAGTCAAGGAAGGCTGGGCGCTGTCAAGGCAACCTAATAAACACACATAATGCTAGTACACATACCAGAGGGAAAGCAAGAGGGCACACAGGAAAGAGCCCTAATGACCATGCGCACTCTGCGGGTCATTAGGGCTCTTTCCTGTGTGCCCTCTTGCTTTCCCTCTGGTATGCGTACTAGCATTATGTGAGTTTATTAGGTTGCCTTGACAGCGCCCAGCCTTCCTTGACTTCCGGGTGGTGGGACGGATCACCACGCTGACTACAGCGTGGTATCTGATCCTACGTGCGTGGCCACGCATACCGCGAGACTTTGACTGCCCGTCCCGCCCCCCTATTACGCAATCCCTTCATAGGCTGATGGCGCTGGCGTCTTCGTATGCCCAGTTAAAGCCGCAGTCGGCGGCGAATCACGAAGGCTCTCTCCAGGCCACACCGCGCTTCCAGTATACCCCTCTGACTTTGGTAAGCCTTGTTCACCTCTGGCATTCAGCACACATTACGGGCATTCTAAGCTGGCTCCGTCCAGCCTCCTATCACTTCGTTTCTGGCTTGCTGCGCTATTCCTCACTCCTTCACGCTTTCTCACTTCACTGGGTCACTTCTTTTCATTCACTGCATCTAGTTTCCACATCCTCTTCTCCCCTTCAGATGGGATTATTTTGAGCATGAGCACTAGCACTTTAGCTTGCTGAAGCAGAGCGGTGGTATTTATTCATTATTTATTATATACTATAGTTGGAAGTTTAACATTCATTGCATGTGTATCATGATATTATAGAGATTGGTGTGTTTCCTGGATTTTACATTTTAATTGATTTTATTATTGGAACCTAAATTGTTATACAATAAAGCTTTTGTTATCTTGTTAACTATATGTGGTGCGGTCTTTATGGGGATAAGTCTTTAAGTTGGTTGATTGACGGGAGTAGAGGCAGAGCTACTGGCTAAAGCTCTGCCTCTACAGGAAGCGCTGCGCAAATATCCCCCCAAGGATTTTGGGGGGTTTAATAGTGATTCCAGCTCTGGGGATGCAGTGTTTTAGGTAGGACATTAGTGCTTATCACGTTAGTTAAGTAAAAACATGTTTTTTTTGAGAATTCAGAGTCTCTTTAAGATTGACTTATTGACATTCAACTCCTTGTACAATTGGGGCCCTGGATATTTGAATTGCATCACCCCCCCCCCCCCCCCACAACTTTAGATCAAAAGTATGTAATAACTTGGTCACCCCCACAGTCCACCTCAAAACCTTTGGAGACAGAGCCTTCTGTTATGCTGCTCCTACACTTTGGAACTCCCTGCCACACCCAGTCAGGACAACTCCATCCCTGGAAGCATTTATGTCCAAACTGAAAAACCACTTGTTTAGTCTGGCATTTATAAATACCTGACTACCTCCTCTGTAACACAGTCCAGCCTGCAACCCTGTATTGATCTAAGACATAGCTATGCGCTTTGAGTCCTATGGGAGAAATGTTATTATATTGTATTGTATTGATTATTGTTAGGAAACATATTCATTTATTCACGCAGGAAACATTTATACGACAGATGATATTTAACTGCAGGAATAACATTAGAGGCAGTAATACTTTCATTAGTTAAGTATTGTACAAGTTAATCTTGTTACAGTGTGATAATACAAGCTGACGACAGATGTAATAGTAACCATTGACTGCAGTGAACTTGAAGTGCCATTAGAGGAATACAGAAGTCTTCCTGTTAGAGAGAATTAGCCTTCATGTCATTTCCGCAGCGCTTTCCATTTAGATTATTCACACTTCTTCCTCGGATGCTGTAGAGATATTGAGACAGCCAGGAGAGGAAAAGTCATAATGAATTCTCTGAACTAAAATTCATCTTTAGCTGGTTTACACTGCCAGAGCTTTTTCTAAGTGCTTGCAATTTGAAAAGCTCTTGCTAATGTAATGCTATGGGTGTGATCTTACTTGAGCGACGGGATTTTATTAAAATCACCCACAGCATTGCATTAGCAAGAGATTTTCAAATCACTAGCGCATAAAGTCTATGGTGGCTTTCACACCGACGCGGTGTGGTGCAATGTGACGGAAGTGATGTTTTTGCCACATTCCCAATGCTAGAGCAAATCTACGTTACTGTGCGGTACTGCGGCAACTTGTTGTGGACCAGAAGTCACTGACGCTCAACTTCCTGTGTCCCAAGCGATCATATCCGCAGAAGCAAATTGCTAAAATACTCCTCTGTGCATGCGAAACACGTAAAATTTGCATCGGGTTTACAGACACAAACGTCGGCATGGATTGGCTTATTGACATTCAGGCGACGCGTGTGTGTATGTAAACCCGATGCAAGTTTTACATGTTGCGCATGCACAGAGGTGTATTTTAGCAATTTGCTTCTGTGGACATGATCGCTTGGGACACAGGAAGTGAGTGTCACTTCCTGCTTGGCCGGCTGCCAGACAGTGATTACTGTGTACTAATCGTGGTAACGTGGAAATCCTGAAGGCCTGTTTTGGGCGGTGCTGTGTGGTCCCTGGGCCACACCGCTACCACAAAACCTCAGTGTGAAACCGGCCTGAAGTGAAAAAAAAGAAGGATACCTATGGAGAGGGAAGACTCTGGGTCCTATAGAGCTTTTCTGTTCCTCTCACGGTCCTTTTTCTCTATCGCTGTCACCGTCATTTCAATCTGCCGCCATGGGAGGCTTCAGAAGCCTGAGTGCTCCCGAAGACAGGTGACTCTGTACTGTGCAGACGCGAGTGTGCATTCATGTGTGCTCATGCATGTTCGCTCCCTTTCAAAGCCTCTCATGGTGGCACAGAGCAATATTCAATCCATTGGTCTAATACTGCTAATGGGTCAAACTTGCTTTAAAAAGTGCTGGCAGTGTGAACCAGCCCTTACCCACTTGTGTATCAGCAGTTACTGGCCCCTTAAGTATCAGAGACAGCTGGTACAAAAACTAGGGCTCACTGATGTCAGGCCTCACAGACCCGTCACTGAAGCCCACTCGTTCCGCCATGGCTATGACAGCAGAGCTCCATGAGCCGGTCCAGAGCCAATTTCATTGGCTCCTGACCATGTGATCACTGTAAACCGATGTGATTGGCTCACTGAGCTATGCTGTAATACGAAAGCAGGGCGAGTGGGCTGTAGTGGTGGGAGAACGTCAGGGGAGTGGCGGGAGAGCGGTGGGATGGGAGGTAGTGGGAGGAACGTGCAGCGAAATAACTTAAATCTACGCTGTGGCAGGGATAACAGGACCCAAACAGGGCGTAGATTTCAATTAGCATTGTCCGGAAGCGGTTAAAGCAAGCTTGAAATGGAAATCACAGAAACAAGTTACTACTGATAGGCGCACAAAGGGGTATATTTATGGCGCATTTATTTTGCAAATACCCATATTGGCACTTTCAGCATATGTACTGATGCATAGTGAGGGACATCGCAAGTGCCGCACTGCACAAAATCTGGCAAACTTCTTTGTCAGTTACAAGCTGGTGAGATGAGGCCTGCAGCTGTTTTCTGCTGATGTAATCACTAATGCTGCTCATTGAACAACATTGTTGAATCTGTTTTATCACTTTGGCCTGCTATCAATGTCCCTGGGTTGCCATAGCAAGCTGAATTTCAGCAGGCTGGGAGCTGCCTTCAGCAGCACACTCTGACTGCTTTCACATATACCAGAACAGGTGGAGAATCCATGGGATGCTAATGTTACGTCGCATCATTTCACACAGAGACCGGTGATGTGCGGACCCTAAAATGATCAGCTACTCTGATGCTGCTGATTACACCTTGGGCCCTTTCTTAATAAAGCAAAATGCACAGAAACAAAAGTTTCAGAGTGCAGTAAAAAAATTCAAAATTAATTTTGTGGCACTTCAAAAATAGGCCATTAAGGTGTCCATACACTTATTGATTTTCCTAACGCATTACATCACAATGATGAAGTCAGAGTCCCAACATCATGGCTGTCCATTCATAAATTAGCAGTCAGTCAATATTGCTTTCTGAAATACATTTTTCAGTTCATGTCCCTGCTTGCAATCATTATTCTCTAGGCATACTGTTACATTCCTGAGGATCATGGCTGGCACTCCCATGGGATTGGACAAGTGATCTGGCGAGACAACACCAATAGAAGATTTCCACAGCGGTCTTCTAGTCAGGGTTTGTGAAGGTTTCAATCACAGCCGGTCTTCTGAAGGTGCAGAGAACAGCTTGGCTAAAGCTCTTCTGCATTTCCCTTCCCTAGCAGGGTAAAGTAGAAAATCTAGTATAGCATGAAAAAGGGCGCAGGAGCCCTTTCAGAAAAAATGGTGGCACCATAGGTGGCTATAATTAAATCCGCATTTTGTGTCATGAAAGGGAAATTTGGGCCCACAGTGGCGGCTGCTAGCAGGTTCCTCAGGGCACCAATATTTACCTTCTTTGCCACTAATCGCAGACTTTATAATAGCCAAAATATGCAGCTATGAAGGTGAATTTCAGTGCTTGATTAGGTGGGGTGTTAGCTTTTGGAGGGGGTATTTAGGGTTTGGCTCCACCAGGGGGGGTTAGGTTTAGGCACCATGGGACGGGGGGGGGGTGCGGTTCTTAGGGTTAGGCACCACCAGGAGTGGTATAGGCTTCCCACCAGGGGAAGTCTTAGGGTTAGGCACCACCAGGGGGGTCTTAGGGTTAGGCACCACCCGGGGGGGGTCTTAGGGTTAGGCACCACCAGGGAAGGGTTCTGTGTGAGAGTAGGGTTAGGTTTAGCCATAGTAAAATATCTGTAAATATTACCAATATTTTACTATCAAAATCCAGTAGTAGAATATCGCTAACTTTGGCGATATTTTACTGGTGGCAATCCCCCAGTGTCGGACTGGGAAGTGGAAAAACTGAGGAAATCCACCTGCTGGCCAATCAGTATGTATGTACATATATATATATATATATATATATATATATATATATATATATATATATATACAAAAGATTAGAGTACCAGGCACTCGGTAAAACCCAAAATGTGTCAGTACAGAACTGCAGCCTTACAGCAGTTTCATGGACTTCCGCTTCCTCAGAGGCCCAAGGATTTTACTGAGTGCCTGGTACTTTCATCTTTTGTATGATTGTATCAAGGCATTTTTCTCAATTGTGAGCACAGGTGAATTGGCTCTATGTGTACTACAGCTTGACATATCTTGTGCCAGCAGCTTATATCTACTTGTGAATATAAATCTCTAAATTTCATTTTACTACATGCATCTTTATGAATATTTGTCACGCTGCCTTGCAAAACCGCTAAAGGAACGATGTTGTTTGCCGGCTGTGTTTGTTATTAACTAACTCGATCTGTAACAAGGCAGACAATGAACTGCACCCTGTGGACTTGTTTATAAAGTTATCCACAGACTTGGAATGTGTCTCCTGTGACATCCTCTGCCAGACACCCTGATGTTCTACAGCTACCAAAGTCACCACAAGACAGGATGTATTGATTTATTTATACTTGGAGACAGCTATCAGCCAGCTCCTTACAAAACAACATGCCTTCACTCCCCATCAGCTGTAAGAGTTCTGAAGGAAGCAGAAATAAGGATCAGGCAAGCCTTTGAACGGGTAGCTGATGATGTTTTGCACAGCACACACTAAACATAGAAACTGCAAGAAAAGGAAAGGCAGCAACACAAAATGGAAATTAGGGGATTACACGAAGACATGAATCATATTGGAAGACATATTATTGATACCAGAGATACACTAATTAAAGCAGCAGGGACAGCTATACTATCCTAGAAAAAACACATATATAAGTAGATAAATACTTGTTCTACTTACATAAAATATGTATTGCACTGTTTACATTTTGATTTCAGTGAATTTTATATAGTAAATAAAGAGAAAACTGTTCCTGGCATTTTCCATTTTTACTTCTTCTGACTGAAGCCAATCTGATGTCATTTCCTCCCTTACTCTTTTTTTTCTCCTAGAAACTGCACTGTCATATCTAGCTTGCTTTTGCAAACACGTGAGTACAGCATACATTGTATTTCAGCAGCTTTCCCCTTCCCAGGCTTGTGTCACACTGAACTGCCCTTAGCCAATCAGTGAGTAACAGAAATGTGAGAGAGTAGATGACAAGCTTCCCTTTTCTCAGCAATGTACCAAACAGAGCCAGGCTGACTGAGATAAGATTTATTACAGCTGAAACATTTATGATAAGATTGGAATGCCTGAAATGCAGGGTTGGGTTGCAGGCTGCATAATAGACACAGAGCAGTGGGTATACGGAATTTGATTTTGTGGCTGACAATCCCGCTTTAAACAGTTGAAATCCAGTGTATGTGAAATGCATTATCTGCCAAATATATTTTTTATGAATCATTATTGTGCTTGACTTAGTTTAGAAGCTATGTGCCCTCCCCTCTCTTATGGGGCTGGAGGAAGTACCGGGTAAGTATCAAATCTTTTACTTTGCCCATCTCAGGTTTCCTTTAAGCGCATAATGGTCAGCTTGTATAATTTTTTTTTAAGGCTGATTGGCCCCCTCACCCCCATACAAACAAGTGTGTAGTCTTGGCTAAGCCATGTCTACATACCTGCACAACTGTCAATGAGCAGACCAAACGATGGTTCTTGGATAGTTTTTTGCAGATTGGTGTTAGTACCTAGTTTATTGTCTAACTATAAAAAAAATCTGCTTAATTATTCTTGATTGATCACATGGGTTAAATTACAATATTTTAGGACAAGCGAAGTGACATTTGACATGATGAGATTGACATACAAATAACTAAGCTATGTTCCTTTTTTACTTTCTCTGCCTGAAAGAGTTAAAAATCATGTATGCAAGTGACAGTTTCTGTCTGGGTTAGGACCGGGTCGGACTATAGCGTAACCCTCACCGATAAACAATTACAGCTATAAAACACTTTCCTGGCAGAATATGGCTTCTGAGAGCAGAAAAGAGATAAAAAGGGAAATGCTTCATAGAATTTAGCTTTGGCATACTTCAATGAATGTGTTATTGAAAAGAGGTCATGAAACAGTAAAAACTTAAAAATTTGATTTAAATATAAAATAAAACTGTGGGAAAAAAGTCATTTTTAAGAGAAGGAGGATAGATACAATGGTTTATCTCATCATTTATTTTCCGCCTCAGATGTCCTTTAAGAAGGGATTTTGTAAGTGACTAAGCAAATAAGGGGCAAAGAAATTTGGGCCCTGGATTACTACTACTAGAATATTGTCAAATTTTTGTTTGTGTTTTAAATTTTAAGATTTTCGCGACAGTTCCTCTTTAAGTGGCTTTTCCTGCATTTTTAAATGTAAATTTTCTTTTTTGGGGGAAGAAAGGACTCTTGTCTATTATGCCATTCTGTAAGTGAACTAATTACACTATTTCTTCTGAAGTTTGATATTGAAATTTTGCAAAACAGCCAGCAATTAAGATTTCATTTACTTTTGTGAATGTGAATGACGGATGTCTGTAATCTGTATCATACACAGCTCCGCTCAGTTCTCCTCCAATAAACTGCTCTTATCCATCGCTAAGCCTATAGTGCATCAGGCTGTTTTTGTCCTGAAGAGGGTATCTGAAGAGTTTGTATTCTGGAATTATCAATCCCTTTGAAGCTCTGAGCTCTGCTCTCTCGTTCTTAAACCCATTCACTAAAATGATCAGATGAGCTCTTTAATAGAGACTGATGAAAATATTAGAAATGACTGAAAGTAAAAGCAATTTATGTGCGATGCTGTAGGAATAGACAAAAAGATGGACAGATTAAAGGCTCAGCTGAATCTACAGTGCAGCAATCAGATGCAGCTGGCAGTTAAAATGCTGGACCCAGTGTACGAAGTACTAGATTGTAGTACTGTTTCTCTTCCTGTCCTAGCAACCAATCAGCTTCTTTCTTTCCTGTCACTAGGACTAGTTATGAAATGTAATGACAGCACAAAAAGGATCTTAGGACAGGAACAGAAAATGTTGTTAAATGACAACTGACCAGAGAAGGATGTGGAGGCTGCCATATTTGTTTACGAATGGCCCAATCCCGTTGCGATGACGTCATTTTTCCGCGTGGGGAAGTTTAAAGAAGCGGCTTCAAACTTCCCCCAAGTGCCGGCGCTTGCAGGAACAGCAATAGACTCACCTTCGAATGAGTCCAACGCTGTCTTTGTCCATCTTTCACTGCATCCAGCTCCCTCTAGCCGCATACAGAACCGCTTTCTGTATTTCATGTGACATACAGGTTCCAGTATGTCACATGAAAGTAGGGAAGCAAAGCGATGCTGTACTGATAGAGGGAGCAGGAGGGGGAGTGGCTAGACGGACAGCGTTGGATTTGTGCTGGAGGTGAGTCCAGCTCAGTCCGGGACGGGGAGCAAACGGATGGCACATGGGGGTGCAAACAGGCACTAAGGGGATGGGGACAAACAGAGGCACATGGGGGGCAAACAGAGGCACAGAGGGGGGGACAAATGGAGGCACAGAGGGGGCAAACAGAGGCACTAAGGGGGAGATAAATGGAGGCACATGAGGGGCAAACAGAAGCACGGGGGGGGGGGACAAACAAGCACCGGGAGGGACAAACAAGCACAGAGGGAGGACAAACAGGCACAGAGGGGGACACTGGAGGCAAAGGGGGGCACTTAGGAGGCAAAGGGGGCAGAAACGGCATAGCGTTCCGACTTAAGAACAGATTCAGTTTAAGAACGAGCCTACAGTCCCTATCTCGTTTGTTAACCGGGGACTACATGTACCGGTTGCTTTGCAACCTGATGATCTTTCATGCATCAGTAGTGTCTGAGTCCCATACCTGAAACAAGCATGCAGCAAATGCAGTCAAACTTAAGTCAAACACCCGATCTGCCTGCTTGTTCTGAAGCCCACCCGCAGCGGAAGAGCAGTCTCCGACCGATCAGTCATGGAGGAGCCAGCGCAGGAACGACGAGACGAGGAAAGTAATGGAAAGGATCTACAAGACCCAGAGCCTTCCCCCTCCTAAGGTAAATATCTGCTTTTTTAATTTTTGGCTTCAGACTCTCTTTAGGGCCCGTTTCCACTTGTGCCACACGCGGCTGCGAGACATGCGGCGGCACTTCCGGGTCTGCGGGTACGCAGACCAATCCCATCAGCCGTGCCATGCACGGCTATGGGATCCGCAGCCTCCCGCACAACTTCGGATGGAAATGCCGGCCGAATCGCTAGCGCAAGAGATTCGGCTAACGGCGCTATTACTTCCTATGGCAGAGTTTCCCAGCGCGATTTGCCTGCACGGAAACTGTGCTGGTTCGGCCCGGTTTCCGCGCGAGTGGAAACGGGCCCTAAATCTAAGCATGATCTGAGCATGGTGGTGTAGGTAGTGGACAGCACCTTTGCCTTGCAGTGCTGGATCCCTGCTTCAAATCTGAGTCAACATACTACCTGCATATAATTTATATGATCTCTGTCTGTATGTGTGCGCGTTTCTTCTGGATATTCTGCTCTCCACTCACATTCCAAAAATATGCAGATAAGCTTCCCCTCCCACCCCCCAAAAAAGTATACATACGCTCTATAAATACAATATTGATAAATTAAATGCATGAATTAGAAGTGTGTTTAGGTGTCTTGGTGGGGGATTACTATTATGCTGAGCGTTCCTGTGAACCTACTGCTTCACTAACTCTATATTCGTTTTTAATTGTTCAACTTTTTTTTACACACTGCTCAATAACTGTTGAGAGTTGTGACATTTGTATTCAGTTATAGTTCAATATATAACATTTGTATGAACAGCGGTGCTGCTTCATAACTTGCTTTATATCTACCTGTTGAGCTCTGTTCATAAAACATCAAAGAAATGTGGCATTTTCTTATTAATTTTAATGTTTTCAGTGTCAATCTTACAATATTTATAAGGAAACAAAATGAAAAGTCACAAAAGGAATTGATAAATGCCGTCACTTGAAGGTTACCAGGCAGTTAAAGTCAGGTTCCTGAACTTTAAAAATATCATATATCTTCATGCTGAGGGTGGAAAAACATTTCTGACTATGTGAAGTCATATTTTATGGCCATTAATTATGAAACATAATTAAATCCACAACTGACTACCATTTACTAAATGGCGAAAACTTATAGTTGAATATTTTGTATGTCTAACTGATCCTGCAGCCCCATGGACCAAAAGATAATCAAGTGATTAGGGTGCAGGAAAAAGACATTAGTGGAATATCTGTAAAATTACTTATATTCTTCTACGTAAATCCAGTAGTAAAATATTGGTAATTTTTACCTGCTCAATAACTGCGGCTATTAACATGGGTGCCTAATGGCAGCGACCAAACTTACCCGGCGTCTACGGTGCCCAAAATAGTCCAGGGTCCCGATGTGGGCACAACCTCTGCATCCCCTATTGCTACTCCACTGCCTCAAAAGAGTAGTAGAATGGCTGGCACACAATGTAGGCAACTCTTGCAGTCATCCAGAGGGTGGTGTGAACTCTTGCAACTCAATGACAGACCAACCTAGACATGTATTCCTAATTCAGTCTAAACAACCATTCAAGCTCCCTCTTTCAAACAGTATTTTTAGTAGTAGTTTTGCAACATAGTTAATTTCTGGCAGGATGCACCATCATTAGGCATCTTTGTGCAAAACTACACGTATTTAGCCGTTTACAGAAGACCAAAAAAAAGAATGCCAATTTCTGAAATAAATTATATTTCCATGTTTCTTTGAACGTTTCACATTTAACACCTAGCATCCAAGACAACTGGAAAAAAAATTACCTCTAAGTAATTTGAGGCAGGAAAGTAATCAAAAATGTTTCCGATCTAAAAACTCAAGGGCAACATTGAGCCTATATTCTATATTGCCTTGTGCTGAAAATGGTAAACACCATGAGATCAAAGGTTTCCTTTGGTGTATGGTTCTAAAATTCTTCTTTAGAAGAGGAGTGTTCTGTTTATGAAAACTGAAGACCGACAGATGTGCCGACATTATCTTCAGTTTGTTCTGTCGTGTGTCTACAAGTACATTTCTTTTATGTAGGCTTTGTAGGAATTACATCTCAATACTTATGAGCAAACGGCCATGCTGTCAAAGATCCTTTTTTAAAATGTCACTGTCCTGCTCAGTGTTTATTAATTCTGCATGTATTTGTATCATGCGCAAAGATGGCTACTTTACTCCGTATTACATCTCCTAGATCATTAATAAATACATTGAAAATTATTGGACCTATTGTTCTGTTCATTGTCATTAGTTACCGTACATGCTTTGATGCTCAGTGATAAAGTTAGATTCAACCTCTAATACTGTGGCTGTGGTTTTATGAATCATTTATCTGACGGCCGCCACTAGTGAAGGGCAAATCCCAGGTGGAATTATATATCTTTTGACTTTTAAGTCTTAGTATATAAAGTCATGTGATAACTACCATATTCAAAATCCGATGTCTGTGAAATTCTAAGCTTTAATGTGCATGTCTTATCTGATTAGGAGTGATATGTCATTAGTTCATTTGCTTTTAATAAAAAATGATTGAAACAGAAAAGGATTGGACCTAAAACTGACCCTTGCGGTACCCCACTGTTAACACTTTCCCATTTTGAATATGATGAATTTACCTTTCAGTGTTGGCCATACATACAGTGCTGCATGGGACAAAAGACCATTGACCATACAATTATATTTGCAGGGAAAGCAGGACATAGCACATAATCACTCAGGGAACCCCAGTAACTGTTGCTATGGGGCTTATTGATTTTAGCCCCTCTGGTCCTTTGGATTATGTAACACCTGTATTAACATCATCCATGCAGACACTGTTTAATAGCAAGTGAGATATGGCACACACTATTTTCACTCCTAATGAAGGCAGCAAAAAATACAAAATAACGTTGATTTGAAATGGTAACATTTCATTAATTAAGATGTTAATTTGATGAAATCTGTAGTGACCACTTTCCAAAAAGAAAAAAAAAGTCTCAAGATATATTTAGAAACTCTATAAGCGCAAGCACTGCCGTTTGTTAAACTAAAAGTGCTAACCAATGAAGCAATGTAATAGCCTTTTTTTCTTAATCTCCCTTTAATAAATTGGAAAGAGGCTAATTTTAATCAGGCAGATGGTTTCTGCGGAGAACGTTCAAGTGAATGCAGAAACATTTAATCAAACTTCAGAACACCAACACTGATCACATTTTTCCACAGTGTTGTATAAATTAAAACTGAAAAAGGTGTTAATCTTTTTTTCCCGTCCTTTGTAAAGAACGTTGATTTATGTTTTAGGAATTGCTTTTTTCAAAGACAAGGGAGAATGATCAGAGGAGATTTGTATCCCGAGTAGCTGATCACAAGGCAGACAGTTATCTTCACTCAGAGCCGGGACCCACGAGAAGCGATCAAAAAGCTTTACAACAGTGGAAGCCTATGAGCAAAGCAGGATCATCCACCGGGCAACTTAGGCAGGTGCCTGGGACCTATTGGGTGTCAAGGGGCCCACATGCCACCTTCTCTGACCCCTCTCCATTTCAGCTTACCAAATGAACCACAAGAAGGTGCCAAATCTACAACCTGGTAGCCGGAAAAAAAGGGCGCCGGCTGAGGGTGGACAAAAAGGGCGCCGCCATAGACTCTAATGCAATTATCATTAATACGGTGAAAAAAGCATAAAAAAGGGCGCTGTGATAAATGTCGTTAACAACATTAGAGCATTAAAGTTTTTGAAGTATGTTATCATTTTAAAAGCTTGCAACGTTATCGTTTTTATCATATTATTTTGTTTGTATGTACAGATTTATGTTATCAGAGATATTATCTTTTCTATGTGTAAAAGAGTGTTTCTGCAGGGGGAGTGGTTAGGGTTAGGCAACACCAGGGGGGAGTGGTTAGGGTTAGGCACCACCCGGGTGCTGGTTAGTTTAAGGCAACACCAAGGGGGTGGTTAGAGTTAGGCACCACCAGGGGGGGTGGTTAGGGTTAGGTACCACCGGCGGGTGGTTAGGGTTAGGCACCACCGGGGGGTGGTTAGGCACCACAAGGGGGTGGTTAGGGTTAGGCACCACTGGGGGGGGTTAGGGTTAGGCACCACCGGGGGGTGGTTAGGGTTAGGCACCACCGGGGGGTGGTTAGGGTTAGGCACCACCGGGGGGTGGTTAGGGTTAGGCACCACCGGAGGGTGGTTAGTAGGCAACACTGGGGGAGGGTTAGGGTTAGGCACCACCGGGGGGTGGTTAGGGTTAGGTACCACTGGGGGGGTGGTTAGGGTTAAGCGCCACTAGGGGAGTGGTTAGTTTTAGGCACCACCAGGGGAGGGTTCTGTGTCAGAACAGGGTTGGATTAAGCTGTATTGTTAAATTAAGTAACAATTTTTAACGTTAATATCTTTTCGATATTATTTCCCGTCAGATTTCGTTATCCACCAGTGCCATTTTGTTTCCGGGCCCTTTTTTCATGTCACCTTTTTTCATGCACTCTACAATCTTGCCAAGGGCCCCTTTACATCTTAATCCCACCTCTGCCTATGAGGGTGATTCCACTACAATAATCGCAGCCCTTGTGCATTGTGATCCGCCTGCAGCATTTTCAGAGCAATGTCGTTTGAAGGAATGCAGGATGAAATCGCTTAGTGGTTGCAATTCATGATTCCAAGTGGGTTCCAGCCCTAAATTCGGTCACATTCATTTTGAATAAAAAGTGAGCATTTTGCATTCATCGTTTATTAGCAGATGAGAATATTTCACTCAGATGTACAGCACACAGATGAGCATGCAAGCAAAAGTGTTTTCTGTAATCATTGGCATAAATGTGAGTTTTGTTATCAAACATATAAAGTTGTTGAGGTGTATTCACTAAGCTAAGGTATGCATATTAACATGCATAAAATCTAATTTACATGTAATATATTGCATTTTGATTGCTCTGCTCATTGGGGTGTACGCAATAAACTGCACTAAAGATAAACTTATGAGATAATAAATTATATGTGTAGTATGGATAATAAATAGAACATTAACCACTTTGCGACTGCCAAATGGTGGCCGAAGAGTGGCTCCCCTAGGACTAGTGTCAAGTTCTGGGGGCGGAGATTAGCAGGGAACATGTGCGCTCGCACATGATCATTCCCTGCCGAGACGCTAAGCTTTGTGATCAGCCTGCCAGCCCACGATTGTGGCTGGCAGGCTGGTAAAGGGGGAAAAAAAGCTGTTATTTATATGTACTGCACTGCGATCTCCTCAGTGAAAGAGCTGTCCCCTCGAGTGGCTCACAAACTGATTCCTCTCATAGGCTGATGCCTATGAGAGGAGATCTCAGTGATTGGATCTCAGGGGGGAAGGGGAGGGAGGGTAGGTGGGAGGGAGGGAAATAAACAAAAAAGGGCCAATTTTATAAAAAAAAAAAACAAAAAACAAAAAAAAACATTACATTTTTTTTTAAAAAAAATTAGAATCACAGCAGCAATCAGATGCCACCAACAAAAAAGCTCTATCGGTGGCAAGAAAAGGAGGCAAGATTCATTTGTGTGCTAAGTTGTATAGCCGTGAAGCAAACTGTTAATGCGGGATTGTCACCAGAAAAAATCAAATTTCAACAGCAACTGGTCTGAGTGTATTAAGTGATAAAGATGCTAATCCTGCATTCAAAACTTTCAGAACTTTTTCTGCTGTTATGATTTGGAGTTATCACATACTTAAAGGAATACTATCGATTCACATATTTTTTTCAATTGACACAGGAATTGTTTGGGAAGTGCTGCTAAGTACTGGTGTATACATTTTAGTAGCAACCTCTTTGTTTACTGTTAGCAAAATACTTTCAAGCTTTACTGACGCCAAAACTGACGGCTGACTGAGCCATGAGGAGAGGGGAAATTCCCCTCACACTTGATCAGTTAACTCTATGTGTAGCCCTGTGTGTGACAGAGAAGAGAGCTCCCAACAGCTGCAGCTCCTGTGTCCTGTGTTTCTGACTAAAGTGTCTGAAGAGAGCAGAGGAAATGTAACTAATCGTCACAGCTTTTCATACTGTTTTTGCTTTCAGAGTTTGATATTTTCTTTCTGTAGTCTGATATGCAATTCTGATTCTGCAATTGATTTGTCCCAATATAGCTAAATCCTACCCTCAATAAATTACAGCTTTTGCCTCTGACATTTAACATGAAAAGTAGGAAAACGTTTACACAGCTACTTAGACATAATTTGCACACTGTCATTTTAGAACACTTGGGTATCGATAGTATTCCTTTAAGGAATACTGGCCCTTTAGTAGTCAATGCCAAACATTTGCATGCTGGGAGTTCTTTTTATCTATAATATATTCCTCCTCTTCCATTTATTTCCCTGCCTAGCTGCTTATCTGAAACATGATCCCTGCTCACTTGTGTTTACAAGCAAGGCTGAGGTGGCTCAGCGATTGGAGGAGAAAAGAAAAGAAAAGTTAAGGGAAGAAATTGCATCTGTATTTAGCCTCAAACTGTGGGCAAAAGACATGGTTCCCACCAGGGAACATAATTTTCTTCATTTACTATATAAAATTCACTGAAATCACAATGTGGACAGTACAATACATGTGTTATGTAAGTAGATCAAGTATTTATCTACTTATATATGTATTTTTTCCCTGGCATAGTATGGCTAATACTACTGCTTTAGCCTCCTTAGCGGTAACCCCGTGCTGGACACGGGGTAAGCCGCCGGAGGGTGCCGCTCAGGCCTGATCGCCGCCGGCCCCCGCCCGATCGCCGACGTCGCTGACGTCGGTGACGTCATCCCGCCCCGTCGCCATGGCGACGGGGGAAGCCCTCCAGGAAATCCCGTTCTTTGAACGGGATTTCCTGATCGCCTATCGCCGGAGGCGATCGGCGGGGCTGGGGGGATGCCGCTGAGCAGCGGCTATCATGTAGCGAGTCCTGGGCTCGCTACATGATTTAAAAAAAAAAACAACTGCTGCGCTGCCCCCTGGCGGAATTGTTCATACCGCCAGGGGGGTTAGAGCTGCAGAGTGCTGAATTGTAAAAAATGGCCTGGCCTCTAGGGGGGTTTAAGCCTGTGGTCCTCAAGCAGTTATAGAGTCTCATATTGTTTTCCAGTACAGGAAGAGTTTTAAAAAAAACGTGAGCTTCTCTGAGCTAGTCGACTAACTTGGTCAAACTCAGCCCTGTTTTCTAAAGAGCTTAAACAGCCAAGAAACAGTGGGAGACAGCATGAGATGAGGTTTTACTGCAGGAAAGTTCAAAGGGTCATTACTTCTGCTCTGTTTTACAACCTAAACTGTGCATTCTAAACTACAACTGGCTAATGTTATAGATGAAGCTATTTAACTAAAAATGAAAATATGAGACTCTTTTCTTTGCTACCAATGTTCCATTTATTATCAGTACTCCACATTCAATTCATTATCTCATACGTTTATTTTAGCTTCAGATTTGCTTTGAGCAGAATTACTTGTGTAAAGACAATGAGTAGAGCATAATGTATTGCATGCAAAATATTGAATTCTGCTGTACACATTGTTCTGTCCCTTTAACCACGTAATTCTGCTTAAAGAGATTCTGTATAAAAAAAAACCTCCCCTGGGGGATTCTTACCTGGAGAGGGGGAAGCCTTAGAGTCCCATTGAGGCTTCCCCCATCCCTGTAGCTGCAGGCAATCCAGCACTGGCTCCCGCGCAGCGTCCCGCAATCCTGGCTTAACAAGCCTGACAAGGGATGATTTATTTACCTCGGCGGGATCCAGCGCAGGCGCGGTAGCGGCTCTTCCTTCAGGCTAGGCAGAAATAGCCGAGCCCAATCGTATCTGCTCTATTGCTCAGATGCAAAAGGACTCGCGCATGCGCAGTAGAGCGGATCGATCGGGTTCGACTATTTCCACCTTACCCGAATGAAAAGCCGCTAGTACGTCTGCGCTGGATCCCGGCGAGGTAAATATTTGTATCGCCACACTTCGGGGACCTGGGCACTGAACGGAGGGACACCGAAGGATGGGGGAAGCCTCGTTAGGATCCAGAGTATCCCGGGGTATTTTTTATTTCAGGATTTCTTTAAAGTGAACCTAAAGTGAACAAAAAAAAATGAGATTAACTCACCTGGGGCTTCCCTCAGCCCCCTGCAGACGATCGGTACCCTCACAGCCCCGCTCAGATGCTTCTGCGCCCGCCGGCGAACACTTCCGGTTTGGCCGTCACCGGCCGACAGGCATGGGAACGCGAGTGATTCTTCGCGTTCCCAGCCTGTATATCGCCCCCTATGCTGCTATTGCAGCCAGGAGGTCGCAATAGCAGCATAGGGGGTGATATACAGGCTGGGAACGCGAAGAATCACCTGCGTTCCCATGCCTGTCGGCCGGTGACGGCCAAATCGGAAGTGTTCGCCGGCGGGTGCAGAAGCATCTGAGCGGGGCTGTGAGGGCACCGATCGCCTGCAGGGGGCTGAGGGAAGCCCCAAGTGAGTTGATCTAATTTTTTTTTGTTCACTTTAGGTTCACTTTAACACGGTTATTGCATGCACCGCATTGTGCAGTAAGACTTTACGCACATTATTCTGCCATTCCCCATGGAGGCAGTTTTTTACTCTGTAGAAGTAAACCCTTGCTTACAGGCATGGTT
The DNA here is from genome assembly GCF_040937935.1 of Hyperolius riggenbachi. Classification (NCBI taxonomy): domain Eukaryota; kingdom Metazoa; phylum Chordata; class Amphibia; order Anura; family Hyperoliidae; genus Hyperolius; species Hyperolius riggenbachi. The sequence continues at coordinate 96,605,639 of NC_090647.1, forward strand.
TTCCATCACAATGACATTATGTTTTTTCATTCTCCTCATCAGTGTATATGTGATATCTCAATTGATGCCAGTATACAAATGAGTGGCTTTATAGTGAACCTGACATTAAATAAATTAATGCAAAGGGGCATTTGCCCCGGGGCCCTCAACTGTACCCCAGCATCAGAGAGGCTGCACCAGACATCCAGCCTGCCTGACAGCCAGGCTATCAGCAAGAGGGATGATCGGATAGAGCAGATTCCGTTCCGCCGGAATTCCGCCAGCGCTAAATTCTGTCGCCATTACATTTCCGCAGAATTTTGCGAATTTTCGCGAAATTCCGCATTCCGGCGGAAAAATTAAACTAATAACAAATGAAACCTCATTTTTTCTAAATGGTAGCCCATGGGACCTAGTGGCTGTTCCACCGGTCATTTTTTTCTTTTTTTATTTATTTTTTCCAGCAGGAGGTGTCGCTTACACCATGGGACCACCTTCCTCCCTTCCTCGTCTTGTCTCGTCTTCCAGGTATTTGTAGTATGTCAAAAGCAAGCTCACATACATTGGCCAGGAATCGAACCCAGGTCAACTGCTTGGAAGGCAGCTATGCTCACCACTATACCACCAACACTACATGCTGAATTTGAAGTCTGGAAGATTCCAGGGCAAGGGTTGGAAGGATGAAAAGCTAGGTGGCCATGCAACCATTCCTGCTAACCGAAAGCTTACTTGTGGCTTACAACACATTGGCTTAACCTTCCTGGCGGTAAGCCCGAGCTGAGCTTGGGCTATGCCGCGCAGGAGGATTTCTCAGGCCCTGCTGGGCCGATTTGCATAATTTGTTTTTTTGCAACACGCAGCTAGCACTTTGCGAGCTGCGTGTGCATTCCGATCACCGCCGCTCCGTGCTGATTCGCCGCCGATCGCCGCGCCGTGCCGCCTCCTCCCCCCCAGACCCCGTGCGCTGCCTGGTCAATCAGTGCCAGGCAGCGCTGAGGGGTGGATCGGGACTCCCTTAGAATGGGATTTCCTGATCAAAGATTGCCGGAGGCGATCAAAGCGGGCGAGGGGATGCCGCTGTATAGTGGCTATCATGTAAATGATTTTAAAAAAAACGAATTAAAAAATAGTGCTGCGCTGCCCCCTGGCGGTTTCTAATAGACCGCCAAGAGGGTTAAGACTTTACCAAATCCAATGCTCCAATATGGGGAAGCTTCTCTGTTTGCTGTTTTTTTTTTTTTTTTAAGTGTGGTGTCACAGTTCACTCATCTCTTTAACTACAAGAAAAGCCCAGGAGTAGTCTTAGCTACCATAATATCTATGTTACGGCAGGGGCCTTATTACACTTTCTCTTACAGGGCTATGGAAACCATTTTGCCAATGCTATAAAGTGAGGTGCAAAAATGAAATCATGCGTAGCAGAGGATGGTTTTGGTCTGTCGACCTCTGGGTTATGGGCCCAGCACACTTCCGCTGCACCACTCTGCTTACATTTGTATACAATCTTCCTACAACAAAGCATTCACTGTGTGGCAGCAGAGTGGCGCAGCTGAAGCATGCTGGGCCCATAACCCAGAGGTTGATGGATCGGAACCATCCTCTGCTAGGCGTACTTTGTTTTTTACACCTTGCTTTACCACATGGGCCAATCGGTGGACATAGACCCGTAAGAGAAAGTGTCATTAGGGCCTTGCTGTAACATAGATAGTAGTGTAACTATTTCAACTAATGTTGTACCCTTCTTAAACTTGAAGGTTATATAAAATCGTAAGCAGAGTGGTGCAGCGGAAGTGTGCTGGGCCCATAACTCGGAGGTTGATGCATCGAAACCATCCTCTGCTACGCATGATTTCATTTTTGCACCTCACTTTATGGCATGGGCAAAATGGTTTCCATAGCCCTGTAAGAGAAAGTGTAATAAGGGCCCTGCCGTAACATAGATATTACGGTAGCTAAGACTATTCCTGGGCCTTTCTTGTAGTTGAAGAGATGAGTGAACTGTGATACCACACAAAAAAAAAAAGCAAACTGCAAACAGAGAAGCATCCCCATATTGGAGCATTGGATTTAGTAAAGTCTTAAGCCAATGTGTTGTAAGCCACAAGTAAGCTTAAGGTTAGCAGGAATGGTTGCATGGCCACCTAGCTTTTCATCCTTCCAACCCTTGCCCTGGAATCTTCCAGACTTCAAGTTCAGCATGTAGTGTTGGTGGTATAGTGGTGAGCATAGCTGCCTTCCAAGCAGTTGACCTAGGGTCGATTCCTAGCCAATGTATGTGAGCTTGCTGTTGACATACTACAAATCCCTGGAAGACAAGGGAGGAGAAGGAGGAGATTGAGATTTTTTCTGCCGGATCATCCTTACTCCGACTTGAAAGCATCCCTAGAAGAAATCCTTAAACTTCTTCTAGGGGCTTTCTTGTGATTGGTGAACAAAATTCCGCATTCCGCCGGAATTACGCATCGTTCCGCGGAATTTCCGCTATAGCTCTAAGGCAATTCCGTTCTGATGCAATCACGGAAAATGGAATTCCGCGGAACACGGAGAGCATCCCAAATCAGCAGGATGCCAGAAGAAGTAAGCAGCCAGTCTGCCAGCCAGCACACAATAGCAAGTAAGCCAGCAGAAGTTAGCAGCTGCACAGCAGCCAGCCCTCACTAGCATGCAAGCCAGTTTGTAAGCAAGTGAGCCAGCAGAGATTATCAGCCACACAGCAGCCAGCAGAAATCAGATAGTTCCACAACCAGCCAGCAATGTAGGTACTATGCATGTCCGACCACCACATTATGTGATGTTACTCTGTGCCTGTACTGATAGAAATCTAGCTGCAGTTTGTGCTGATCTCTGCTACCTCCAGTATGTACAGTACAAGGAGTTACTCTGTACTGATAGTAAACTAGCTGCAGTGTTTGCTAATCCCTACTACTCCTAGTATGTACATTATGTGCTGCCACTCTGTGCCTGTACTGATAGTAAACTAGCTGCAGTGTCTGCTGATCCCTGCTGCCTCCAGTATGTATACTATAAGCTGAACTTATATGCCCAGCCTGACAACAAACTAGCTACACTAAGAATAGTGTGAGCCTGGGCCTTTCTTGGAGACACTGAGGGGAATTACAGCTTGTAGTCGTTTGCAGGAACACAATCTGACCACACCTTTCTGGGTTAATAAGGTGTCCAGATGTGCCCCAGAACTTTCTGGACCCTAGAAACGCCCCTGGAAGCCACTGAGCCACACAATGTGCATGGCCCCCTGTGGAGTATCTGGGAATGGCCAATGGGGGAGGGGTGGCAACCGGGCATGGGCACCAGGGGCTGACTTTGCTGGGGGATAGGGGGCCCGCAGGTTACATTTGCCCCGGGGCCCCCGTGCTGCTTAAACTGGTCCTGCCCAGGGCTTCTTCCAGCCCTCTTCAGGATGTGGGCTCCCTCACCCTCTTCACAGGCTGCCCCCGATCGCCTGCTGGTTTGTAACTGCTTGACTATATTATAGCCGAGTGTTTATATATCTGTACATGTTCTTTTCAGCTGCCACTTGTATACTCCGCATCCTAACTTGAACCTTATTCTCATGCTGTGTAGAGAACTGCTTCATCATACATTGCTGTAAAAATGACTTTATTGTGACCTTAAGAAATATGCCAATAAATACTATTTCTAATTTTAAAAAATATTTTACCCGAGTGCCTATTACCAATCGTCCGACGCCCCTCCAATAACCCAGCTCCTAATTTACGCCACAGTACTAGGCTATAATCCAGCTGACTGACATTACCGACCCTCTGATAATCCACCACCTAACAACACCAGCGCTCGACTACATTATAGGCAAGTTCCTATTATCGATCCACCGATGCTCTCAGATAACCCGGCATCTAATTTACCAAACCCCCAATAGCAGGATGCTACTGCGGGCAGGAATACGATTGTTATATATAGAGTGCTTGGGGGGCCCCATGTAAAACTTAGCTACATCACTGGTTAGAGAGCCTTGCCCAAGGACTCTTTACTGAATGGGTACTGGATCCAGAATTCCAACCCTGATCTCCTATGTCAGAGGCAGTGCCTTTAACTTGTACACACTCCAGCAATATAATTTATCGTATTCTACATCAATGTGATGAAACATTGTCTGAACACTGCAACTCTATTTTCATTGCACTAAAAATAAAAATATAAAAATCACTCACATTTCATATAATTCCCAAATCAGCATGCGAAAGACAGACAATGTTTAAAATGCTGGAATATTACAACTATTTTATTTTTAAAAGGTATGATTGGCATGCAAACAGACACATTCCTTTTGTGTTGCTTTAAAGTTTATTTATAAATATTTAGATTTTAGAAGGTGCCTGCATTTTATTAGGTGGACTGGAAAGATTTAGAGGCTGGTATTTAAGAGACGTTGGCACTACACAACTACCTGTTGGTTGCTTTTCAAAGGAGCAAACAGAAAGAAAGGCATGTGTGCCAAATATTCAGCATGGAGGGTAAACATAGCCTATTGCAAGCAATGCTCTCCTCCTCCTCCGGCTCCTGCACTCTCCTAAAATGGCATGTGAAAAGACGTGTCCTAGATTCTCCTGTCACTAGTTTTGTTGCTATATTGCTTATTTTGTGGCTTTTAATGAGCGTAGCGATGTGGATAAATTGTTACACATAAATCCTATTCCTTGCTAACAAAATCACATTATTTTTGAAATGTTTTGGTTACTTGGGAGATATGATAAGAACAGCTGAAGAATTAATTATTTAAAAGGACCATCTTCCTAAAGCCCCATGGGTTAAGCGCCTTGGCAACTAAAACATAATTGTATGTAAACAAGGATATTTACTATGTAAAACACTACAAAAGGAATATTTTAGTTTGTCGTTGGTTCTTTATGCTGTATTTCAAATGCAATTGTACTGGGATGACAAGGTATTCTACAGTTACAAAAACGGCGGAAAAGGTGGAAAAACATGGAATAATCCATTTGCATTATAGATGATTTAGCTTACGTCACCTATGATGGAAATGGATTGTTCCAGTCTGTTAGTCAGCATCAGTTATATGACTACAACATTGCTGCATTTATTCACATGTATACATTACATGCAATGATTTAGAATTGAATACAAAGACACTGTGATATCTCTATGTATGTGTGGTAAATACTGTGTGGTTTTAAAAATTATTTTGTGATAGCGGTAGTTTTACAAAAGCTTTTTTTTCTGACGTGGAGGATAAGTGGTTAAGGATAGAGGTGGAGGATGGGTGGTTAAGGTTAACTGTGGGGGGTGGGTTGTTAAGGTTAGTCGTGTGGGGTGGGTGGTTAAAGGAAAGCTGAGATGAGTTTTCTACTTACCTGTGGCTTCCTCCAGCCCCATGTACTCGGTGGGCTCCCTCGCTGTCCTCAAAGGCCGGCTACATTTATCTTCAATCTCCTCCATTGGGAAGGCTTCAATTGCACCACGCAGGTTACACTACACATGTGCAGTCCTGTCATGCTCTTGTTAACGGGAGCTTTCTGTGCCTACGCAGGAAGTACTGTGCAGGCGCAGAATGCTCCAAGCCATATAAGCGCGGAAGGACAGTGAGGGAGCCACCAAATACTGTACATGGGGCAAGAGAAAGCCTCAGGCAAGTACAAATTCTTCTGCTTAACTCATCTCAGGTACACTTTAAGGTTAGCCATGTGGCGGGACAGTGGTTAAGATTAGCTGTTGGGGGAGTGGTAAAGGCAAGGCATTGATAGTAGCAGGGTTCAGAGCGAGAGTAGGGTTATGTTTAGCTTTAGTAAAATATCGATATGTATTACTGATATTTTACTTTCACCATTTCCACTGTAATAGCAGAATATCAGTAAATTTACCAATATTCTACTATCGGCTTTTCTGGGCTCCCAAATTTTCCCTCTGCAAAACACCAACACTACTTATGATAGTTTGAAACCAAATTTAACCAATACATGATTGCGGTGCAACATCCGGATGAAATTAAAGTTAATACATGCTTTAAAACTTCCAAACCTTTAATCCAATCTTCATGAAAGCGAAAACAACATACAAAAAAAACAGATACCTAGCAGCACTTGTAGTGTAGTAGGAGGTGCGGAGGAGGGTTGACGATTGTTTCGCCCTACCAATGTGGGCTTTCTCAAGACTGTATGATAGCCCCACGGGCTCAGTAAATGTTGCCCACTGTCTTTGGTCAGGATAAAGGAGTCTGCCTCCTCAGACTCCATGGGAAGAACATTTCCATGTACTGCGGTTCAATTTATCTGCAGTTTGCAGTCTTATGTCTTTACTGAGACACACTTAAACCTTATTTTACCTGAAAACTGCTTCTGCTTATTTTACCTGAAAAAGTTCTTTCTTGTGTTCAGGATGACCAGGGCGTCCTCTGGGCTCCCTCTGTTCTTCTGCTGGCAGCTCTGTTAGCACACGACTTGAACAGGAGTCGAGCGAAACTATGCACATGTGGCCCGTCTGCGCACTCGGCTCGTTTGCGCGCCCGATACCATGAGAATTCCGCAGAAACAATGCAGAATGCTCACGGTGATGGCATGCGCAGCTGCACACAACTCCCGGCCAAATCGCGTGCTAATGGAGCCACCAGCAGGAGAATGGAGGGACATCACGGACTACGGGGGGACTGGAGGAAGCCACGGGTAAATTCAATATGGCATTTATTCATTCTCGGCATCCCTTGAGCTCCCTCTGTCCCCTCGATGACAGCTCTGTTAGTACACAGCTTGGCCAGGAGTTGTGCGAAACTGGGCACGCACCTGCCTCGTCTGCATGTCCTGATACCATAAGCATTCCGTACATGTGAAGTTCTCAAAAAGAATGCAGAACACTCACGGCGATGGGCTGCGCATGCGCAGTTGCACATGACTCCAGGCCAAATCCCGTACTAATGGAGCTGCCAGGAGAATGCCGGGAGAATGGAGGGACCTCACAGACTACGGCAGGACTGGAGGAAGCCTCAGGGCAAATTCAGCATGGTAATTATTCATTCTATTCAGAGTCCCTTTAAGTCTCTCATTTATTTAATATGTATGATAGAAAGATTGCATTAACCACTTGATGACCCAGCCTTTAACCCCCCCCCCCCCCTCTTAAAGCGGATCCGAGATGAAACACTAACTATAACAAGTAACTTGTCTATATATCTTATCTAAAGTTTAGATAGTTTATACAGCATATCTAGCTGCAAAAGTTTAAAAAGTGTATGATTATTTATTCCTGTGATACAATGGGGGCAGCCATGTTCTTTTTGTCATATTGTCACAGGCTAAGAGCTGGAGATGGTATCAGATTTCTTGTGTGTAAATTCAGTCCCCTCTCCTCCTCCCTCCTCCCCTCTGCCTTTGAAATCAATGGCTAGTAACACCTCCCCCTCCTCCTGCCCAAACTGAACTCCTGTAAGCCCTTGCTATTGTCTGAAAGTGCCTTGGCACTCTGAGGGCTGTGGGTGTGGCTTTTTTAGTTTATAGGGAATTAAACTATTAAAACAAAAACAAAAAAGTATTTGGCTTGAGGAATGCTAAGAGCTGGAGATGGTATCAGATTTCTAGTGTGTAAATTCAGTCCCCTCTTCTCCTCCCTCCTCCCCTCTGCCTTTGAAATCAATGGCTAGTAACACCTCCCCCTCCTCCTGCCCAAACTGAACTCATGTAAGCCCTTGCTATTGTCTGAAAGTGCCTTGGCACTCTGAGGGCTGTGGGTGTGGCTTTTTTAGTTTATAGGGAATTAAACTATTAAAACAAAAACAAAAAAGTATTTGGCTTGAGGAATGCCCTATAAACTATAGGAAAGGGACACAATTATGCAATGAGTAAAAGTTCATCTCGGATCCACTTTAAGGACCAGCGCTATTTTTTGTGATCTGTGCTGGGTGGGCTCTGCAGCCCCCAGCACAGATCAGCTGGCACGCAGAGCGATTAGATCACCCCCCTTTTTTCCCCCCTATGGGGATGATGTGCAGGGGGGGTCTGATCGCTCCTCCTGGCTGGCATGTTGCGGGGGGGGGGGCACCTCAAAGCTCCCCTCCACGGCGAAATTCCCCCCTCCCTCTCCTCCCTCTAACCCCTGATGATCCGGGCTGCACAGGACGCTATCCGCCCTGTGCAGCCAGTGACAGGCTGTCCCCTGTCACATGGCGGCGATCCCCGGCCGCTGATTGGCCGGGGATCGCCGATCTGCCTTACGGCACTGCTGCGCAGCAGCGCCGTACAATGTAAACAAAGGAGACAAATGTCTCCTACGTTTACATTTAGTCTGCGAGCCGCAATCAGCGGCTCGCAGGCTATTCACGGAGACCCGCTCCGTGATCTAACAGGAAACGGCCGCTCGCGCGAGCGGCCTTTCCTGATTAATTAGGGAGGCACCTGGCGACGCAGATCTGCGTCGCTGGTCCTCCAGCTACCACTTTGCCGCCGCACGGTATGAGTGTGCGGTCGGCAAGTGGTTAAACAGCAATTCACAATGTCTGTACATTCATAACTGGATTTCAGGCAAGGCCACAAAGGCCATGGCCTAGAGCTCTAGAAAAGCAAGAGGCGGGTTATGGGCAGCCTTTTTGCTGATGCTGGCTGTGCTGCACTCTGCACACATTAGCAGCCAGTGCTGGCTCGTGGTCATCCTGCTTCACAGACTTTGTACATAGGGGTGGGTGGCTACCAACAGCCAGGTATGGGGCTAGGTTCACAGTGGTCAGTTGCATGACTGTGAACAGCAATAAAGACTGGCCCTAGACTTTAATACAAAGCCTGCATGCAGCAAGTTAGAATAATGCGATCTGTTACTGTGAACAGGCCCATATAATTGTATGGGCTGTGAATTAACATGCAGAATTATTCTGCAATGCAGCTGACCACTGTGAACAGGGTCTGGCACTCAGGGGATGAAGGGGCTGCAAACAGACACAGAGATCTCTGCACTGCCAGTTAGTCACCAAATGCGCGGCTCACCAAGGAGTTTATAATGTAATCCCTGCCATCATGTCGCTTACTGTCCTCAGAGGAGTTTATAATGTAATCCCTGCCATCATGTCGCTTACTGTCCTCAGAGGAGTTTATAATGTAATCCCTGCCATCATGTCGCTTACTGTCCTCAAAGGAGTTTATAATGTAATCCCTGCCATCATGTCGCTTACTGTCCTCAGAGGAGTTTATAATGTAATCCCTGCCATCATGTCACTTACTGTCCTCAGAGGAGCTTATAATGTAATCCCTGCCACCACGCCACTAACTGTCCTCAGAGGAGTTTAAAATCTAATCCCTGCCATGTTGTGGGTAAAGTTTAGGATGCTGTCAGTCTGGAGGCAGCTGGTGATAGTGGGCTTAGAGGCAGAGGATCAGCAAGACAGTCAGGCAACTGGTATTGCTTAAAAGGATATAAATATGGAAGCCTCCCTATACCTCTCGCTTCAAGTTTCCTTTAAGTGAGCAGAAACAACGCCTGGTCTTCAAAAGCACTCTGGGGCAGAATGCTGTGACATCATAGCATACCCTATGGGTCACTGGGAGGGCGGGGCTAAATACTAACATACAACAATGTACAGCTATATGAAGGGTTCGTGAAGCTGAAACCAGGAAAATTAACATAAAATTAGATTCTAATTTTAGTATACATATGCATTCTACTATTTACTATACATATACATTCTACTATATGTTGTTACAGTGCCTCTTTAAATGCCAAATATAAAATTAATTTATCTCCTGCTACCAACAGCTGCTTGTTTATTTTATTTCTGCTTCTGCAAAACATCTTCTATTCATTATGTTTTTAATCAATTTGCTCAAATCTCTTCAATGCATACAAAAAGGCTCTCAGCATCAGCAATCACATTCTGTCAACAAAATTTCACTAATCATACATGATGAAATTAGAATCTAATGTTTTCTTCCACAATTTACAACTTAATATGAAAGGGCAATACAATGTGTGTAAATCAGCAATTTAAAATATGAAGAAAAAGGTTTAACAAAGCAAATCCAGTTTATTCAATACAGCTTTTGTAAACATCATGAACTGAAAAAAAGATTGTCAGTGTGTGTGTATCCTAGGCTATGCACAATTATATCTGACTAGTTAAATGGCCCACCCTTTGAATAACGGTGCTAGGCCTCAAGCGGGACCACCCTTCTTGAGGCCTACGTCAGTCGGGGTCTTCTGCACATGCGCAGACCTCCAGCACATGTGCAGAAGACCCCGACTGATGCGACTGAGCCAGTTACTGGGGCTGATTGTGGCTGAATTGTATTATTATTACAAGGAAAGCTTAGTGCCTCCTTTATATGACCTCGACAATAATCCCGTCCTGGGTCAATACAATGGCTTTCACAGCATTCATGCAACAAAGACACGTACAAAACTTCTTTTGCCTGCTGCAAAAGTCTATAGGCGCTTTTGTTTCTCCATATTCCTGTGCCACTGTAAGAATCCCTCCTGTAGCATGTCCTGTCGGTTGCAGTGGAGCTGCAACCGAGCAGTTTTGATTTCTCTGCTTGCATTTGGTTACTTAGTTTTGATTGCATTCTTAATAGGTCTCATTGCCATCTGCAATCACTCATGTTGTCACGAATCCACCTAGGGCTTGCTGCAGTTGAACTTCAACAAGACAGCTATGGATTTCCTACATGCATGTTGTTGCATAATTTGGCATGCATTTGTAACGAGAGTCCTTTCCATTCACAGTCAGCTTGCAGCCTTCAATCAGCCTAACACAGGATTTCATGATTACCATTCAGCTGTGTGGGAATTTGCATGTCTGCTTTCATTGGCTGATGTCCAAATAAAAGCCTGCTCCTCCTCTCACACCTTGCCAGTCATAGCATTCAGCTTTGCCTTAGTTGACTGCTAGGTTTCTTGTGTGAAGTTTAACATGTATTGCATTATCTTGGGTTGCCTGCTTGGACATTCACTGCACGCACGGGGGTACAGTGAAGTGTTTCCTATCCTGATAGCTTGGAGTATGCCTTCACCACGTTGGTTACTGGTAGTATTCTGTAACTATAGCTGTGGTTGCTATTAGTTATGTCCTTTCTGTTTGTCTTGTCTGAACCTGTGGGAATGTTTGCTATTGCTGGTGCAGCAATTAGATTGGCAAAGAATCCTTCTGTCTGTCTGTTCCTGCTGATCCTGTTCCTGTGGATGTAACTATAGTCTGCAGTTGCTATTAGTTACCCTCCTACTTGTTTGACTTGTCCGTGCCAGTGTGGATGTTTGCTATTGCTGGGGCAGCAATTAGATTGTCAAGCATTCTGTCTGTCTGTCTGTTGTCTGTCCTTGTTACTCAGTGAGGTGGACATCAGATGCTCAGTGCTGCTTTCGCACTGAGCAACCACTGTGTCTTGTTTATTGTGGGGGTTTTCGGAAGCTCAGAGCTGCGGTCGCTCTGTGCAATCTAGCTCCCTTGTTCATAGCTCCTGGTGTGATCTGTTTAATCGCATCCACAAGAGCATTCCGCTCTATTACCTAATATCACCCAGCTGCATAGTCTTGCTTGCTCTGGTGGTACTCTGGTTTTCTCAGCCTCAGCCGCTATACCTTGCACGTTAAGACCTGGGGGCAACCGAAGTCAAGAGACATATTCAGTGTCCTGTTCAATCAGGGGCTTTTCTATAGGTGAAGACCGTGGGCTGAGCTCAGAGCTACGGCAATTGATTAGGGTATAGTGGCTGAAGGAAAACAGAAGATCTGCCAAGCATTACAGCCACGTAACAGACGTCTAAAGGTGTTTTGTAAGGCATAACAGATCTCCCACCTATCTTCAGTCTCTAGTCCCCAATTTGACACCGTAATCTTCACCTTTAGACAAGCCTTCGCTTGAACAGGAGACAAGTAGTGTCTGTCTGACTTCAGTTGCCCCCAGGACTTAGCGTGCAAGGTATAGAGACTGAAGCAGGGAAGGCTGAAGTACCACCAAGACTTACTAGGTGGAGATACAGGCAATATCGTAGTAAAAAGAATCCAGGGTCACACACACATAAATCAGATGACAGTCAATCAGAGGAGTATGCAATATCGTAGTCAACAAGCCAGAGGTCACACACAGACAATACCAGGTACAAGGGATGAAACAACAGAATGGTCAAAACTGGCAAAGTGCAGTACAGGCAGCAAACAGAGGAATAGACATTGGCAAAGTAATAGACAAGAAACACAGAGATAAAACTTAATGGAGCTGGGAAAAAAGGGCGCAGGCAGCTAGTGGACAAAAAGGGCGCCGCTATTCACTCCCATAATAAATAACGTTTAATGGGCGCCGAGCAGGAAAAAAGGGCGCCGGAGCTAAATAAAGTTTACAAACGGCGCCCGGAGCTAAATAAAGTTTACAAACGGCGCCCGGAGCTGTTTAATGATTTATAACTGAGCTTGTGTTGATTTACGTTTATAAAATGCACCCGTGCCGAATAACGTTTATGAAAATACTAAATATATTTATCTTATTTAAATAATTAAAACATTATTTAAAGTTTTATCCCTTACTGTTTTTAAAACATTATTCACAAAATAAAGCGATCAGTACGTAATGTAAATTGCAATATATTTTTTTATTTAAAGTTTTATCCCTTACTGTTTTTAAAACATTATTCACAAAATAAAGCGATCAGTACGTAATGTAAATTGGAATATATTTTTTGGAGTCACAATTTGTAAAACATTATTATCCACATAATAAAGGGGGGTCTTAGGTTTAGGCACCAACAGGGGGGTCTTAGGTTTAGGCACTAACAGGGGGGTCTTAGGTTTAGGCACCACCAGGGGGGGTCTTAGGTTTAGGCACCAACAGGGGGGTCTTAGGTTTAGGCACCAACAGAGGGGTCTTAGGTTTAGGCACCAACAGGGGGGTCTTAGGTTTAGGCACCAACAGGGGGGTCTTAGGTTTAGGCACCAACAGGGGGGTCTTAGGTTTAGGCACCACCAGGGGGGTCTTAGGTTTAGGCACCAACAGGGGGGTCTTAGGTTTAGGCACCAACAGGGGGGGTCTTAGGTTTAGGCACCAACAGGGGGGTCTTAGGTTTAGGCACCAACAGGGGGGTCTAGGGGTTAGGGATAGGTACAGGGAGGGTTCTGTGTAAGAGAAGCTTAGGTATAGTTTTAGTAAAATTTTAGTAATAATTACTAATGTTTTACAACACTTATTACGAACGTACTTATATTTATATCATCGTTATAAAGAATATTTTCAGATTTTATTATAAGAACAAACCATAAATGAAGGTTATTCACAATAATATACAATTATAACAATTAAACATATATTATTGTTTTTTTAATAAACGTAATTATAAGTTTAACTTTACAAATAGGGAAGATTAACGTTTTCACAATTTCCGATTTTATAAACATTATTTAATGATTTATAATTTTGTTAAACTTTATTTGTAAACGAACTATAGCACACTATTTTTATAAACCCTATTAATGATTAATTATTATTTAGAGTTTACACCCCGCGCCCTTTTTGTCCAGGCGCCCTTTTTGTACGTACGCAAAACTTAATAGCTAGCTCTAGTGACTAACGCTATCAAGGGCAACTAACAGATCTGACTACGTGACTAAAATACTGACATGAGCCAATGAGAAAGAGCCACTCATGCAGCCAGCCAATGGAACGCACAGTCTGACCAACAATGACTGAGTCTGAGCTAAGAGTCAATAACTTCCTGGTTAGCGGTGGTGCTGGAGAGCGTATGCCGAGCATCTTACACACCCATGTTGCTCAGCAACATTAGAGGAGACCTGTAAGCATGAGTTCGTGGGACTTTAAGAAATGCCATCTGCATGCTGAGAGTTACTTGATCGCCCGCGCCAGGTCCCAGAAGCAGCCAACTCACTGCTGGAACCAGGATAAGGTGAGATCATGACACATTTTGTACAAAGTTTTGGGTTAGTGCAAACATTTCTCTTGACTTAAGATATGCAAATTATTCCAAGTTGATGCACAACAATGCATGTTACTGCACATCTATGCAGCCTGAATAAAGGACCAGTGCAATGATTACACTGAAAGATTTACAATAGATTTTCACAACTAAGATAATTCTGTATTACAATAATTAGCATAAATCTCAATCATCTCAAATTTAATTGCCCCTCAGTGACAATCCCTTCTGACATGTACATGTAGAATTTGGCAAGACATTTCAAGTGTACACGAGGTGACATGTGACATGATGAGATAAACATGTGTAAATACAGTGCAAAACATATTAATTTTAGACATGAAAATAACAGCTTCTGTCTTGTCTTATACCTATATACCTTGTGGGAATATAGTAAAGATCACTGATAAGCAAATAACAAAAGTTTTCCTGGTAGAATACAACTTCTGAGAGCAGAAAAAAGGTCAATAGTTCAGGTATTTATATTTGGGGCACTTAATAGGCTGCTACTGAGCAGAGACAACACAACATTCAATCTACTTTGTAAATGTTTAAATATAAAAATGGGATAGTTAAAAAAAAGTAATTTTTTAGGAGTAGGAGGATAAATACAATTGTCTATCTCACAAGTTTATTTTCACCTCGGGTTCACTTTAATAAACACAATTTAAACATATCTGACACTGCCGGGTAGCTTTAAATAAAAAATACTGGCAGGCTAAGGGTTTAAAGTACATGTTGCTTTTTTGGACACTGCATCCAGAAGTTGTACGCTTGTCCTTATGACTTTACTGTTTTAATCAGCATGGCATCGCTAATTGTACAATCAATTACATTCCAGCTCTTTGCTGAGATTGAATGTCAAGTGATCAAACAGTGACAAACAATAACTGACGAAGCAACACACTGCTTGTTTTATGTTACAAACAAAAGCATAAATCCCTGTAACAACAAAATCAGTATTTGTCAAGGCATAAACATAATAACTGAATGGCAGACATTTATTTGTAATGTCTAATTGCAGAGCAATTACTTTTACAAGCATTTTCAAGTGTAACTATACTGACAGTTCTTTTGTGCTATAATGGAGACCTTAATACAGTCTTGTATTGCTGATTATACAGTACATGGCTGATCTTGATCCTAAGCTACCAGAGTATTGGTAGTCGGTGTCAGTATGTTGTTGCTATGCTGGTGGTATGTACTGATCTCCAACTGCTCCCTCTACTGTGCTCTCCCCCCTACACACACACACACACACACACACACACACACACACACACACACACACACACACACACACACACACACACACACACACACACACACACACACGGCCAGTTCTAGTAACAATGGAGGCCCCAGGCAAATTAAATCCAGGGGCACCACTAACAGACACCTCCAAACCAGAACTCGTCATGAGAAGCCCTTTTGTTGCAGCTAAATGTCCCCCCAAGCACCCCCCCCCCTCCAACCACCACCCAACTTAACTGTGTTTCCTGGATCCCCGCAAAGCCTTTGGCAGAGCAGTGTCTCACCTGACTTAATCCTTTCAGGGACGCCTCTCTTCCGTGGCCCGACACATTTTAT